>NC_133665.1:70855962-71225695 GCF_037893015.1 Macrotis lagotis
AGCAGGAAAAAGCAGCTCAACAAAATCAATCTCTGTGTGATAGTATTTGTGATATTTTAAACTTCAAGTCCTTCAGCTCTGCAAAGGATGAAGATGAAGATAAATATATTTTCTGGGGTCAAGTTAAGTCATACAATTAAACAATATTAAAGGTTTCTTTTTATAAAATTTATCCTTTTCATTTGATTTGTTTTGGTCACTGTATATATTATTTTTCTGACTGTACTTCATTCTTTATTGGCTTTCTTTAAGTCTTCCCATGCTTCTTTGAATTCTTCATAATTGATGCACCTTATTGCACAGTAATATTCAACTATATTCATGTATTATATATTTTTTGGCTACATACAGTTAGTGTCTAAGGCCAGATCTGCACTCTGATCTTGTTGAGCACTCTATCCCCCACTCTTTCCACAGCCTTCATTCCAACACTCCCCTCCCCATGTCCCTACTCCTTGAACAAAATTCACTGGTATCCCTGGGTGGGGGGGGAATAAAGATATTTTCCTTCCACAATCCTTTTATTTTCTATAATTTGAAGTAACGCTTTCGGGGCCTTATTTGGAAACCCAACCTCCATGACAAGAATGTCAATGTTAGTGTCTGAGATGACCATTGCATAAGGGAGGTGACCATGACAAGCACCTGAATTGAATATGATTGAGGGGGTGCTCTGCTAAGTCACCATCCTCACTTTCTCCTCCAGAGCCATCTAGGTACAGTAGCCAGATATGAATCAGGACAATTGGAGATGGTCCTGGATGTGAAGTAATCAGGGTTAAGTGACTTGCCCAAAGTCATATAGCTAGTAAGTGGCAAGTGTCTGAGGTTAGATTTGAATTCCCATCCCAAGGTCAGTGTTCTAGCCACTTTTCTACCTAGTTGTCTGATGTTGGTGTCTTCTTCCACAGATGACTCCAATTCCCCAGGATCATTCTGCCATTGTATGATCCTTTCTTCCCCCTGGAGCTCATTTTATTGGAATACAGTGTACCACACTTTAACATGAAATTTAGCCTATAGAACAAAACTTTCCAAGGGGATGTCCTTCCCCCCAACTCCACAAGGGAACCTTCTAGAATATTCTCCAGTTCTACATCTGGAGGCAAAGTGCCTGAGCAAGAGCAGCTATAGAATCATTAACTTCTCCAGAAGTAGAAGAGACTTCAAAAGGAATGTAGTTCAATCCAATCCTGAAAAGCAAAATCTGCTTTGTAATATTACTATAAAGCAATGCCTGAAGACACCTGCTATCTATTGACCTAATCCAGGCCATTTTTGGAAGTCTCCTGTCTTAGAGAAAGAAGGAAGGATTTGGACACGAGATAGAAAGACCTCAAACATCATCTTGTCCAACTCTGTCCTTCTCAAGATAAGATTCTTGTAACTCAGAAAGAAGCTACTTGACTAAGGCCACAAATTCAGGAGTAGAAAGCAGGAAGCTTTTGGTACAGTAGAGAGAGTACTGGGTTTCAAATCACAGGACATGGGTTCAAATCCTAGCTCTGGAATTATCATTTGTCTATCCTTGAGCAAGCCACTCAATCTTTATGGGCCTGATTCCTTATTAGTAAAATGAGGTGATTGGACTAGAAGATTTAATGTTCCTTTCTAGCTCTAAATAAGTTCTCTTTCCTCTCTCAACTTTAGATGATTGTCTATTTGCTATGTAATTTTTGACAATTCGTTATTCTCTAGCCAAAAAAGTGTGAAAAATCTATGAAAAATGTCGTGGAATGACAATAGGAGTTAATGGGAAGAACCTCTGACCTTTTGTTTCTTCATCTGTAGAACAGGGATAGTAATACTGGTAGTGCCTAGGTTGGTCTTGAGGATCAAATGAGACAATGTATATAAAGAACTTTTCATAAATATTAATTATTATTGACCATAAATAAGATGAATAACAACAATTAATAATGGCTGACTATTAAATACCCAGATCACTTTTGCAGATAGTCAGATAATCCTCTTCTCCAGGTCCATCACTCTATTTACAAGGGTGACCCAAAGTCAACTTGGGGTAACTGTGACTAGTGTGCAAATTCAATGAGACAAAGGTGAGTCCCAAATTTTCTGAAACTTCAGCTTAGGTGTTGAATTTGCTCCTCTTTCCCTTTTACTGTCAAGCTGCATTTATTTCCAAACTCACTGCTAAAAAGCTGCAACTTCTTTTCTCCCAAGTGGCTCCCTTTAAAATAGAGAATAAAAAGTATAATATTAATAAAATGCATTTTTTTGGCTTAAAGGTTTGCTTTCTTGACAGTAATTGTAAGCTAACCTGTGACAGTTTATTATCCCCATTTTAGAGATGTAAAAGCTGAGATTCAGAATGGTTAATCTACTTGCTCAAGGTTGTCACAAAGTGATGGAGATTAAATGTAAGTCCATGGTAATGACTCGCAGTCCAATACTCATTCTACTATACCAACACTGCCCCTCTTGGGTCCTTTTGCTAGCTCTAGGTGGCTCCTTGGACTAAAAAAGTTTATATCTATTATTAACTTTGAGATCCTGTCTTGAAAGATCCCATGAGATGACTTATTGAGAGCACCAAGGGAAGAGAACTAGAACTGAAATTTTACATGACAGACTTTACTGGGGGTGTTGACGCTTGCTGAGGTTTTCATAATGACCTTTGAAGAGTCAGTTCCTTCTTCAATAACACTGTTGTTCTCTCCAAGTCTTACCTGAATCCACAGGACACCGAAACTCAGAGATTGGAAGGTCTAATCCATACCTGAAAGGCAACTCTTTATAATATCCTTGACAAATAATCATCCAGCTGTCATTTTATTAAATTTAAGAGTGATCAACTATCTACTATATGCAAGATCCAAGGCTGTTTGCTACATATACAAGGATGAAAAAAAATGACACAGTGCCTGCCCTGAAGGAGCTTACAATCTACAAGGTGGGATACATGCAGAGAAATAAATGAGGCATATATTAAATGTAATAATAGAAATAAATGTAAAAGAATGTAATGGAGAAAAAGAAGAGATCTAGGAAGAATGATCTAGAAAAATTTGAGAAGGAAGAGATCATTTTGAAGGAGGTGCCAGAGAGGGCTTCATGAAGGACATAGAACCTGAAACAATATCTAAATAAAGGAAATTATCTCAATACAGGACAATGAGGAAATGCATTTATTGAGGGGAAATTGGTTTACATGAAGGGAGAGGGAAGGGAGGTAGAGAAAAGGGCATGACAAGACTAGAGAACAGTTAGCAGACCTCCAAGTGATAAGGCAGATCATTCCACTTCTGGATAGTTCTGATGATTAGGACATTTTCCCAGACAATGAGTCAAAAACCTTACTTTGTACCCATTTTGGTGTCTTTATGTAGGCCTCTTCCTTGAATTTGTTGTTTCCTCTTCTCAAAAACCTGGGGTCTACCCTAGATAAGATGCCCTATGACACGTGTAAAGTTTTTGTGAGGAGCAGACAGAGACCCCTTACCTCCTCCATCTTCTCTTGACCACCTTCCCCAAACTTTCAAATACCAGCTTTGTATAGCCTGTGAAGGATGTTATGAATATCCAAATGAACCTTGGCTAAAAAAAAAGATCCCTCACCCCTGTGCCTAACTCCTTCCCAAGACTGACTTCCAAGTAGTATCACATTTGGGTTTCAGAGATATCTTTTTTTTAAAATTTTGATTTATTTAAGGCAATGGGTTAAGTGACTTGTCCAAGGTCACAGAGATAGGCAATTATTTAGTGTCTGAGGTCACATTTGAACTCAGGTCCTCCTGATTCCAGGGCTGATGTGTTATCCATTGCATCACCTAGCTGCCCCTGGGAGATATCTTAAAGTTAATTTAGGTGACTTACTTTTCTCTTTCAAATTCTACCATCTAAGAAGCCACCTATTCCACCTCCACATAAAACTAATCCTGGCCAGAGACTTGCCAGGCCACCTTCCAGTGACATTATGGTTGAATGTGACAGAATGATCAAACTTTAATTTCTCCCAGTTTGGCCTTGTGAAAGGAGCATCACTGTGAGATTGAGAGGCCCATCCCTAATACCACCATGTCAGGAAGAGTTAAATCTTTTTGACAATTCAATGGTTCCCTTTGGATTTGCTCAAATGGTACCTGTTGTTGAAACCAATAGAGCTTACAATTTAATTTCATCTGCCTGCAAACAATCATTCTCATTAGGGGGTGAAATGATGATAGAATTCACTGAGCCATGCAGTTTCACTTTCTACAGGGCGATACATAAGTACAGTCATCATTTTCTGCAAAGAGAGGCTCAATTATCTTAAAAAAACACAACTGATTGTAATGAAGAAGTGTGCGTGTGTCTATGTGGAGATGGGGGTGGGTGGGTGATGAGCTGCACAAAGGCTTCATCAAGAGACAGCTTGTGTGATTTCCCTACATTGGTTGTCTGGCTGCCATTTGCAGGCTAATTATTAGGTTTAATAGGATCTAAGTGTGTCCAGCACAAAAAGACAAGGGAAATGGCTTTTCCATCTATAGAAGGGAACTGACAGCTTGGGTATCAGGGATACTCAGTGTATTTCAACTTTCAAGCTAATGGGTTCCCCTGGCTCCAGCTCTATTCTGAGAGACTTTGGGGTTCAAGTTTCCTGACCACAACTTGCTTTGCTAGAGAATGATTGGCTCATTGGCCTCCAGCTAGCTTCTTCAGGGATAAGATGGTGGAAAGAGCACTTATGTGGAATCAGAAGACATTGTTCAAATTCTGCTGCTCCTAGTTACCATCTGTGAGACCTTCAGCAAGTCACTTTGCCTTTAGCAAGCTGCTATAGTGGATAGAGGGCTGGTTTGGAACTAGGTCAGGAACTAGAAAACTTGGTTTCAAATCTCCTGGTTCTCAAATCGTCTGTTCCAGCAATGTAACTATTGGCAAGTCAATTAAATAATTAGGGCTTGGGGACTAGGTCCCTTGTAGTTTGAATACAGTATGAAATACTGCAAATACACATTTATTAAGTGTCTACTATAAACCAAGTACCATGCTATACTCAGAGGACACAAATAAGAAAGAAGACAATCCCTGCCCTCAAGAAAACTAAAAAGTTGGAAGGGTTGGGAAAAGGATATAATGATTGTAGAATTTAAAGGAAGCAGTGGGAGGCAGCTAGGCAGTGCAGCGAATAGAGCACCGGCCCTGGAGTCAGAAGGACCTGAGCTCAAATTCAACCTCAGACACTTAATAATTACCTGGCTGTGTGATCTTGGGCAAGTCACCTTGCAAAAACCAAAAAAAAAAAAAAAAAAAATAGAAAGGAAGCAGTGAAGTTGAAAGAAAAGGAAAAGGTGGCTGGACTTTATATGGGGGCTTCACCTTCCAGTCCTCCAATCAGAGGAGTAGAGACAACTGAGGGTCTTGAGGCAGTCTGAGTACCAAAGGAAATTAAATCTCTATGATTAGGATGGGGGGGGTGTTGGGAGGATGATGATAATCAAGCAGTGCAACTGGTGGGCTTAGGGATTGATTCAGTGACCTTATAGTTGGTGAATGAAATATATAATAGATAGCAAGATACCATTCAGGACCTCAGTTTCTTTGGAAAAAAAGGGAGGGCAAGTTGGATTAAATGATGATCTTTAAAGGTTCCTTTTAGTTTGAAGTTCTAGATCAAAGGATCAAGCTTGTGACAACCAAGAAACACAGAATTTAGACAGACCTGCAGATGTACAGGGGGCTCTAGGAGTTTCTCTTGAAGAAACTTAGAATGAAGGTTCTTATATTGAATTTCCATGTTCCATTATGAAGTCTATTTGAAAGAAGGGCATGTGTAAGAGGAAGGGGGAAAGTGTGCATGTGAGTGCATTGGCCTTAGAAGCTCATGAATGACTTGGTTCTCATTAAAATGAGAGCTTTAGTAAGGAATCAGACAGGTTTCCTGCTTAGTCAGTGGGAATATGGGTGTCAAAGTTGGACCAAGTCTAGTCTGCAAAAGGTGACTTCAAGCTCTCTGCTCAGAGGACACACGTGCTAAGAGGAAAAAAAAATGTTCTTTCTTCACTTTAGGCCAAACTCTGCAGGAATTTATAGGCCTTAAGAGTCTAGTACAAAGGGAGGGAAAGTACAAATGTAACATGTACTAAGATGGTTGGAACAAAATTTTTATATCATTTTTACTCTGCAGTTTATGTGATTTGATCATGGTTAAGGAAATATATGGAACATCCACTAGATTGGTAGGAGGAAGACCTGGATTCTAGACCCAGCTCTGACATTAACTACCTGGGTGACCTTATTCAAGGCCCTTTCCCCTCTTTGGGATTCAGTTTCCTCATTTGCAGGGTGGTACATTGGAAAGATCACTGGTTCTCAGGTCAAAAGATCTGGGTTCAAATCCTTTATGGAAAAGAGATAATCTTTGTGATCTTAGGAAACTCACTTAAGCTCCCAGGGTCTCAGGTTCTTTTTTCATAAGAGGAGAAAGATCAACTAGATGACTTTTGAGGTCTTCTCTAGTCTTGCCATTCTTTAATTCTCCCTTATATAGCCAGCTTGTACCTTAGAATTTCTGGTCAATTAAATGGGCAGAAAAGTGTTTTTTTTTCCTTTGGTAGTTCTTTAACTTAACACAGACCTTGTATTAGACTCTGCAAACTCTTAGCTCAGAGAGAACTAGTATGCTAGTAAGTATTTAACTGGCTCCTATTAACCACTATAGACCAAACATGATACTATACTCAAAGAATGGGAATAAGAAAAAGTAAGACAATGCCTGCCCTAAAGGAAACTAAAAAGTTGGAAGTGGGGGGAGAATTGACTTTCTGGGAAAAAACGTGCATATAACACATTTTAAAATTTAATCTGCATTAACAGTTTCATAATTCCTGATTTCTTAGTGATTTCTAACGTTAGTGATATATGAGAGGCAATGCCCATTTAACAATCAGCTTTCCTGAGACAACTAGTGCTGACTTGAGCATAGCCTGAGAAGCCATAGCATGGATGGCTCTAAGGGATAATTAGGAGAAAGTAAAAAGAGAAATTTCAGAAAAAAAGAGAAAAAACAAAGGCAAGGGAGAAAAAGAGGAAGATTCAATCCATTCTGTCTGTTTCTCTATTCATCCATCCCTTCCATTATATTTTTCTGGAATCTGCATTCCCTACATTTTTTTATCTTTTTTCAGAAGAATGTAAGCTTGCTAAAGGCGGCAACCACTGCTTTCATCTTTCCAACCCCAGAGTCTACCTTCTGCCATGGGCTTATTAAGTACTTAATATATGCTAGCTAAACTGAATTTTTAATTTTCCAACTACACTCCTTTCACTTGATGTCACCATTTCTTTTAAGATGCCATTATATACTTTTTCAATATAACTATCACAAAAGGAAAAAAAACCAAAGTGCTATCTGAAATCTGAGGGGAAAGGTCATTACCAATCAGGGGAGATCATGGAAGAAAAGGAATTTGAATTGGGTTTTAAAGGATGTTTATGTTGAAGGGGGAAAATCTTCATATGGACTTTCTCCCTGATTAAAGAAGCAAAACTCAGGGCAAAGATAATTAAAAAGATTTTAATTTTTAGTATGTGAAGGTAACAACATCATCACTGAAGATCAGCCAGTGGCTTCAAGGTTGGGACAGCTTTTATAGGCAACTATGACAATCCAGATAGGGCCTCCTCAGCAAAAAGGGTTGGACCCTTGATTCTCAGCACCTCTCCAAAGTAGCAAGAATGTGACAATTTGCAGGTGGAGTATGTGACAAAAAAAACCCAACAACAACGAAACAAAACAAAAGAAACCATATGATAGAAAAAACTGCAGACTTGGTGTTTCCTTCCCCGCCAGAACTTTCTTTCCCCGACCTTCTCTCCACTGATTGATAAGCAGGGCTGGGAACAATGGTTAACTGAGTCAACAGGCAGTTGAGGTCAAAGGAAGAAGAGAGAAAAGAAGAGTTAGTGAGAGCAAAATGATGACAATGGAATCCTGTTCTCATGGATGAAGAATTATTCAGTATAGTTGTTGCATAGAGAAAGAGAGAAGAGAAACATGGAGAGGCATATGAGATGACTGGAAAGGCAGGGTGATGCCAATTTGTGCAGGACCTCCACTAACAAGCTGGAGAATTTGAACCTTATTCAACAACTGTGAAATAAAAGCTGTTGAAAATGTTGGAGGGAAAGAGTGGCATGCTTTCTCTATATGATTATTCTGCGCAACATTTTTTCTTCTTAAGCCCATACCATTAGCTTGGTTCACCCTCTCCCTATGTATGGTATAGCTGACTTGATTTCCCAAAATGTTGCACCAGCTTCCTCAAGGACTTGATTTATAGACTTACTCTTATCCCTTTCCCCTTCCATGAACTGCATTAGCAGGGGTATGATACATTATTGTAATGTTTGTGTGTGTGTGTGTGTGTGTGTGTGTGTGTGTGTGTGTGTATTCGATAGCATGGTATCAAGAAAAATCAACTGCTTTTCTGTTGCACTGAATAATCACAACAACATTTAAAATATATCAACAGTTTTTATCAATGATGTCTAAAAAGATAATTACAATAACTAACAAAAAAGATATTAAACATCTACATGGTATCCATCCCCATGTATTTTATTTGGACCACTTTAGCTGTCCCTACTGTAAAGGATCCAAGATTTGAGGTTACATGGCAGGCTTTCTTTCCCCTTGTGTGATCTATATAAAGATTTTCTCCTACAAGGAACATGAAACATCCTTTTATGGTTTTGAGATTTTTATATGTTCTGACTGCTGTCAATTCAAAGAGATAATCAATAATGGTACATATATATATATATATATATATATATATATATATATATATATATAGTGGTTTTTCATTTAAAGTACATTTTATATGTTTCCTTAGACCTCTTAAACTTTAGACCCTTGCACCAAGGAGCAAAGTTCTTTTGATGCCAAGCACTGTGGGAGATTTGTCTTTGCATAACACATAGTACCCACTACCCAACAATGTCTCAGGCAAAATCAGTATGATATAGCAAGGAATGGTAATTTATAATTAGGGAGGAATAGGAATGATATAACAGGAAAAGGAATTTGAATTTGGGAAAATGGAGTCAATTTGAGACTTTGTTATTGCCTAGTTTTGTGACCCTTGACAAGTATCTTACGTTCTCGGAGATCCAGTTTTTTCATCTGTAAAACAAGAACTAAGACTAAAAATTTTCTTTAAAATGAACTTTGAAGGTTTACAGAAATGGAAGCTCATTATTGAAGATGTTAAGTACAGAAAAGAGGAATGTATGTGGGAGAGCGATGAAGTGGAATCAAAAATGATCTTATTAAGTATCAAAAAATCATGGATGATCATAGGATTTAGAGCTGAATGGGACCTTAGGGTTCCATGTCCAACCTTGGTCAGCTAGGTTGGTGTGATGGATAGAGTTCTGAACCTAGTGTCAGACTCAACTTCCTGAGTTCTAATGTGACTTTAGACACTTACCAGTCATGTCACCCTGAACAAGTCACTATAACCCCTATTTGCTTCAGTTTCCTTATCTCTGAAATGAACTGGAGAAGGAAATGGAAATTACTCCAGGATCTTTGCCAAGACAACCCCAAATGGGGTCATGATGAGTCAAAAGTGACTGAAAAAACAACTAAGAAGCCCAACTATTTCATTTTAGATATTAGGAAAATGAAATTCAAAAAACAGAGGGATTGCCTAAGAACCATAGACAATAAGTTTTATGATGGAGATTCAGATTCCTCTAACTCCAAAGTCTGCTCTTTCCTTGACACCACACTTGTGGCAGTCTCTGTTTCCCAAGGATGTGCTTATTTTACCATTAACAAAAACCCTTACCTGAAATTTCTTCATTGAGACTCAGAGGCTTATGCCACGGATAGAAAGACTAGATATATTTGGCTCTATTCTCTCAATATTTACACTCACTGCAGTGTTATTCAGAGTCCCTGGAATGGGTTATAGCCCCTACATTGAAGTTGTCTTTGATTTCTTTTTACCCACAGAAGACTTGTAAAGAGAAATATGACTGCTTGGGGAATAGCTCTGGATGAAAGGAAATATTGCTTTTGCTCACAGTTTGGAGTAACCTCATTCCTAAGTCATCTGACTGTGACTTGCTGCCACATCATGATAGCGTCTGTCTAGAATTATTTAATATCTGCACAAGCTTGTCGATTGGAAAATAATACCCTCAGGTTTGGGACTTTGGAAGGGTGAGCAGGCAATTTGGGGCACTGATTACTTTTGACAACATCTCTGAGGTCTCTAGAGGATAATGAATCAGGGCAATTGTTTTAGGCTCATATTTGAGAGTAGGGAGAAGGAAGAAAATCTGCCCCTCAGTAACATGAAACTTGTCTCTAATGTTTTAAGGTTAACAAAGTCCTTCACTCGCCATTATCATATGAGTTAGGGAGTACAAGTATTAGGCTCATTTGACAGATGAAGAAACTGAGGTTCAGAGAAGGAATTGACTTGCCCAGCATGAAAGAATGAAAGAACTGGTAAGTGATTTAGGCAGAGATTTGGATTGGAGTCAAAGGTGATGCTCTTTACATTACAAAATACCATTTCAGGGAGAAGACTGAGGAAGGAGAGATTTGGCTTTAGCAGCTGGTGCCAAAAAAATCAGAGGTGAAAATGAACGTGTATTTGTCTTGTAAATCTCACCTGCCCTCATTCCTTCTCATTCTCCACAGCTTCCCTTACATGCTCACATCCATCTACACACGGCCCTTTTGCAGACTCCTGTTCCCTTCTCTGTTTCCTGGAAATTCATTTGAAGCTGACATCACCTAGGCGCTTGTGTTGAGGTGAATGGGGTAGTAGGTAGTAAGCGTAATTTGTCTTGGCCTACACTTTCCTCCCAAATCTGGCTTGCACAAGACCTGCGTGTGACCTCTAATTTAGTATTTCAAGGATCTATGACTTCATCAAGGTGACTGCTCCCTCCACAAATACAGATCATCCAAGTTCGGTGGTGAGACAAAAAATCAAGATGACTGGCAATGCCTTCTGAGCATGCTGTAGTTTCTTGAACCCACAGGTAAGAGACATTGAGTAGATTATCAGTTCTAGTGATGCTGGGACAATGTTGCATTTAGAATTCCCTCCAGTTCAGAGTTGTAGTGATTAGTCCTCACTACTATCAAAATTATCTTTAGAGAGTTAGGAAGTACACATTGCTATCTGCTCTGCACTGGTGTGATGTAAGGCCATGTCTTTATGTGACAATATAGTATTTTTGCAAAGAAAACCCCCCAATGGGATCACAAAGAGTCAGATTCAACTAAAAGAAAAAAAATAAAACAATTTTGAAAAGTATGAACCGATACATAAATAAATATATATACCTATGACAGTGGTTGGCATCCTGTAGTCACTCAGGAATTGTTTATGAAGGAAGGAATAATGAAGGAATAAATGAAGGGAAATCAGCGACCATTTTCTTTTTTCTTCAAATTATATCATATTTATTCATCTGTTCATACGTTGTATCCCATAGCAATTGATCTTCATCAGGTACTTATTAAGTCCCTCCTACAGTTCCAGGCACTGTCTTAGGTGCTAGGGATATGCCAGAACCAAAGTAAAAGGCGCTTACAATCTACATAGGAGAGATAACTTGCTAATACATATACAAACAAAACAGAATCCAGTCAATTTGGGTATGGGTATCAAGACACTAACATCTGGAAAAACCAGGAGAGCCCCCATGTAGAAGGAAATATTTGAGGTGAAATATGAGGAAGGTAAGGGTTCTAAGAAGTACGTTTCAGACATGAGGAAAACTGTAAAAACCTGAAGATGGGAGATGCAGTACAATAGAAAGTAAGCCCCTTGAGTGCAGTTTGTTGTTTTTGTTTTCTAGTAGCATAGTGCATATAGTAGGTGCCTAAGAAATGCTTGAAATATTGGATTGAACTCCTTGTGAAAATGATCACCTGAAGCAATGAGCTAGTGTTGTAAGGCTATGTTCTATTAACAACTCACAGAGTATAAAATGTCTCTTTTTTACCTTTTATCTCCCAGAAACCTTCTTTTCTTCTGGTCTTGGCTAACAAATATCACTTTAGAGTTTGATGATGTGGTATTTAGGCATCTAAAAAGAAAGCAGTTGCTCTGATTCCATCTTATGATCTGAGGCATCCACATCTCTACCAGTGCTGATGAACACCTCTATTTCCTTCTTCCTCCATCCCATTATTTTATTTTATTTTTTGCAAGGCAAATGGGGTTAGGTGGCTTGCCCAAGGACACACAGCTAAGTAATTAATTATTAAGTGTCTCAGACCGGATTTGAACTCAGGTACTCCTGACTCCAGGGCCGGTGCTTCATCCACTACACCACCTAGCCGCCCCTGTCCAATTATTTTTAATACTTCCATAGTACCTTGTTCCCAAGTAAAAAAAAAAAAATTATTTAACAAAACAACCTAGATTCCTTTTCTCCTGGAGTAAGTTTAGTACAGTGCAGTTTGAACTGGACCAAAATAGGGCAAATCTCTTCTCATAATCACCTCATTAAGTTCCTTTTGTCACCATAGAATTGAAGGAGTGAGGCTGCAGGAAGACCCCAGTTACTGGAGCTAATGAGGAGGAAAAGTTCAGGCTTTGAACTTGCCCTCTGGACCCCATTCCAAAGGGGTGAAAACAGGAGATCACATCCAAGTCCCTGCAGCTACAATTGCATGATTTTTAACACTTGCATTGCTGGGGTTTGACTTTTTTCTGGTAGAGACATACTCTTTATGTGTATTTATAATTACTCTCAGCAATGAGTTGCCTGTATCAGAGGGACTGCTAAGAAATTTAAGCAGAAATCAAAGACAGATTAGAATCTGTTGAGTATTTCAGTCCAAAGCAAAATTAAAATTAAAAAAATTTTTTTTCTGGTGAAAAATTTGTGAAGATGGAGGCAATAAATAGTCTATACATTCCAATTCCAAGAAAGGTTGTGCTCTTGAGACAGAGGGAACTGGAAATCTAGAGTGCATGCATTCTGGAGCAGATCAATGAATCAGTTAAAAAAAGAGAGAAATGTTAGCTACTTCACTAGAAATATTGGTATCTGAAGGATGAGGCAGGAAGCATCTTATTATCATATTGGGTTGGAGTTTCTTCAATATTGAATAGCTATTGAGTCCCTACTGTGTGTCTAGTTCTGTTGTAGGCCCTGGGCATAGCACTGGGCATAGCACATAATATTCACAAATGCATTCTATATGATTCTAAGATTTACAAAGCACTTTCCTCACAAGGCCTTTATGAGTTCCAAGCATATTTTTATTTTCTCCATTTGACCAAGGGAAATGAGGCTCAGAGAGGGAAGTCACTTATCCAAGGTAATGTAGTTACCAAGTTCAAGTTAGCATTTGAACCCAGATTTCCAAATTCTTATATACAACACTGCCTTTCTTGTGGGGTATAAAAGGAATATAAAACTTGGCTGGCTTCTGCCCCCTAGAACTTAACAATTTAGTTGTTAGGAAACAATGAAGTATTCAAAGAAGAGTATATGATTTAATGTCAAAGGATACTTTTGTAATCATAAAAGATAGAAAGTAATTGTAAGAGATAGAAATCACAGGGAGATATATTTAAGAATCTGGAGGATATCTGTATGATTGCGGAAAAGCCATTTAACCTCTTTAAGCCTCAGTTTTGACCTCTATAAGGGAAGTTTAAAATAAATTATCTCTAGGGCTCTTCCAAATCAGAAATTACATAATTCTATGAAATCAAGAAAGGAAGACTTTGTGATGGTTTTTAAGATTAGAGCTCCCTACAGAGTGGTATTAATAAGGAAGAGTTAGGAGAAAATAAGGAAAGAAGAAAATAATGCAACATTCACATTTCAAAAGATTTGTGTTTTCATCTATATTGAGCAGTGATTCTACTCCTAAAGATCATAAGCCCTCTCCACTAAAGTTGATTCTTTCATGAGCATCTGTGGCCAAAAAAAAAAAATCCATAACCTGGAGGTTATCTTTATGTTGACAAGCCTTTCCCATATTGGCTATGGTGATCTCCAGATAATTGAGTCACTTGCACACACACTAGAGCTAGCCTGGCATTTTGAATCAAATGTTGGACTGGGAACTTGGAAGACCTGGGTTCAAATCCTACCACTTATAAATGGTGTGATGATATATATGGCATATATGTTACTTAATCTCTTGGAGCCTCAATTTCCTTTAATATAGTAATAATTCTTACAATGTCAGCTTTAGAGTGGTTAGTGATGTTCAAAAGAGATAATAATGTATATTAAAAAACTTTGCAAACTTTTGAATTTACTATGCTAGTTTAAACTTATCATAGGCATAATAATAATAATACTAAAAACTCATTATATTTCAAATAATAGTAACTGTTGATGGGCTCAACGAGAAAAATTAATTCTATGGTAATGGGATTGAGGTATTCTCCCTTTTCCCAAGGCATTTTAGGAATCTATTCAGCATCCAAGTAAATGGTTTTTCCAGATTTCAGTCCTGGAAGAGTCTGACCATTAATGAGAGCCTTCCTTTTCTCCTCTTTGACTTGCTAAAACTCTACCCCAACATCTTTGGAATAATTTACTTAACATACTTGGCTCAAAGAGAGGAGAGTAAAATTAAAGTTGAGCACAATATTAAGCAGGTATGGGACAGATATTCATTTCATATAGGCAAAAGAAATACCAAACACAGAACATTCAAAATTCACAAGCACACATTTAACAGCACCATATTCTTTGATTCTTTGGTAACTATGAAATTCCATGATGGAATCATACATTATCATCAGAAGATTTAGACATTAAAAATGACTAATGATTTCTACTATGCACTTCTAAGATGCTGTTTCTTAAATTTCATCTTAACATAAATAAATGTGTGGGACTTCACAGGTAGAAATCTTTTAAATCATGTAACTGAGGGCTCCTCTACTTGCTGCTAGTCAGCTCTGACCAAAGAATCTAGCACCACTAAAACTCTCATAAGGCCAGCCTCTTAGATGGACATCTTGGGATTGATATTTAAGATCAAGAAAGGAATCTAGGATGGCTCAATAAATCAATGCATGGATGTATGAAGATAAAATTTGATAATATTTGTAAAATGCTTTGCCTTATATAGTTCCTTAAGGCATTATATAAATGGCAATTATAAGTGCTATACTTTTGTTGACAAGGATACTATCGCTATCGCTGCTACCCTGCTGAGAGAATAGAAGCAGAAGAGGCATCCATAAGTGTCAGGATCACCTAGTCAGAACCTGAGCTTTACCTATCGGGTACTCATGGCCACATGGTGGTCACAGTAGAGGATAAGTTGAGATGTCCTTTCCCATACTCTTTATATTAATCAGTTCAAAACAGTCTTGCTGTGATCATACTACATAGGAAAGGAAGGGAAGAGAAAAGGAAGCAGGGATAGTAAGTCCCTTTTTAATGTCTATTGAATCATTAGTCTCCTACTTCAATAGGCAAAGAGGTGATTGTTCTGTCAAGTCAAGGAGCAAGAGTCTTATAGTGGTAAATTCAGGCTTCATTATCTATGTCTAAGCACTGAGCTAGCCCATGTAGTTGGCTAGAATCAAGAAGGATAGTTTTGTGTAGATCCTGTTCAACTCAGGCTTATTATATACTATATAAAGTCTAAAGTTTACAAAGCATTTCCTCATACTAATCCTGGGAGGAAGATACATCAATTCTCTGATGTATCTATAATCACATTGATGTGAATATTCTTTCTACTGATGTTGAACCCAATCCATCCATGCCTGCCCATCCTGAGAACCTCATCTATATTTATTCCATAAATTCATTATAAATGGTCTACCTAGCAAGTTGAAAGTTTTCCTTTTATTCTACTGACATTGCACAGATACCAGTGGAACTACTGGTCTATCCACTCATTGTCCCTCACTGTTGCTACATGACCAGTCCATCATTTTTTTTCCCTAGTCATACATTTCTCTAATGATATTTTTTGGTAATTTTTACTGAATAAATCCTTGTTTGTGATGAGTCATAGACTACTAGCTTCCACCAAGGACTTCTACCCTGATCTTTGAATGCTTCAATTCTTCAGAGACTATTGAATTCTATAAGTGAGCTGGATTATATTACCAGAAGAGTCTGGGTGTTAATAATATGGGCCTTTAGCTACTCTGATCAAAACATTAACCAAAACAATTCCAAAAGATTCATTTTGAAAACTTCTGTCTACTTTTAGAGAGAGAACTGATGAACTCTGAAGACTGAAGTATACTTTTTAAACTTTATATTTCTTTGTGTATGTTTTCTTCTACAATATGGCTAATATGAAAATGTTTTGCATGACTTCACATGTATAATTGATTTCATATACTTTGACTTCTTAAGAGAAGGGAGAGAGACAGGAGGAAGGGAGAGAATTTGGAACTCAAATTTTTAAAAGATGAATTGTAAATTTTTTATATGTAATTGGGAAATATTTTTTTTAGGTTTTTTGCAAGGCAAATGGAGTTAAGTGGCTTGCCCAAGGCCACACAGCTAGGTAATTATTAAGTGTCTGAGACTGGATTTGAACCCAGGTACTCCTGACTCCAGGGCCAGTGCTTTATCCACTACTCCACTTAGCCGCCCCTAGGGAAATATTTTTAAAAATAATTAAAACACTTTTTTAAAAACAGTCCTTTGCTTTAAGAAGAATCTCTCTAGGGCATTAACAAAACTTTGCAAGTCTCCAAATGCATTTCAACCTATTCTCACATCATTCAATTCTGGACCCAGCTCAGAGCCAACTAGTTTTAATAATATTACTCTCATTTTTACAGGTAAGGAAACAGGCTCAGAGAAGGAAAGTGAGGAAGGAACATTTGAGGTAAGTGAATGAAGGAGGATATTCTATAGAAGGAGTTTAGGAGACCTGAGCTCAAGTCCTAAATCTTGTGTAATCTTGTGTAACTTCATTCCTCTAAGTCTCAATTTTCTCAAGTGTGATAATGAGGAGGTTGGATCAGAAGATCATTAAAGTGCCTTCATAGTCCTAGACATCCTCGTATCTTGGACTTGCTAGTCATCAGAGCTCTTACCAAAAAACCATGCTGCATTTGTATATGCCTATATATCTAAAAAGCTATGGAAATGCAAATGACAACAATGTAAGCCTTAAATGATTATTGAAGAGGCAAAATTCCAAAGGAAAAAAATGTAAAAGATACCCCCTCCAAAAAAAAAAACCCAATCTAAATTAAGGCAATTAGACAGTCCTGCTTTGTGGTAACCATATTGGATCCAGAGCATTGGATGTGGAGTCAAAGGGTATCACAAAAGTGAAGGGAAGATATGTTTATTGATAGTCTTTTCCTCAATTCTTCTATTCCCCCTGCCCCAAACACAGAGTCAAGAATGCAGAATAGTAGAAGTGAAAACTCAGAACAGAAATTGCAGTCTCCTCACTAATGTTATGTATTACTTTATAGGAATGGATGGGATGGGAGAAAATTTTTCCCTAGAGGGGTATGTTTGCTAATTGGTTGTTAGTGGAGGAACCTCCAGGGTTTGTAATCTATGTGCTTATTTTTCTTAATGCCTGGGTTGTGTTGCTATTTCAGCATCCGCTCCCCTGACTCTGTTTGTCTCCGACTCCTCCCCACTCTTGCTAACTATTTGGCTCCCCAGTGCTGTGGTGGCTATTAAATTAGTGCAGACAGCAGGTGGGCCTGAAAGCATTTGGAAAAACAACAGCTGATCTAAGGCATAGCAGGCTGTGGAATCTTGCTCCTGGAACATGAGCTATGGTTCCTATTGCATGAAACTGTCCCGGGACTACCCATGCCCAAGAGTAGACCAACCTCAAACTCAACCTGGAGCTTTTTTTGCCGTGATTTTTTCTACCCTTGCAACATCCATTCCTCAAGGGCACACTTAGGGCCTCTAGGAAGATGTTGGGGGACATGACTAAAATCTTGCTCTCTCATTGGAATGCCATTCTGATTACAGCAAGGTAATTGCTGAGGAGAGGGGAGGGAAAGAGAAAGGAATTAGAGGAATTGTTTTAAAAAGGCACGTGAGGTTGGGAGAATCATGTCTTTTTACAATTAAGTTCTGTGCCAGGGGTCAATAACCTTATTTCCTTATTAATTTTGAGTCATGTCTGATTCTTTGTGACTCTATTTGGGGGTTTCTTGGCAAAGATATTGAAGTAAATTGCCATTTAGAGTTCAGCTGGATTGCTGCTTCTCCTCCACCATTTTGACTTTGCCTCTCCCTCCTCTCTTGATTGATAGTTTCTTGAAAAGAGGAACTATTTAACTTTTTATCTTTGTATCCCCAGCACTTCATACAATGTCTTAGACATAGTAAGGACTTAACAAATTATTGTTGAATGGTCCATCAATGGATAAGTATTACACGTTTTATAATCCCCCTTTTACAAATAAGTAAAAAAGGGTTCAGAGGTTAAATGATTCATTTACACATGAGAAAATGAGACAAATAAGGTTAAGTGACTTGTCCAGGGTCACAGAGCTAGTAAATGTCTGAGGCTGGATTTGAATTAAGGTATTCCTGACTTCAGGTTCAGTGGTCTACCTACTGTTCTACCTAGCTGCCCCCCAAGGACCTTCTTAGTATGAGTATAATAAGACTAAAATCTATAGGATCACTGAGTACCTGTTAAGCTCAAGGCAGAGGCGCTCTCATAGTGAGGAGAGGTACTGGCTTTAGAATCAGAGAACCTCTGGAATCAGAGAATAGTATGATAATAGAAAGATTTGTCAACTGATTGGAACTGACTCAGCTCAAGTCCTAAGACTTTGCCACTTCCTAGCTGTGTGACCAAAAACAATCCATTTAATCTCTCTGAGCCCTTTTTTACTTATTTGTAAAAGAGAGATACATTACTTATCCATTGATAGACCACTCAATAATAATTATTAAGTACTTACTATGTGTAAGACATTGTGTTAAGTGCTGGGGACACAAAGACAAAAAGTTAAAACAATCCTTCTCATCAGGAGAGGAGGGGGGGCAAAGTCAAGATAGTGGAGGAGTGGTAGCAACCCAGCTGAACTCTTTTAACATTCCTCTTCAACTTCAATGCCTCAAATAAAATTTCAGAGCTGCAGAGGCAACAAAGGATCAAGGAAAGACACTTTTACGGCTTAAGACAACTTAGAACTTGAGGAGAGGTCTTTGACAATGGGATGGGGGCTGGTCCAGACCTCGGGAAGCAACAGCACAAGCTGCAGGCCTCGGAGGCAGCTGTGAGAGTATCAGAAGCCCTGTCTTTGGAAGTTCCCAGCCCAGGGAGTTGGATAAACTGGTCAAAAAGAGATAACAGGGGATTCTGTACTGGCACTGGGTACAACTAGTGCTGATTGGCAAATCTTTTATCCTTAAGCAGTTCTGGAACATAGTTCCAATGTGGAGAGTGGCATTTGAAGACAATGGGGACTGGGGAGAGAGAAACCCTACTCACAGTTTCAAGGCAAAGAGGAGTACTAGCATCTGAGGCTGTAGGAGATCAGTGATCCTAGTCAAAGTTCCAAGAAAAAGGGGAGCTTGAGTGCTAGTTACTCTATAGGAGAGGGGGACCTGTTACAGTTTAAGGGCCAAGAGGAACATTAGTACTTGTAGCTGCAGTGGAGCAGGGGCCCTTCCTAGATAAAGACAAGACCAGAAGAGCAAATTTTTCCACATCAAACTACCTTGGAAGCACCCCAAATTTGCAGACACCAAGAATTAGCTCTGCAAACAGGAACACAAAACCCCTAAAGCTGGGAGTACCACCACAAGATGAGCAGAGTTCAACTTTAACATAAAGTTCAGAGAGAAAAAATTAGATGCAAAAATTAGCGAAGAGCAAAAAAAAAGAATTTGACCACAACAGTGGCAGGAAATAATCAAGACATAAACTCAAAAGAAGAAAACAATGTGAAACTTTAAGCAAAGCTTCAGAGAAAAATGCTAAATGAATTTAAGACCTTCAAGAATTCCTGGAATAGTTAAGGAAGGTGATAAAAGTGATAGAGGAAAAACTGGAAAAAAATAAGACTGATGAAAGAAAATTATGAAAAGGGAATTAATAGAAAAAGCAGAAAAATGCATTGGAAAAAAAGAATTCCTTATAAGGTAGTATTGGTCAAATGGAAAAAAGGTTACAAAAGCTCACTGAGGAAAAAAATTTCTTAAAAATTAAAATTGGACAAGTGGAAGCTTACAACTCATTAAATCATCAGGAAACAACAAAACAAAGTCAAAAGAATGAAAAAAACAGGATAAAAGTGAAATATGTCACTGGAAAAACAAACTGATCTGGAAAATAGATCAAGGAAAGAACCATGATCAAAAAAAAAAGAACCTAGACATCATATTTCAAGAAATTATAAAGGAAAATTACATTGAAAGGGGGTAAAATAAAAATTGAAAAAATCCACAAATCACCTCCTGTAAGAGATTCCAAAATGAAAACTCCTAGAAATGTTATAGCCAAATCCCAGAGCTCCCAGATCAAGGAGCAAATATTGCAAGCAGCAAGAAATAAATAATTCAAATATCATGGAGCCATAATGAGGATCATACAAGATTTAGCAGCTTCGACATTAAAGGAGAAGAAGGCTTGATACATGAGATTCCAGAAAATAAATGAACAAAGATTACAATGAGGGAAAAAAACTACCTAGCAAAACTAAGAATAATACTGCCAGGAAAAAATAAATTATTTCTTTTATTTTATTATTTAATAAAAATAGAGGTCTTTTAAATATTCCTGATATAAAGATCAGGGCTTAATAGAAATGTTGACATTTAGACACAAGATTCAAGAGAAAAATAAAAAGATAAACATGAAAGAATATATATAATATTTATAATATAATATAAATATACAATATAAAATATACATTAGGGACTTAAACAGCTTACATTCCTATATGCATGTAACTCCTAAGAATTTTAGTTAGGAGGTTAGTAGTTATAAAAACCCTGTATAGACAAATACATGGATTTATGTAGATTATATTTGGGTGATTGCAAAAAAAAAATAAGAGTTGAGAAAGAGTGATACATTGGAAGAAGAAGAAAGGGCAACAGAGTAAGGAAAATTTTCTCGTGTAAAAGATGTATCCAAAGCAGAGCTTTTATAATGGAGGGGACAATTGGGGTTTGAAAGCAATGCTTGATCCTCACTCTCATGAGAATTGGTTCAAAGAAGGAAAAACACACACACTCTCTCTCTCTCTCTCACACTAAGTTGAGTATAAAAAATCTCTTAAGAGAGAAATAGGAAGGGGGATAAGAGAAAGTAAGGTTGGGGAATGATAAAATGGAGGGCAAGTTAAGGGAGGTCAGAAACAAAACAGACTTTTGAGGAGGAAGAGGATAAAGAGAAAAATAAACAGAAGAAAAGTGTGATCATGGAAAATACATAATCATAATAACTATAAATGTGAAGAGAATGAGTTCATCAAAAAAAATGAAAGTAGTTAAAAACTAGAAACCAATAATATGGTGCTTATAGAAAAAACTTGAAACAAAGATATACACAGTTAAAATAAGGTAGGAGTAGCAATCATGATCTTAGACAAAACAAAAGCAAAAAAAATAGACCTAATTAAAAAGATGGTCAGAGAAACTACATTTTTCTAAAATGTACATAAACAATGAAATAATATAAAAAATTTTATAGCAATTTTCTCTGATAAAGATCTAATTTCTCACATATATAATTACTTCAAATTTGTAAAACACAAATAAAAAAACCAAAAGTCATTCTCTGATTGATAGTCAAAAGATATGAATAGGCAGTTTTCAGAAAGCTATCTATAGTCATATTTTAAAAATGCTCTGAACTATTAATTAGAGAAATGCAAATTAAAAGAACTCTGAGGGATCACCTTTTATCTATCAGAAATGACAAATGCTAGAGTGGGTAAGGGAAAATAATCATCTAAACCCTTCATTTTACAGTTGAGAAAAACAGAAGAAGTTAAGTGACTTGACTAAGGTCAAATTGCTTAAGACAGTAAATGATAAAAATCAGGATTTGAACCCATATTCTTTGGCTTCAAATCCTCACCTTTTATGCATGAATCTGCCTCCATGTGTGCAGACACAGAGGACATAGAACTACCTGAAATAATATGGAAGAATTTCACAAATTATATAATGATTGCTCACATTTATATGAAACTTTGTGGGATGATACATAAAAATATAATACTAGAACACAATACAGAATTTAATTCAATAAATTTGTCAAGTATCTAGTGTGTATAGAGTAATAATAACCACTGGCCAAGTTAGGAAATTTAGTCACAGATCCTGTATTTATGGAATTTTTAGGTTAGTGGTAAACTAAGAACATACTTGACTAACATTTGTAGAGGGAAAAGGAGGAAGGGTCTGGATATGTTCTTTCATTCCTGTAAAGAACACCTTGGTTAGAAACTCCTTCCATCCAAACACACTGCTAAATCCTTTAACCTATAACTTCAATTCTTAAGGGGCTTTTTGATAGGGAAGGAAGAGGTAAGAGACTGAGAAATTATTTTAGTCATTGTCATTCAGATACTATGTATCTGAAGAAGGATTTGAACTCTGGTCTTTTTGACTCTTGAACTCACCTTTTTTTTTCCCTCTATGTTATAATTATTCTCACACATAAAATTAATGCACTACATATATATGTATATTTATATACACACACAAACATACTAGAGAGTAAAAAACAAATTGAAATGTGATATCTAATATACTAATACTGATGAATGTCAATTAAAAAAGCTACTAACATTTATTGTTCTCTTATCTATATTATGTGTCATCCACTTATGATAATCACCAAATATTTCTTGAAAGGTGTAACACAAAAATATCAATATTTGACAATCCTCTGATCATAAATATCAGGGAGATGGGTGTTCACCAAAGGTGTTCACAAATGTGATGGATGATATCCAGTAGAGTCAGTAGAAAAGGGATTCCCTGTAGATGATGGGATTTTATAGCTGATTTAATCAAGCATAGGAATACCACAGAATCTCCTGAAAAAGATAACTCAAAAGAATGTAAAATTACTATCTACATAAGAAAGACCAAGGTGAAAGAATGTTTATTACAACATTACAAATACATTTGGATGGATAATTTTTACAACTTACCAGCATGTATATTTGGGACAGTCACAATAGCTGTACATTGAGTTAGACTCAGGTTAAGCAAGACAATTTAGTAAACTGCAAAACTCCTTTAATGATTCTGAACATCTATGAAAGCATAAGGCCTACCTTTTTAATATCAGTATTCTATTGATGTTGCTGTCAGAAGCATAGAATTAAAAATGAATACCATACAGAGGGTAATGGAAAGGTACATGGCAAGAATGAGGAGGCTATAACATATAACTGATAAGGAACTTCAATTGAAAGTAACCAAAGAAGATATTAAGAAATTCTATGATAGGAAAAAAGATGAAGTGATCAGGCTTTGATGCTGTAGGATGACAGTCATGGTACTTTTCAGGAGAAAACAAACAATAAGAAAAATTGAGTGGACCCCTTTAATAGATTTATAAAAAGGCACAACCAAGAGTTACAGTCTGTACAGGCATCAGTGGATTTCAATTTGTATCTTGGAAATCCCAGATCCATTTGAGCTTTTGAGTACTTTTCAGATCCTGGAACTAGGTCCTAGGGGATTACAAGGACAACAAAAATGAAGAATCTCCGACCTCAACGTACTTGCATTCTATTGGGGAAGATTACTATGCAAATAAATGTGTTAAAATTTATTTAAAATAATGCAAGATAATTTGTTGTTGTTGGAGAAAACTAACAGCTGGGGGGAGAGGGAGGAATCAGGGAAGTATGTAGAAGTTGAATTTTGAAGGAAACAAAGATTTCTAAGAAAAACAATTAACAATCATAGCTGTGAATATGAATGGGATAAACTCATACATAAAACAAAAGAGGAGAGCAGAATAAATTAAAAAGAAGAATTCAACAAGATGTTGTTTACAAGAAACATGTGGAATATAGATTTCATACAGATTTAAAATGAAGGGTTGGAGCAGAGTCTATTATGCCTCAGGAAAATTTCTAAAACTCATGTGTGCCAATCATGTTCTCAGACAAGACAACAGGAAAAATTAAACATAGTTAAAAAAAGAAAAGGAAGAAAACTACATTAAGCTTAAAAGTATCATTGATAATGAAATAATATCAATACTTAATATATACACTGAATGGAATAGTAAAAGAATCACATGAATTGACACATATATTTATATATATTTACATGAATTGACACATATTTATATATATTTGAATATTAATATCCCTATTTTACATAGATAAAACTGAGACTCATGGGGGTAAAGGACATGATTATCTTCCCAGTTTGTGACTTCTAAATGTCAGAGCAAGGATTTGAATTGATATCCAAGGTTGAGAAACAACACTGGTAACTCATTTGAGGGGCAGCTACATGGTATAGTGAATAGAGTGCTAGGTCTGAGGTCAAGAAGATTCATCCTCTGAGTTCAGATCTGGCCTTAGATACTTCCTAGCTGTGTGACCCTAGGTGAGTCACTTAATGTTATTTGCCTCAGTTCCTCATCTGTAAAAAGAGCTGGAGAAGAAAATGGTGATGACTCCAGTATCTTTGCCTAGGAAATCCGAAATTGGGCCACGAAGTTAGACACAACAGAACCAACAACTCTTTTGAAGGATATGAATACTATGTAGATACGAAACATAATATGTAATAGTAGCATGTATACTAAATTGGGAGGATAATTATGAGTTTTTCCTTTGATTTTCACTATGAAAAGGGCAAGAGAATATGACAACTTCAAATGAGGCACAGCAGAACTACACCGAATAGGATAGATCTAAGGGATTATACCTCATCCTCTCTCCTTATACAAATAAGAAAACAAGAATCCCAAAAAAGAAGGCCAAGCTGACAAAGTTTGAGGCTATTATCTTTAGAATAAATTTGTAATCTGTCAAGGCAATAACATTAGAGGTCACAGCACTCTTTAAAGAAATTATAATTGAGTTAAGTAAATGGAAATTTACCAGAGGGCACTGAATCCAAGGGGCTTTCTCCCCTCTTTCTCCTGGAGGGATGTTTTCACTCATGGAGGGTGCTTTTTCTCACTGAAATGCCATTAACTCTTTCCTTTGCCTTGAATTCTTCTTGATACCACTGGTAGCAAAAGTGCCCCAAGAGAAAGCACCTGAAGATCTTCATTCTTGTGGTTCTCTTTCAATATTGTGTTCCTCATTCTATTTCCAATCTGGGGGAGCAGGGAATGTGGGGAAGGACAGTAAATATTCAGCTGTTTCATCCTTTCCACTGTTTTTGCCCCTAGTTATGACTCTTTATTTGCATACTTTTTTGTTTAAAAAATCAATTTGTATAATTGATTTTTTACCCAACTTGTATAATAATCATGTATTTGCCTGGAGTTTAAAAAGTTTATACAATATTTTCTTCATATCAACCCCATGAGGTATGTTTCCTTAGCCTCACTTATAGGGATACTGGTATTGGGCAAGTTGCCCAAAGTAGCTGAGCTGAGTTTCATTCCAGATCTCCTTAGGCCAGGGTCTGAACGAGCTCACTGAACTCCATTCTCTCAGTACCAGTTCATCTCTAACATTCAGGTTCTCTGGGTCTACAGAATACCCTTCCCTTCACAAACAATCATGGAGAGCTGTGGCTCCTGAGGCAGCTTCTCTTCATACTAAGTCAAGTCAGGTCCCCTGGTGAATGAAGCTAAAGCAAGTGCTGAGCTGGGCCTTTTTCCCCCCTGTAGTATTCGTTTCAGCATGGTGAGTAGGAGCGACACCACATATGAACTGAAAGCCCTGGTGGGGAGGTTCCCTGAACTAAAATGGATGGAAACTTTGATCAAAATCCCCATGAAGTCAAAGCCATCATTTGCAGGACCTTTTTGAAAACCTACCTGGAAACTGAAAAGGCAAAATTCTACCCTAGACCTAGACTATATATTTTTTACATATTTTATTTTTTTTTGATATCTTTTGTTTCTATATAGCTTTATTTCTGGACTTACGGCTCCCTCCTTTATAACATAGGTTTTTAAAAGCAGGGGGAAGATCATCAAAATTAACATATGGGGCAATTAAGTAGTGAAATGGATAGAGCACTGGCCTTTGAGTCAGAAGGACCTGAGCTCAAATTTGGCCTCAGACACTTCCTAGCTGTGTAACCCTGGGCAAGTCACTTAGCCCCTATTGTCTAAGAACAAACAAAACCCTCCCACCAAAACTAACAGCAAGCAAATCACACAGCATTTGCAAAATTCCATACCCATAGTCCCTCAACTCTTCAAAGGGAGCTGCATTTTTTCAGCTGTCTCATTCATCCATCCATCTACCCATGCATCAATAAACAAATATATTAAGTACCTATTATTACTTATTATGTGTTGGTCACTGTTTTGCACTGAAGATATAAAAAATAAAAGTGCCGGGCAGCTAGGTGGTGCAGTGGTTAGAGCATCGGCCCTGGAGTGAGGAGTACCTGAGTTCAAATCCAGCCTCAGACACTTAATAATTACCTAGCTGTGTGGCCTTGGGCAAGTCACTTAACCCTTGCAAAAACTAAAAAAAGTGAAGCAGGTTCTTCCATGTAGAGGTTGCACACAATCTTGAAATTATATAACTTTTAGTTCCCTTCTTTTGGAGAATTTTCCTGGAAAGGGACTTAAATAGCAATTTAGTCC
Source organism: Macrotis lagotis (assembly GCF_037893015.1). Classification (NCBI taxonomy): domain Eukaryota; kingdom Metazoa; phylum Chordata; class Mammalia; order Peramelemorphia; family Peramelidae; genus Macrotis; species Macrotis lagotis. The sequence goes on from NC_133665.1 coordinate 70,882,664, forward strand.
CCAAATCCATTCTCCTACTTCTGAATCCAATATCCATTCTAACTCATTGCTGGTCCCTCCTATTTCTGTGATATAAAGTCAGAGCAGGGGCAGAGTGCATAAAAGACAGGAAGACCTGAATTCATATTCTGACAATGGCTTTTTCTTCCTGTATTGGTAGGTTAGACACCAAAAATAACTGAAAGCCCAGATGGTGAGGTGTCCTGAACTAAAATAGATGGAGAATGTTGAACAAAATCCCAGGAAGCTACTTAAACCTCTCTAGTCTCGCTTTCCTCATTTAAAGTAAGAGACTTAGAATAGGAGACAACTAAATTTCTTTCCAGCTCTGAAATGAGGATACTATGACATTAACCAAGTTACAGATGAGCTGCAATATGTTTCAGTAGAAATATTTTCAGTACTAAGAGTTCATCAGTTGACAAAAGCATGGATATTTTATGAATATAAAATATGAAAATGTTTTATGAAGAGGAAGTCTACTAGTTTGAAGACCACAGGCAGCCATTCTCCAGTTAAATGTATGACCCTTTCCTCCAATTGAGAGTTACATTCCTGTTCCCAAGGGTAGACAGACTCTTCTGGATTATAGCTATGAAGAGAGTGGTAGAAAATTTAATCAGGCAAAGGAAAAATATGAGGCAGGCATTTAATAGGACCCCAGAATCACAGAAGATTAGAGTGGGAAGGAATTTCAGAAATTATCTTGTCCATCTCATACCTGAGTAGGAATTGCTTATACAATCCACTACCCCTGGAAGAAATTCATTCTAATTTTGTACTATTTGAAATTTTAGATTATTCTTAATAGGCGTCCTAAATCTGCCTCTCTGCTATCTACCCACTACCTTCTAGAGTTAAAAAGAACAGATTTATTCTTTTTTTTTTTTTTTTTTTAGTTTTTGCAAGGCAATGGGGTTCAATGGCTTGCTCAAGGCCACACAGCTAGGTAATTATTAAGTGTCTGAGTTCAATGTACTCCTGCCTCCAGGGCTGGTACTCTATCCACTGTGCCACCTGGCTGCTCCAGAAGAGATTTATTCTTTTTTCCACTTCTATGATAATTCCTAAAATATTTAGTTGCCATGCCGTCTTTGTCTTCTCCTGGGCTAAATATCTCCTTCAGTTCTTCAACTGATCCTTAATTTTGCAAGACCAAAATGAAACTACCCTAGAGGCCATTAAGTAAAGTGCCAACAGAGTTGGAAAGGACATTGTTTCTGCTTTTAACCCTACCTCCTCTAGCAATATTTTTAGAAATATTTGAAAAATTGTGTTCAACACCCAAAACATTTGCCTCTAGAAACTTGGCTCAGGTGTCTTTCATCATAGGAATTTGGCTAAAATACTAGATAAAAGTAGTCTAGTGATCTGGGAGGGTCCAGCCTGACTCAGTTTATTTTGCCCAGAATTCTGAGTTCTAAACTTGTCCCAGATCAGATTTAAGGGTGTTGCCTTGGAAGTCCAGAGTCTCTTGGATTTGCAAGCTGGCTTAATCATGATCATATTTTCTCCAGTGTATGAATAGACACTTGTGGTTCACAATGCTTAAATAAAGATATTCTCAATCTCTGGCTAAAATGGGGTTTCCAGTAATTAAAGAAAATAGAAATTTTATTCAGATTCAACATTTCCCATTTGTAATTATCCTCTTGAAGTCCCTTTGTAATTATTCTTTTTTTATGATCCTCTGCATTAGCATATTCAATCTAAATTGTTTAATTAGATCATCGTTTACCAAAATTACAGATGAACAAGTTTCCTGTGTAGTACTCCAGAAAGGGAGCTTTTGAGCTGTGATTCATTGAGATAAAGAATAGCAATAACAATAATACTAATTTTCAAAAAACAAGAAGGAAAAAGGGAATGAAAAAGGAAGAAGTGAGAATGGAAAAAAAGAAGGCATGAAAATAGAAAAAAGGCAAGGAGTTGAAGAGGAGGAAAAAAGCTGAAGAGAAAGAAAAGGGGGAAGAAAGGAAAAAAGAGAGGGAAGGAGGAGGGAGGAAGGAATGAAGGAATTAAGAAAAAGAAGGAAGAAAAGAAGAAAAGAATCAAGAAAGGAAAGAATATTGGATGCAGAAAGAAAAATGAACAGGAGAAATAGAAATGGGAGGAGGAATGAGAAAAAATGAAGTGAAAAAGAGAAAGGGAAGAAAGCAATAACAAAAGCAAGGAAGGAAAAACTGTACACAAGCTACCAAAAAGGAAGTATGTCTACTCTAAAATCCTTCTCTTGTTTTGAACCTACAGTAATGATTCCTGCTGCCTTCCTTGATGTTGGCCAGATACTTCTGGATGGTCAATCAACCTGGACTACAAAATTCTACAACTGTTCATATTTCTACACATGACCCAGAGCAGTGAAAGATGAATTTCAGAGGAGTTTGTAGGTTCATTTCTCCATCATCATCATTCCATTCTTTTTTTTTTCTGCCCATTAACCTGGCAAAGATTCATTGCCCTTCCCAGAATGGATGAATAGAATCCCTTCAGCTGGCAGGAAGTTGATGTGACTAACAAAGAACTCTGACTGAGGCTACAGCATCATGGGGCAGTAAATTACCACATCTCACCTATACTACTTAATGCCTCCTTTCCTCTTACTGAGGCTACAAAAACCCTTTGACAATGCTCACAACTTGTGTGTCCATGTGAAAACAGCAGAGCCATAGAAGGATTGATAGCTATTTTCTGAATTATTTTCCTCAATCATAGGGAAGATGGGATAGACCTCCAAACTTTGCAAGTCATATTTTATAACTATTTCACAACTTATTCTTAACCTCTTCTCCCCTTCAACTGGGTTCAAACATCAAGATCTATTTTATTTTTTCCAATAAAATATCTTACCTAGATGGTTCCTACTCTTCAATCTCCTTATCATAACACTAGCCCAAGCTGTCTCTATCCCCTGGCTAGATTCTCTCTAGCTGAATCACTGTTTCAGTTTTTCCTTCACACCAAATAAAGATTACTTAAACCTCATACATCCCAGTGGCACTCACCTATATACAAACCTCCAGTGAATGTTTTGTTTCCAGGATAGGTTTTCTTGTAGAAACCCCACCTACTCTGTGTCTCCTTACTAACACCTGCTAAAGTACTAATGACCATGATATTAGAGGATAAATGCCTCCATTTATTTACTCATTCATTTATTCATTTTAAGGTGGAAGGAGTTAAGTGACTTACCCTGAGTCACAGTGTGTGAGGTCAGTCTTGACTCTAGGGCTGGTGCTCTATTCATTAGCTGCCCCATAAATATTTTAAATGTTCTGTCCAATGATTATATTTTATTTTCCCATGGCAACTACAATTCTAGAAAAAAGTCATCTATACTTAGTATCCATTTCTTATCCTCTCTTCTTCAGCTCCAGCAATTTGGTTTCTTTTTTTAATAAAGATTTTATTTGAGTTTTACAATTTTTCCTCTGATCTTACTTCCCTCCCCCTACAGAAGGTAATTTGCCAGTCTTTACATTGTTTCCATGGTATACACCGATCCAAATTGAATGTGATGAGAAAGAAATTATATCCTTAAGGAAGAACCATAAAGTAAAAGAGATAGCAAGATCAGACAATAAGATATTAGCTTTTTTTTCTAAATTAAAGGTAATAGTCCTTGGTCTTCGTTCAAACTCCACAGTTCTTTCTCTGGATACAGATGGTATTCTCCATTGCAGAGAGCCCCAAATTTTCCCTGATTGTTGCACTGATGGAATGAGTGAGTCCATCAAGGTTGAACATCACCCCCATGTTTCTGTTAGTGTATACAGTGTTTTTCTGGTTCTGCTCATCTCACTCAGCACCAGTTCATGCAAATCCCTCTAGGCTTCCCTGAATTCATCCCTCCTGGTTTCTAATAGAATAATAGTGTTCCATGACATACATATACTACAGTTTGTTAAGCCATTCCTCAATAGAAGGACATTTACTTGATTTCCAATTCTTTGCCACCACAAACAGGGCTGCTATGAATATTTTTTTGTACAAGTGATGTTTTTTTTACCCTTTTTCATCATTTCTTCAGGGTATAGGCCCAGTAATGGTATTGCTGGGTTAAAGGGTATGCACATTTTTGTTGCCCTTTGGGTGTAGTTCCAAATTTCTCCCCAGAAAGGTTGGATGAATTCACAGCTCCACCAACAATGTAATAGTGTCCCAGATTTCCCACAACCCTTCCAACAATGATCATTATCCTTTCTGGTCATATTGGCCAATCTGAGAGGTATGAGGTGTTACCTCAGAGAAGTTTTAATTTGCATTTCTTTAACAAGTAATGATTTAGAGCAATTTTTCATATGAGTTATGGATTGCTTGGATCTCCTCATCTGTAAATTACCTTTGCATATTCTTTGACCATTTGTCAATTGGGGAATGGCTTGTTTTTTTTAAAAATTTGACTCAGTTCTCTGTAAATTTTACAGAGTCCTTTGTCAGAAACATTAGTTGTAAAGATTGTTTCCCAATTTTACTACATTTCTTTTGATCTTGGTTACAGTGGTTTTGCCTGTGTGAAAGCTTTTTAATTTAATCGAAATCATCTGTTTGTTTTTAGTGACGTTCTCCATCTCTTCCTTAGTCATAAACTGCTTCCCTTTCCATAGATCTGACATGTAAACTAGTCCTTGATCTTTTAGTTTGCTTATAGTATTGTTTTTTATGTTTAAATTCTGTATCCATTTGGATCTTATCTTGGTATAGGGTGTGGAGTGTTGGTCTAATCTAAGTTTCTTCCATACTAACTTCCAATTTTCCCATCAGCTTTTATAGAAGAGAGAGTTTTTATCCCAATAGCTGGACTCTTTGGGTTTGTCAAACAGCAGATTACTGTAATTGTTTCCTGCTATTGCACGTAGTCTATTCCACTGGTCCACCACTCTATTTCTTAACTAATACCAGACAGTTTTGATGATCGATCCAGCAATTTGGTTTCCAACCTCATCAACTGAAATTGTTCTCTCTCCAAAAGTACCAACAATTTCCTCTTTTCCAATCTGATAATTTTTTTTCCCATTATTCACCTTGACCTCCCTGTTGCATTTGACCTTATTGACCACCCTCTCTTCCTGGATACTGTCTCCACTGTTTACTGAACTCTTGTCTTATGTTTTTCCTCCTAGTCTCTCCCTGCTTTTTCTGAGTTTCCTTTGATGGTTCATCACCTATTCATTGTGCATTAGTTGTGTGTTTACCTCAAGGCTCTGTCTTGGGTCCTTTTCTCTTTTTTCTCCTACACTTTTTCTCTTGGTGACTTTATCAGTTCCTATAGGTTCAATGGATGATTCCCAGATTTATCTATCTGATGTAGTCTCTCTCCAGTTCTACATCACCAACTGTTTACTGGGCTTTTCAAACCCTTCTTAGGTCTTCTGAAATAACCTCTAATTTTATCTTCTTGTCTAAAACCTTTCCCTTACTCCAAACTGCAAGGCTGCCAAACTGATATTTAATCAAGTCACCCCACTCTTTTACCTCCCCTTCCCTCAAAATACTTCAGTGACTTTCTCTTATCTCTAGCATCAAATATAAACTCTCTTCTAACACATAAAGTTCTTTACAATCTGGCTCCTTTCTAACTTTATAATCATTTTTATACTTTACTCCCTTCATTATTGGGCAGGTAGGTGGCAAAATGGATAGAGTGCAGTGTCTGGAGTCAGAAAGACTCATCTTTCTGAAATCAAATTTGGCCTCAGACATCTAATAATCACCACCTCGGGCAACTTAACTAATCTGCAAAATGATCTGAAGAAGATATGACTGAATAACAAAAATCCTTCTTTACACTCTGTAATCTAATTATATTGACACTGTTCTGCACATAAGACTACCTCCATTTTCTATGTTTTTGTACTAACTATCTCTTATGTCTAGGACTCACTAATCGATCCTGTAATTTAGAAATAGAAGGGAACTTAGAAGCCATAGAATCCAATCCCCTTTAGTAGATAAGAAAACTGAGGATCACAAAATTTAATCTATTTGCCTACAGAGCTTCAGTATAACAGAGATATCTAACCTACTACAGATCCAAGGGTTCTTGACTCTAAGAACATCACCAATGGTGAGGGGAGGTACACAGGTTGCACTATATTTCCCCCACCCCACCCCTACCCTTTATCTTTTCTTCCTAATTTAAATGTTATTCTCTCCCCTCCCCCCAATACTCAAAGTTATCTAATTATTGCAACACAGTAATGAATAGGGACTCTCATGGATCAGGTGACTCTGAAATTAAGATTTGGTCACATGGGCAAAGAATTGGAAATTGAGGAGATGCTCATCATTTGGGGAATGACTGAACAAGCTGTGGTATATGAATATGATGGAATATTATTATGCTAAAGAAATGATGAGCAGGTAGATTTCAGAAAAACATGAAAACATTTACATGAATTGATGCTGAATGAAGTGAGCAAAACCAGGAGAAACTGTACAGAATAACAGAAACATTGCAGAATGATCAACTCTGATAGACTTAGATCCCAGCAATATAAAGGTCAAAAAAACTTCTAAAAGATTCATGATGAAAAATGTCATTCTTGTACAGAGAAAGAGCTAGGGAGTCTGAATACAGATCAAAGCACACTATCTTCATTTTTATTTCTTTTTTATTTTTCTTTCTTGTGATTTTTCTGTTACAATATTTCTAATGTAACATAGTATGGAGAAATAACTGATGGAGTTTGATTGCAGATTGAAATGTACTATATTCTGTATTTTTCCATCATTTTTCCCTTTTGTTCAGCTTCTTCACTCACAACATTACTAATATGAAAATCTGTTTTTATATGGATAACCTATATCAAATTGCTTACCAACTCATGAGGGAAATGAGAGAGGAAGGGGAGGGAGAAAATTTGGAACTCAAAATTTTATTAAAAAATGTTCAAAAATTGTCTTTACATGAATTGGAAAAAATTAAACACTATATAAAGGGAAAAAAGAATGGGCCACATGATCAAAATGATAGCAGAGTAGTTGTTTTCCGTATGGATCCCCCCTCTGGGGGCAAAGGAAGGATTATTTTCCTATTGTCTGATACTCCAGATCTCTGCAATTATATTAAATGAGTCACCCCTACCCTTAAGATAAGGAGGCAGAGTAGTGTGGATTCTATTCTCTCTATCATACCCTCCTTTGTTCCATGGGCACATGGCCTCTAGGGCAAGCCTCTATGTATATGGGGGAGGGTCTCTTGTTTATGCCTTCTTTCCTTCAGCATAGGTTTTTATGAGAGCAACTGGCATCAACCCCATTCCCGGGACAGCAAAGATATAGGCTATGATACCATACCCCCATCCTCTCAAAACAGGACTATTAACAGACTGTACAAGATTATTACAATAGCCTATTGGTTGTTGATATTTCTGCCTCAGGTCTCTTCTTACTCTAGTCTGTTCTTCTCTTAGATGCCAAATTAATATTCCTAAAGTGCAGATCTGACCATGTAACTATTCAATAAACTCCAGTGGCTCTCTGTCATCTCCAGGAGCAAATAACAATTTTTAATTGGAGTTAAGTTGTTTTCAGTCACATCCCACTCTTTTTGATCTCATTTGGGGTTTTCTTGGCAAAGTTACTAAGGTATCTTTGTCATTTCCTTCTCTAACTCATTTTCTAGATGAGGAAATTGAGGCAAAACTGGTTAAACGTCTTGCTCAAGGTCACACAGCTAGTAGTTGAAGTTGGATTTGAACTCAGGTCTTTCTGACTCCAGGCCTAGCATTCTATCCACAGTACTAGGTAGTTGCCTTTTGGCATACAAAGCCTCTCATAATCTGGATTTTTCCTACTTTCAATCTTCTTACATCTTATCCTCCTCTAACCTCCCCTAATACTCTGAAATCTAGTGACATTGGCCTCCTTTGCTTTACCTTGCAAAGACACTCCATCTCCTAACTCTGACAGAAAGACCTTCAACTATGAAAGAATCTCAATCGGAATAACAGAGGATTTCTCCACAGCCAAGAAAAAGAATAATAAGTTATTCTTAAAAGCAAAGCAGTAACTCAATAGAACATAATCTGCCAAGCTGAGCCTTATTATCAATGAAAAAAAGATAGACTGCCAACAAAAAATATTTGAGGCATTTCTGCAAAGTAAAAAAAAAACAAAACACCCTAAAACAACCCAGAAATTAGTAGCACATTAGTCTTGAAAAATTCCAAACAAAAGAAACACAAAACAGATTAGTATAATTATCAAGAAAAGATTATATAATGAAATACATTTTCTTGTGTTTTTAATTTGAAGTAAGTGAATTGAGGGGTAAGGAACAAAGAGATAAAAAGGATATTAGAAGTTAAAGATTTAAGGGAATCAAAGTTAGGAGAAGGGGCAGTCAGGTGAATAGAGCATGGTCCCTAGAGTCAGGAGGACCTGAATTCAAATAAGACCTCAGACACTTGATACTTACTAAATGTGTGACCTTGGGCAAGTCACTTAGCTCTATTACCCCACAAAAATAGGAAGAAAGGGAAAATGAAAGAAAGAAAGTGATGCAGTGGAAAGAATACTAGAATTGGAGTCTGAGGACCAAGATTCAAATTCAGTTCTGCCATGGTAACAGTGTCATCTGAAGCAAGTTGATTAACCTGTCCAGGCTTAAAGTTCTTCATCTGAAAAAAAGATCAGAGGAGTTTCTGGGTCCCATCTAGCATTAAATTGATGTTTTTTTTTTTGTTGGATCTGACTCTTTGCAACCTTATTTGGGGTTTCTCAGTAAAGTTACTGGAGAGGTTTGCCATTTCCTTCTCCAGCTCTTTTCTTTGAGAAACTGAGGCAAACACAGTTAAGAGACTTGCCCAGAATCAAACAGCTGAGTGTGTCTGAGGCCAGGTTTGAATTCATGAAGATGGTTTCCTGATTTCAACCCCAACACTTTATCCACTGTGGCACTTAGATGCCCCTTTAAACTGATAATCATATAATACTCTGTGGACTAAATTTCATGTTCCCTTATAAGTGACTCAAACCTTTGGGAAGCAATTGCAGATATCAACTCACTTGATCAGAAAGAAAAAAGGCAAGGTACAGAGGGAAGCTGGAGATAGACCTTAACTCACCTGAAAGTTGAGAAAGGGCAGTAATTTCCTAGGTTTCTTATCAAGCATGGGAGCTTGGAAGAGAGAAAATGGGAGCAGTAGAAAGTGGGTCTCACTCTGTAAAAAGGAATTGAATGGTGCTATTACTATTCCCATGGCATGGTAAAGTAGGTGTCAGTGGTGAGAAACAGGAATTTTCTAATTAGTTTCATCTGGATGTAAGACCACATTTTTTTGAATAAGAGTTGTGTTTGTCAAGAATACACCTTATTTCAGAAGAGAGAATATACATCTTCCCAGGAATACTGAGGATGGTATGGGGGGCGGGGATAAAGAGCTAGAGATAAGATTACTGGTCTTAAGAGTAGTGAGTAGTCAAGTTAAGGATAAGGGATAGTCCAAAACTGGGCTAGGACTTGGAACTTAGAGTGACTCATTCCACTGTTTCCTGCATAAATTGCTATTTCTAAGCAATGACGTTCAATCAGGGTCCTGAAAAGCGTGCACACACACACACACACACACACACACAGGGAAGGACATAAGGTGGTATCTACAAATGCACTCATACTGAAATGAGATAGAGGAGGGGCCTCCAATTTGGTATTTCAAAGGGGGTACCATGAGAGATAATAGATGGAAGGGAGAATATAAGTCAGAATAGACTAGAAGATATAAATGAAGAAGAGAAAAAAGTAATTGAAAATGAGTTGGAAAAAACACCACAAACAAAAAGTTACTTAAGCTAAGAGGATAAAGACAGGGCAGGAACAATTTGAATTATACACTTATCTGGGAGGGAAAAAGGAAGGATCAAGAGGAAAATGACTAAATAAAAAGCTAGAAAAATTAATAAGTAAATTCAATGAATTTGAGATGGGGCAGATAAGTTGATAGAGGGAGAATATGTGGTAAAAGACTAGCATCAGATTAGTGTAAGCAAAACTAAAACTAAGTGCTTACTTAAGGAAGGTAGAGATGAAAATCAGCACAAAAGAAATAAATGGAGGAAACCACAGACCCAACAATCACAAACTTAAATGCGAATGGAGTAGCCAATCTAATAAAACCAAACAATGAACAAGAAAATTAAATTCCCCAATTTGTTCCATACCAGAGACACCTGAAAAATGTAAGAGATCCCAGAACCATCTACTTGGCTGGCCCTCCTCTCTCTCCTGAGCTCCAGGCCTTTGTCACAAACTGCCTATTGTTTATTTCAAACTCAAACTCAGTTGGATACACATCATAATCTCTGTCCCTAAACCCAATCTTTCTCCAAGATTCCTTATTTTGGTGAGATCATATTTAGGACCCTCAATGATTCACTTCTCATATCCAATTAGTTGCCAGATCTTGCCAGTTCTAACTCCACATCTCCAGCATCTATTCTATTCTCTCTATCCAAATACTGATTCAGGCTGCCATCACCTCTCAACCTCTAACTGTTCTTCTTGCTTCAAGCTTCATCTTTCTCCAAATCATTTTCCATACGGTTGTTAAAGTGATTTTCTTAAAAAATTGTTTTTATTGCAAATTTAATCAACAATCTCCAACATTTTAGTACACAAAGAACAAGAAAGAGAATTGTATAAGAGACTTAACTAACCTATGTTATGTTGGGATAATCTATATTGATACTTTTTAAAAATCGAGCTTTAATAACTTAAAACAGCTCTAAGATTTTTGGGATATCTTGCATATATTAAATTGTTTAACACTGACTAAATTGCTCCATTTTATTGTATTCCCCACCACACTTTTTTTTGTTTTCTCCTATACATTAGAATGTTTAATTATTACTCTTTTTGTTTAGATAGCACTACCCACCTTCCCTCTTCCTCCTTCTTCATTACTATGCCCCTCCCCACCTGCCCAGTTTTCTCTTCTAATATTGAGGTCTAGCAAAACAAATCAACAGTCTGAGAATAGTTGTCACATTCTGCATCCTTAGTCTGTCACTAATCAGTCAAGAATTGGTAGGTATATTTCATCATCAGTCTTCCATTGCTTTAATCAGAGTTTTTTTAATTATTCATATTATTATTGTCTTCATTTAAATTATTTTAGCACCATTCATTTTATCATGTCAGTTTGTATAAGTCTTCCCATGTTTCTCTGCATCTAGACATTCATCATTTCTTTCAGCACAATAGTATTCTATTACATTAATATACCATAATTTGTACAATAATTTAGATAGGCATTCCCTAATTAATGGATACTTATTTCGAGTTCTTTGCCAAGACACACTGAAATACAGGTCTGACTGAATCACTCCTCTGCTCAATAATCTCCATTGACTCCCTATTACCTCTAAAATCAAGGTCATTGGATTTAAACTTCCTCTTCATTCTTTTTCACAATCCAGTAATTTCAGCCCTTTCTATTTCATCCTTTACTTCAGACTTTGTTGGAGGCCTTGCAAAGACCAACTTTTATATGCAGCTTTGATGTTTTCCTCTCCCCTCTCACTTTAGTTAGATGTGCTATATACATGTGCTCTAGTCTTCTCTCATTTTTAAAAAAATTTGGTGATTTTTAAGGAATGAATATATAAAGGTTGTAACTCTTAAAGAGGACACTTCAATTTTTATTTGATATTGCAAATATCTATTGATGTGGGGATGTGGAGCATATCAAAATCATTCATGCTAGTAATCCTTTAAAAGCCCCTCTATAATTTCACCTATAAACCATCATTCAACATTTGCTTGGAAAATTTTAGAGAGAAGTAACTTCTTATTCCTGAGCTAGCCCATCCATTTTTGGAGATTCCTAGGTATACAGAAAGTGTTTCTTTACATAAAATTGATAGCTCCTTCTCTTCAACTAGAATCCTATTGCTCCTAGCTCTGTTTTCTTGGACTAGTGAAGAGAAGTTTAACTCCTTTTCCACAAGGAAATCCATCAAGATAAGACTAAATCTTCTGAGATATTCTCTGCATTGCCCACTAAAGGTATGCTACTTTGGTTTATTAGATAGCTTGTATCAGGTAAAGAAGGGGTAATCACAGTTAACACACTTGTAAGGATATTATTTAAGGAATTCATTTATTTACAAATAGAAAACAACAGAATGAACTGGAAGTATGAACAAAGACTTGTTTTATCTTTTTAATTCTTTTTTATAGATGCTATTTCTTCCCAGAGTGAAAACTATCCAAATAATTTGAGTAGGAAATTTTGGTGACAGAAGGTAGAAGCAACTCTTTGCATTGGAAAAAACCTAGTTAAGGAGTTAGCTTGAGAGAATTTTCACAGAAAGCTCCTCTCTAGAAATGGTCCACAGTTCACCCTTAACTGCAGGGAATCCCTAACAGAACCAGTAAATAAGCAACTCCGGAATTAAATTAGCCCCTAGCTATCTTAAGCAAATAACCTACAAGGGAAATTGTGTTATCTAACTGGCCAGTTGAAGCTTGGTTTTTTCCAGCTTAAAGGAAGAAATTAAATGGGATCATAGTGTATTACTCTCATTTCAAATCCTCTGGAGCAGATAAAGATTATCATGAAACTGGCCAAGGATGAAATTTAAATAAGTAGTGATTGGAAAGGATGACAGTAAGAGTTTCCAACCCACAAAAACAGACAAATTAGTTTAATTAACTGCAAATTTTGGAGTACAAAGATATGGGGGGAATTATTTAGCTTGATGTGTAATGCATGCTCAATATTTTTTGTAAACAAATATTAGAGAACTCACCATATAATTATCCTTAAACACATACACATCAGCACCATCAACACCATCAAAAACAATTTGGAGACAATGACACATTTTCTTATAAGTCACTGTCTCTTTTATAATGGCAGTGTGGATGACAGATACTTTAGGTTAATCTGTGGTTTTCAGCAAGATTGAAGTAATTTTTGTCCTGTCTGGTATTATTCAGCATGATCCTAGATTTGGCACAAAGGTCCTATGTGGTAGTCATGTAAAAGAAATTAGTACTTCATATCTAATGTGGTTGTATTCCTTATTGCCTAAGAAGGCTATCTTCACAAAAATACTGCCTTATGTGAGGAGCATTTGTAGCCTCTGATCTCTATTGAAAATCAACTGTATGTTAACAGCAGCCCCAGAGCCAATCAGACGGTTGAGGACAAGTGCTGCTTGGCCAGCTCATGGCTTATACTTCTCCTTATGCTGGACCAGAGGTGACTTCAAGGCAGTGGTATGTAGCTTCTGAATCACATAAATTGCATGATGGTTGACCTATTAGGAGTCCAACATAGCAGACCAGGAGAGAGGACTTAAATGAGGATGGTGACCATGTAGAGAGAAAGGGGCATATATGAGATATTTTATGAAATTGAAATAGATTAGACTTGGCAATTAGTTGGTTATGGTGGAGAAACTGGAAGTTGTGAACTTGGGAAAGATGGTGGTTACCTCAAAAGAAAGAGGGAAACTTGGAAGGAGAGATGAATTTAGATTGAGAAATTAACTGGTTCCATTTTGTGAACATGTTGAATTTGAGAAACCAAATGAAAAAATATGTGTAGACAACTTTGCAAACTTAAATGCCCACACACATATGTTGTTATTGTTGTTGTTATATCCATTTATAGACATTCAACAGGTAATTAGTAATATGGAACTGGAATCAAGCTGATGAAATCACTAATGGGGAAGGGTATATAAAAAGAAGAAGAGAAGGTGACTCAGGACAGCCTATGTAATACCCTATGGTTTACTCAGTAATCAATATCTTTTTTTTAACTCTGCTGCCATAGGAGTATAGATTTAGAACTTGAAAGTACTTCGGAAGTTGTCTACTCTTAGAAAACAGTGTTCATATTTTTAGGTTTTTTTTTTTTTCTTGCAAGGCAATGGGGGTTAAGTGGCTCGCCCAAGGCCACACAGCTAGGTTGTTATTAAGTGTCTGAGGTCGCATTTGAATTCAGGTCCTCCTGACTCCAGGGCCTGTGCTCTATCCGCTGCACCACCTAGCTGCCCCAATATTAATAGTTTTTTCAATGAAATAAGTTCGATATGCAGTTATGCACTTAATATGAGAAAAAATGATTTTTATCAACTGGATCTCTCCATTAACCAAAACTGGGATTGGTCTCACAGAAAGGTTAAATAGGTTACATACATGATGTCACAGGATCAAAGAATTTCAGAGATAGAAGGAATCTTAGTGATCTTCTAGTCCAATCCCTTCATATTATAGGAAACTGAGAACTAGAGAGATAGTTGGCCCAAAGTCACACAGATAATAAATAGCAGAGCAGGGATTTGAATCCAGACTATCTGACTCCAAATATAGCAGACTTAGTACAATGCCACATTACTTTTACCTGATAAAGTTCCTCTTGCCGCAAAGCTCTACTAATACCCTACAGTCTGAAAATTCTATCGACTTACTTCATCACACTGTTCAAATAACCTTCCGTCCTTAGGTAAAAGGGTAGAAATGGAAAGATTGATAGAAGTCATGATGAGCCATGAACAATAATATGCTAACTTATTTAAGTCTATTCCTCTCTAGTCACTGAGGACAGATATGGGACAATTAAGATTTGAAAAGAGCAAGATTAGAACCAGGAGAAGAAAAGGACTTAGATTAGAGAACACTATGAATCTCAATCCTCTTAAAGAGCCACCTATGAAATAGTTGAAATAGATAGCCAGTGTTGAGCCACTAGGTACAAAGGCATAAAAGTGTTTTTAAAAAAAGAAGTTATTTATTAAGTTTCATTCAAGATGGTCCTGACCCAATTTGTTGTCATTTAGTCATTTTTTTAGTGATGTCCAACTCTTTTGTGATCCCATCTGGGTCACAAGTTTCTGGAGTAATTTATTCTTTTTTCTTCTCCATCTCCTTTTACAAATGAGGAAATTGAGGCAAATGAGGTTAAGTTATTTGCCCAGGGTCACACAGCTAGTGTCTGAGGCCAGATTTAAAGTTGGGAAGGTGAGTCTTCCTGACTCCAGACCTGACACTCTATCCGTTGTGTCACCTCGCTGTCCAAACCTCTTCAATACCTGGTTTTCAAATCAGAAGAGCTCAGTTCCTCATAATGAATTTCATTTTTTGATCTGTAAAATTGGAACAAACATCTGTACATGTTGTCAGGATCAAATACATAGTATTTGTTATGTTTTTCATAATTCTTAGAATGCCTTCTACCTCTTCTTGATATACCTATTATTTTATTTATGTGACTTTTGTCTCAGTCAGTGCAGATCATAACACTTCTAAGTCTTCTAATACTGAATGATTTTTGATTTGTCTTTCTCTAAGTCCTACACAGAGGAACCTCTGGGGGCTAGAAGCTTTCTTCTTGTTTCTTTTGACAATTCAGGGATATCAATATAGTACTCTCACTGTCAATCATCATTCTTTTGACTCAATCTGTTTATGATAATTATAATAGCAAGCATTTATATATTGCTTAAAGTGATCATACCATTTACTGATAGCTTCTTTTAATATATGACTTCTGTAGTACATCAAAACTGATAAGGTATAGTCTTTTTATACCCCCCATTTTTATGATCCTATTATCATATTAAAACATGTTAACATTTTAGATTTTTCTGACATTACTGTGTTTCATGATTTGCAGCTATGTATCATCATCATATTGGTGTTTTTTTTTTTAAAAGATGGTTTGTTCTTTTTTTAAAGCAGCAAGTCATTGAAAGTGATAAATAATTTCCCAAATGTGATCTTCTATATCGTTATGGGACCATAAGATTTAGAATGAGAAAGGACCTAAGACACCATCCACTCTCAATTAAGAGATAAATGAGCTAAGACTCACAGAGATCAAATGATTTGCCCATGGTTGCATATGTAATAGACAGCAAGGGAAGCACTGGAACTCATGTCCTTAGATCACAAGCCTAGTGCTCTTTCCATATTACCAAACTGTGTGGTTCAATGGACATCCACTACAGCCTCCATTAGATTATATAATGATGAACTATTAATAATATTTATATTATGAATAATGATAATTATAAAACCTATTAATCACAAAAACATATTTTGTGGCAAGGTGGCTTAGCTTGAAAGCCCATACAAATACCTCATCTGTACCAGGTCAAGTACCAAAGAAGAAGATTTTGCCTCAGAGGGCCAAATGAAGAGAATGTCAAATTTGGTCAAAATTGGCAGTCCAGTAGCAGTGCTGAAACTTCAGAATTTAGCACAGGTTTGCAAGAATACTTAAAATAATAGGAAACTATGAAGTGAAGGCAGCAGTGAGCTCTTGTCCCACCTTTCTTCTCCATCCCACCCCTAATTGAGGTAGTATTTTATACTGCTTGTCTTGAGGGCAAAAATATTGCCAGTTATGGTGCCAGCTATGTCTAGGGCAGATTCATCCTCCAAACAGCCTTGGGCAACAGGTTCTCAGGAAGTAATCACCTCTGTTGTGCTCAATCCAGATGGACATTTATCCTTTTTTATTAGACAACAGAATATAAAAGCAAGAAAGGTATTCAACCATTTATTAGGAGAAAGACAACTTGGGCCCCGTCTGGGTGAGGGCATCAGGAAAAGCTTTGTGCATGCTGACACCGTGGATAGGTGATATGCTGCATGTGTAATCAAATCATGCCAGAAAAAAAGCCTTCTTCTAGGAGGAAAGGTCATTGCTATGATTTGACTGCTATTCCTTGTCAATATGCTTTTCTAACTAACTACCACATAAAGACTGCATTATATGGGCTTCAGAGCTATGTCTGCAAGCCAAGAGACGTGCAGCAATTCCTATTAAATCGACCATTTAACACTTACTGAATCCCTCTCCATCCTCAGGCCTAACTTTTTGTTTATTTGAGTCCTAATTCCATGGGGGAGGAAGAGAAAGTGAGGAAATTAGTTTAACTAGAAATTTAGGGTCTCATAAAAGACTTTAACTAGTTTCATGAAGAAATTCACAGATGGCTGCACCATAAACACATACACACACGCATGCACATGTAACACATATACTCTAAAGATCCAGAGAGTGCAAAAGGACTGAGGAATGGAATCTTAAAATGAATCTTTCAGATTCTCTGTTGATTCAGAGTCAGGTACATTCAAATTCCCAACTGCCCCTTCTCCTCATGCCAATTCCAGCTTCACAGCAAGAAAGCTAAAGAAGCCTCTTAGTAAGCCAGTATAAGGAATAAACCTTTAAGACCTATATCAATATCAATTAGAATTCATGTTCTCAAATTCTTTAAATTTTACATAGCACTTTCTTAACAATAACACGGTCAGTAGGTTGTGCAAGCATTATTATTTTTGTTTCACAAATAAGAAAACTGATTCTTATACTAGTGTTTTGACCAGGGTAATACCATTAAGTAAATGTTAGAGGTAGGATTTTCAGCATCACCCTGACTGAAGATGTGTCTCCTTCCCACCAAGTGATGTTGACACTCAATCATTAGTCTTATCTTCCCAACTGAGCTTGTTCCTTCCTGATGGCAGAAACCATGATTTGTACTTCAATATCGCCTACAACTGCCTGATACAGCAGCATTGAAATCAAAGTACCTGCCACATGAATACGTGTTGATTGGCTGAGATTTCCCCATCTAGTTATAGATGAGAGCATACAATAAAAATTCTACCTTAAACCAAAACTATATACTAGCCATCTGTATTTCCAGGAAAGTCAGGACAGAATGTACCTACACAACAACTTTTCAAGACAAAATCAGCTAAGAATAGGAGGAGACTCCAAGACGTTTACCTGTAAAGGAGGTATTAATAGATCCTAGGACACTTTGATGCTGCCACTAGGGAAGTACTAACCTGGAGTTTGAACACAGGATGAGACTATCTTCAGGCTTCCTATTTTAACTAATTATCTTTGCTTATTAGGGGATAAGTTGCATTGGTTCCATGTCTCTGGAATATAATTGTTGTCAGTGCCCTCTAAGTTGTGTTCACCTGAAGGAAAACTCTGATCACCCCACCCTTGTTCCAGTTCTGCCTCATGGTGAGTCCTTTACTCTGAAAGGAAAATCTAAGTTTATAAAAGGACCAACATTGCTTCGTGTTGTGCATGTGATTTTTTAAAATCTACACAGTATCAATTAAGAGGTTTTACATCATAAGGAAATACATATAAAGTCTTAATACATTCTAGAAATGACCACCTTTTACTTCTTTGACTTTACATTGTACCATACCACAAGACATTATCTCTCTAAATTTTTGATCTCTGGATAATTCATGCATGGCAGTAATTTATAAATTTTTATAATTATCTATGATCTAGCTCCTACTGATCTGCCAACTCTTATCTATTTCTCATCATTACAGCACTTAATGTTTCAACCAAATTGGATTACTTTATATTCCTTGTTTTTTGTCCTCCTACCCACTAACTTCTCCCTTTCCTCACACCATCCTCTATGTTTGGAGTGTACCCTTTTTCCCTGTCTCTTTCCATCTCCCTTCCCATCTACTGAAGTCTCTCCCATCATTCAAGATTCAATTCAGCAGTGCTCTTCTTTTAAAAACTTCCTGGTTGGTGCTCACTTTGGCAGCACGTATACTAATTGGGAAGGGATAGGGATAGGGAATTGAAGGAAGCAAGCATTTTATTAATTACTTACTCTGCACCAGTCACTATTTAAAAAAAAACTTGCATAGCTATGTTTTAGCATCCTTTGTCTTTCACTTCCTTTTCGCTTCTATTACAGTAAATTGTTTTTTTACTTAACGATTTTATTTATTTTGAGTTTTACAATTTCCCCCTAATCTTACTTCCCTCCCCATACCTCCCACAGAAAGCAATTTGTCAGTCTTTACATTGTTTCCATTGATCCAAATTCAATATGATGAGAGAGAAATCATATCCTTAAGGAAGAAACATAACGTATAAGAGATAGCAAGATCAGACAATAAGATATCAGTTTTTTTCCTAAATTAAAGGTAATAGTCCTTGGTCTTTGTTTAAGCTCCACAGTTCTTTCTCTGGATACAGATTTATTCTCCATTGCAGAGAGCCCCAAATTGTCCCTGATTGCTGCACTGATGGAATGAGCAAGTCCATCAAGGTTGATCATCACCCCCATGTTGCTGTTAGGGTGTACAATGTTTTTTCTGGTTCTGCTCATCTCACTCAGCATCAGTTCACGCAAATCCCTCCAGGCTTCCCTGAATTCCCATCCCTTCTAGTTTCTAATAGAACAATAGTGTTCCATGACATACATATACCACAGTTTGCTAAGCCATTTCCCAATTGAAGGACATTTACTTGATTTCCAATTCTTTGCCACCACAAACAGGGCTGCTATGAATATTTTTGTACCCCTTTTCATTATCTCTTCAGGGTATAGACCCAGTTATGATATTGCTGGATCAAAGGGTATGCACATTTTTGTTGCCCTTTGGGTGTAGTTCCAAATTGCTCTTCAGAAAGGTTGGATGAGTTCACAGCTCCACCAACAATGTAATAGTGTCCCAGATTTCCCACAACCCTTCCAACAATGATCATTATCCTTTATGGTCACACTGTCCAGTCTGAGAGGTGTGAGGTGGTACCTCAGAGAAGCTTTAGTTTGCCTTTCTCTAATAAGTAATGATTTAGAGCAATTTTTCATTAGACTATGGATCACTTTGATTTCTTCATCTGTAAATTGCCTTTGATCATTTGTCAATTGGGGAATGGCTTGTTTTTTTTTTTTTAATTTGACTCAGTTCTCTGTATATTTTAGAAATGAGTCCTTTGTCAGAAGCATTAGTTGTAGAGTGTTTCCCAGTTTACTACATTTCTTTTGATCTTGGTTACAGTGGTTTTGTCTGTGCAAAAGCTGTTTAATTTAATGTAATCAAAATCATCTAGTTTGTTTTTAGCGATGTTCTGCATCTCCTCCTTAGTCATAGGACCTTAGTCAGACATTTCTGTGATTATAGTTGGCCTCAAACATTTCCATAGATCCGACAGGTGAACTAGTCCTTGAGCTTCTAATTTGCTTATAATATTTTTTTTTATGTCCCATATCCATTTTGATCTTATCTTGGCATAGGGTGTGAGGTGTTGGTTTAATCTAAGTTTCTTCCATACTAACTTTCAATTTTCCCAGCAGTTTTTATTGGAGAGTTTTTATCCCAATAGCTGGACTCTTTGGGTTTATCAAACAGCAGATTACTATAATTGTTTCCTGCTAGCGTACCTAGTCTATTGCGCTGGTATACCACTCTATTTCTTAGCCAATACCAGACAGATTCATCGTAGTAAATTGTACAGTTATCCTTCCTTTCCCTATTAGATTGTAAGATCCTTGAAAGCAGCTCCTATACCCTACCTGTCTTTGCATCCTTACTGCCCAGGACAGTGGTTAAAAATATTTGCTGAAAAGGCAATTTACAGATGAGGAAATCAAAGTGATCCATAGTCATATGAAAAATTGCTCTAAATCATTACTTACTAGAGAAAGGCAAATTAAAGCATCTCTGAGGTACCACCTCACACCTCTCAGACTGGCCAGTGTGACCAGAAAGGATAATGATCATTGTTGGAAGGGTTGTGGGAAATCTGGGACACTATTACATTGTTGGTGGAGCTGTGAACTCATCCATCCTTTCTGGAGAGCAATTTGGAATTATGCCTAAGGGGTATCAAAAATTTGCATACCCTTTGAACCAGCAATACCACTACTGGGTCTATACCCTGAAGAGATGCTGAAAAAGGGTAAAAACATCACTTGTACAAAAATATTCATAGCAGTCCTGTTTGTGGTGGCAAAGAATTGGAAATTGAGTAAATGTCCATTAATTGGGGAGTAGCTTAATAAACTGTGGTATATGTAAATGATGGAACACTATTCTTCTATTATAAAGCAGGAGGGATGGTAATTCAGGGAAACCTGGAAGGATTTGCATGAACTGATGCTGAGAGAGATGAGAAGAACTAGAACACAATACACCCTAACAAGCAACATGGGGGTGATGATCAACCTTAATGGACTTGTTCGTTCCAGTTCCATCAGTGCAACAATCAGGAATAATTTGGGGACATCTGTGATGGAGAATACCATCTGTATCCAGAGAATGAATCGTGGAGTTTGAACAAAGACCAAAGACTATTACCTTTAATTAAAAAAACAAAACTTATTTTATGTAATTTTGCTATCTCTTATGCATTATCTTTTTTCCTTAAGGATATGATTTCTCTCTTATCGCATTCAACTTAGATCAATGTTTACCATAGAAAACAATGTAAAAAGACAAACAGACAGCCTTCTGTGGGGGCTGGGGGGAGAGAAGCAAGATTAGGGGAAAAATTGTAAAGTTCAAAATAAATAAAATTAAAAAAACAAAAACAAAAAAAGTTTGGTGACCTGGGTTCCCCTCTACCAATCAGTCATTACTTATGATGTGCTTATTCTGTGCCAGACATTGTACCAGTCTATAGGGACACAAGGAAAAGAAAATAGCCTCTGCCCACAGTGAGCTTACCAAATACTAGGGTGGGTGGAGAACACAGGAAAAATTCAAACCATAACTGCTGTGTAACTGTAACAGACCACTGAGGGGCAGCATCTTGTAGTGGAAAATACATCAGCTCCAAGGTCAGGTTTGAATACACACACACACACACTGTTTCTCAGGATTGTTATAAGTAAAAAGGAATCTTTGCAAGCCTCAAAGTCTATAAAAATGGTTGCAGTTATTAATAAATTCCTCTTCAGCTTCTTTGCCTCAAATATATAAACTCACTCTTTCTCCTGTAGATTAATTCAACAGTTGCTAAATATCTCAAAAATGATGATGAATGTGGAAGATTTGTCCAATTTAAACTCATAATCCAATGTCTTCTGATTATCAGTGAAAGTAGTATAGATGGGGCTTAGTTCTCAAGAAAGCTGGGGGCGGGGATTCTGAGGATAATGTCAGATCAGTTTTCAGACCCATGTCCCTCTTTTCCCTTTATTTTGGTGTCAGGGAATAATTAGAGAGAAGAAAAGGCCAAGAGAAAGGGAAAAGATCTCAAAAGATATAGGAACCAAAATTTCAGATTTTATGCAGTCAAGCTAATTGAACAAGATTGAGTATTTCTCTCCTTCCTTAGGCTCCTAGGTATCCCCCAGTGGGAATATTGCAGGTGTACAGCAAGAGCTAACCCTTTGGCAAGCTAGCAGCAATCAGTAATAGGCTGAATGCTTTCAAACAGCGCTGCCAGTCATCACCTGGCACAGTCAGAGTTGAGAAAAACAAGATGGAGTGCTTGAATTCAGAGAATTCTGCTCCTCTTATTCTCATGCTCAGTGGCTCTCTGTGTGTAATGTGGACAGTTTGGGAGCCTTATTTTTTAATTATTATACCAGTTGTTGGTGGAAAAATAAAAAAAAGCCCTCCAAATCTGTGGGCTTCAGTAAACAAAGAGTTACTATTCCCTAGGAGATGGAGCCTGACCAACACATCTCCCTGGACATGTCCTCCTCTGCTGGGAGGAGATTAGATTCGGAGGCATCTTCTTATTGTCATCCAGCTCAGGCCCAGCTCCGGGACTCCAAAGGAAGATTAGCTGGGCCAGAGGGAATTTGTCATATGAGAAAAATCTAGGGATGTATTGTGTCTCAATTAGATTGGATAGCTTTCAGAAAGGTTTTTGTTTTTGTTTTTCTTTTCTTTCTGTCCTGTTGTTATGGGTTATCCTGTGGAGAATAACACTGGGAGGATTTGTTTTGCCAATCAGACATTTCTGTGATTATAGTTGGCCTCAAACATTTTGTTATTAGAATTGATTTATAAGGAGGAAGATTTTTTTTTAAGTCAGAAGTGGTATTGTTGCAAAACTGACTTGCAAAGTATTTTTGACAGTAAATCTGAGAAAAAGAATATTTTGAAAATTTGAGTGGGAATGACTTGAAATATATTTAATTATCTTTGAATTATGACTTGTGGAGCAAAATGTAGGCCTCTTTTAATTAAAAGTTTTAGGGACAGCTAGGTGGTGCAGTGGATAGAGCACCAGCCCTGGAGTCAGGAGTACTTGAGTTCAAATTTGACTTCAGACACTTAATAATTACCTAGCTGTGTGGCCTTGGGAAAGCCACTTAACCCCAATGCCTTGAAAAAAAAACCCTAAAAAAAAGTGTTAGCACATAGATGTCTGCTCTCAGCTTGGCAACTTCTGTGAAATGTGACCCTTAGGAAATTTAATCATGCTTATGGAAATATAAATATATTCTCATTTACCATATTTCCCCATGTATAACATGCTCCCATGTATAAGACACACCTTAATTTTGGGGCCCAAAATTTGAAAAAAAAAGCATTACATAAAGTTATCAAATTCAAGTTTTATTCATTATAAAATTCAAAGACCTTCTGCTTAGAGCTTTCAAGGCATCTTTTGGGCAAGTCTGGTACATGGACTCATGCATAGTTCATTCCATTTCATGAACCTGAAGCACCAATTGTGTCCTCCTTTGAAATCAGTCACTTCTTTTTCATCAGTAATTCTTCTTTCCTCTGCTGAGAACCATCTCTGGGGATACAGGTATTCCAATTGCCCTTTGTTCTTCAATCTATCTCTTTAATTTTCTCTCTAAAATCAGGTCATTTTGTTGATTTGCCTCTCATGGCCTTCTTTTTGCAGTGGCATTTTCAGTAGGGTTTCTTCTTCCTGTAGCTAGTCTCAGATGATTTTCTCAGTTGGAGGAGGACCAAACTGTTGTTCAGCAGCATGATTTCTATTCACTTTTGCAAATTGGATCACTTTGAACTTGAATTCAGCACTATATGAAAATATTTTCTGAGCCATTTCTGGTAGAACATGGCAAAATGTAGCCTAATACACTGGTAACAAATGCAAAACAAATGAGTACAAAGACAACAAGCACTAAAAAAGCAGGAAATACAAGTAAAAAAATCTACAACTACTGCATAAGAAGCTTCCAGCTTTTAGACCCCAAATTTTTCAAGGAAGGGTGAGTCTTATACATGGGGAAATATGGTACTAATGACTGCAACTATGCACTTGCAATAGAATTCAATTCTACCCACCTTCACCTCCTCCCAGTGCCACAAAAAACGAAAAGGTAGATGTTTTCTGGGTTGGAGTAACAGTAGAAAAATGATCTCCACTATGATAGAGCTCAACCAGAAAACTAAGGAAACAGGGGGACCTGGGGTATGATTCTATCCATATATGACTGACTGACACTTTTCTAAGCCTAAGGGAAAGAGCTCAGTATTCAGGTGGGCCAGTTCTGTTCACACTAAAAGTTACTTTGGATAGACACTGAGTATGAAATGTGAATTTGGCATCAAAGGAGAAGGTTTAGAAGACTTTCAAACCTACCCTTTGGAAAATTAACAAAGAGTAAGAAAAGGAAAGTAAAGAAGGGAGGGGTAAGGGAGATGAAATTACCGAAGATGAGAGAAAAAAATTCACTTAAAGACCCTGAGCATAAGCAGAAAACCAGTCAGGAAGTTATTAATAAACAGCTAAATGGGTCTAGACATCCATGAATAAATATTGCAAGACAAAAGAAAGTGAATCAATGCCTGATGCTGCAGAACACCCTAGGAATTCTCTCCAAAGCATGGAATTAGAGCAGCATGAGCCAGAATGGTTTAAAAGAGAAATAGTAATTGTGAGAGAAGAATTTGTGACTCATAAAGCTTAAATAATTAATAGAATAGAAAAATTGAATCCACAGTAGCAAGTTTCACCAAAAAAACAAAAAAAGAGAACAATTGATTTAGAATGCAAATACGTGGAAATGAAAGACAATCTGGAAGAAGAGGAGAAAAAAGCAATAATATTAAAATAAAACAAACTCTCTGAATAAGTTAAGCATGTTGATCTTGAAGAGAGGGTGAGGAAATAATTTAGGAGTTATAGGTTAAATAAACTGTGGTACGTGAAAGCAATGGGATATTACCGTCCTTTAAGAAATAAAAGATTTTTGATGAATGCAAAGAAGCTTTGAAAGATCTACTTGACCTGACTGATGAAAGCAGAACCAAGAAAATCATATATACTTTACTACAATCAAGAAATGGAAAGAAAAACCATTGAAAAAATAAAAACTGTATGCTGTAAAATGATAAAGGACAAGAATGGCTAAAAGGACAGATATCTTTTGCACAGGTGGGAAGTACACAACTATTACACATTGTATATATATTTTCTCACTTTTTTGATGGATTAATCAATTAAGTTGATTTTCTCCCCTTTTTCCCCTTTTTTGTCTTAAAAATATTAATGGTTATTATAAAAGCTCCCTTGGAGTTGAAGAGGAAGAATACTGAGGGAAATGTGATGATGCAAAAAAAAAAACCGAACATCAATCAGATGTATTTTTTCCCCCAAAGAACAGGTTTGGTTCAAAGGAAGAGAAACAAACAACCTTACTCCATCCCTTTGTAGAGGCTAAGGTCACAAATTGCTCTGCTTTGTACTTTTTCAATGTACTTATCAGTTATTGTGATTTTTCCCTTATTTTTCCCCTAAAAATATGATTTGTTAGAAATGACTCTCTGGGAGGGAAAATGGGAATCTTTCTGATGGAAATTATAGTTATGTAAAAAAAGATAAATACTTTAAAAAACACTTATCTGTCTAGGATAACTTAAGTGAGTAAACCATATACATTTTCAAGATTCTTTAATAATTTTGAAGCAGCTGAATGGCACAGCAGATAGAGTGTTAGACCTGGAGTCAGGAAGGCAGGAATTAAATCTAGACTCAGATACTGACTAACTGTGTAATCCTGGCTTAATCATTTGACTTCTCTTTGCCTCAGTCTCCTCAACTATAAAAAGGGAATGATAATCATGCTGTTGGAAGCATCTTTTGAGATATTTGTAAAGCCCTTAGCTAGGGTCTGATACTTAGTAAACTTGTTATAAATGCTTATTCCTTCTCCTTTTCCCCTTCTTGGGATCAGAATACCTGAGTTGGGGCTTCACCTGGATACTTACTAAGTGTATGAATTGCTTTCATGTACTACCATGGCTGAATCCTCTTGCTCATCTGGAAAGCAGTAAAGGACATACTGTGATCTTGGGAAATAAGGACTGACAGATCATTAGAGGCTGCAGTATTCAGTGTGATGAAGAGATTGAATAAACCAAGTGCAAAGGGTGAAAGAATGCCATTTAATCTCTCTTGGTCACAAGTTACAGGATTTATTGATATCAAATCCCATGTATTGAGTCCTTGTTTGCCCATAGCTTGATGATAGGGCACTACTAGAAAAGATACCCAGGGTCCAATGTGAAACCAATCCAGTTGGGCCATGTTGAGGCACAATGACTAGATGATAATCTAGGGCATTTTATCAATTTGTCTCCAGAAACATTGGGTCTGGTATTCAATCAATATCAATACACTGCTCATATTTGTTTAGTGCTTTATGTTTTACAAAGTGCTTCCTTCACCATGAAATCGGTAACTAGATAGTTAATATCTGTATCTTACAGATGAGGAAAAGTCAAGTTCAGAAGTAAAGTGATATACCTAGGGTAACATGGTCACATGTTATCAGTGTGCTGGGATTCAAATTCATATCTTACTGACTTTAATTCTAGCATCAGCAGCTAGGTGGCATATTCGAGAGCAGTGATTTGAGATTAACAAAATCTCAGTTTGAATCTTCCCTCAGATATGTATTAGAAGTAATGAGAAAGTTGTTGGATAAAAGACTATGGCAAGTCACTTAATTCCCTGGGCCTCAATTTCTTCATTGGTAAAATGAAGGGATTGGACTCAGTGGCATATAAGATTCCTGCCAGCTCTAAATCTGTGACCCTTTGGTGAAGAAAAAAAAGGAAGGGCCATTGTTACCATGACACTATCCCAAAAGAAGACTGCCTTGGATGGTGAAATTGGAATATTATATATGAGAATTTAAAATTATGATTGGGAATTCTGGTATCTGGGCAAATTCAGCTCAGGGTAGCAAGATAACAGACTCCAGAATGTCCTGATGCACTGTCATAATTATTAATCCTACTATCAATCCCAGGTAGCCTAGGGCCAATCCATCTCAGTTGGATATAATCATATCAGTATAGCACTGGGGTAGGGAGGGGGTCAGGGTAGAGATATATCAGCTGTGGGGATCCAGGAGTGATCTGAGCCAGGTCTGAGATGGGAGGAAAGCATACCTTTCCTACAGGCCACCAACCTTGTCTGGTTCAGTTCTTCCTTGGAAGGTGTTGACTTCTAAGAAGGAGATTATACTTCCCCCAGCATTCTCCAAGTCCTTTATCAGCCCCATGTTTCACAGTGCAAATATCACAGGAGGGAAGTATCTCAGTACCCTGATGCAAAGTCACATATATTTGAAGCTATCACCTACCTTTTCCTGCTCCCATATGTCTTTCTGACTACCTGCCATAAGATGGCAAAAAAGAAAGGTTGGTTGATCAGAATAGTTGTTTCCTTTGGGATCTGTTAAAAAAAAATTTCCCACTTACTTGAACTTGATTGGTAACTCACAGGGATTTGACAACTGAAAGCTATAAGGACTACCAATGCCCTCAAGGAGCTTGCCAGATAAGGAGATAAATTTTTTTTTAAAGTAACAATAAAAGGGGCCATTTTCTAAGTGCTAGATGAGTGGTTCTAATGATGTGGCTCAGGAGTTCAGAAGAGAGAAAGGTCACAATGAGCTAGAGTTGTTGGGGAAGGAATCTGGAAGAAGTTCAGGATCTCTGACTCTTATGAGAATATATAGAAGGGTAATGACTAATAATCATGAACACAGATATTACCAAAACAGTACAATACTGTGGGAAGGTTCATTATAGAGAGAGGAAAAATCCACAGCAAGCCCCAAACATACACCAAGTAGTGCTGTTGACTAAGGGCTTGACCTTATTCTGTGAAAGGGCTCAAGTCTGTCAATATGCTCACTCTAAGGGTTATACCCTTCACCCAATATCAGAAAACATTTACAACTCTCAGAGAGCTAGTTAACTCTTGATCTGGTTAATCTCTTTTGTGGGTGGCATTGCTAATCTCTTAAAGAGTAAAAGTTTGGGGAGCGTAGAGTCATCCAACCGATTCTGTCTCTTTTTCTGTTAGGAAAAAACATCCATACTTCTATCATCTTTACTAAATTTTAGTAGAATTTAATCACACAAATATGCGATATTTGTGAAAAACTCTTTGTGATGAATCACTATTTGTGATTAGATATTATAATGGATAGAAGAAGAGATTTGAATTTGAATCTAGTCTTATACATCTTACTAGTTGTGTCCCTGAGCCAGTTACTTAACCTTTGTTTCTCATCTGTAAAATGGGAATCAAAGCACCTACTTACTGTAGTTGTCATGAGGATCAAATTAGGTAAAATTTGTAAAGCACTTTGTAAACCTTAAAGTGCTATGTAAGTTCTAGAAAAATAAATAAAAGCAAATATAAACAGTTATTGATTGGACAACCTCAACTCCATCAAGACCAGGCCACCCAAACTCTGTTTTCAAGTATACCATAACCCAGGAACTAAAAGATACATCACCTAGGTGATAAGATTCAAATCTCCTCTTTATCTGCAGATAACTCAAAAGTCCATGATTTCTTGGAGATTCAGTATTGATGCTTGGATTCAAACTTTTCCATTGTCTGAAGGTAAATTATAAAACCGGAACTCAAATGACATCGCATACTAGCCTCCCACCTTTTCTGAAACTGGAGTAGAGACTTCTAGATTCAAATTCTCTTACCAGTAAGTTGTGTGACCTTAGATAAGACATTTAACCTCCTTGGGCCTGTTTTCTCCTCTTCTAAAAGGAGAGGGCTGGACAAGTTGATGTCTAAGATTTCTACTAGCTATATTATATGAACCAACTTTCACAATTTATTACTACTTTACACTTCTCTTAGAAATTATTCCAAGTATAGTGCTTTGGGGATTCTGGAGATAGAAACATCTGTTTCTTCAGAGCAGATATTCTAAACTTTATGTCATGGATCCCTTTGGCAGTGTGGCAAAGCCCATGGTGGTTCTTGTTCAGTAGTTTTAGTGGTGTTCAATTCTTCGTGACCTTATTTGGGGTTTTCTTGGCAAAGAATAGTTTTCCATTTCCTTCTCCAGCTCATTTTACAGACAAGAGAACTGAGACAGAATTAAGTGACTTGCCTAAGGACACACAGCTAGTAAGTGTTGGGGGCCATATTTGAACTCTGGAATCTTCCTGACTCCAGGTCCAGCATTCTATCCCCTGAATCACTGAGTTGCCCAAAGCCTATATGGACCCTCTTCTCAAAATAAAAAGCAAAAAAGAAATTACATAGGATTACAAAGGAACCCAATTATAATGAGAATTAAAAATGTAATTTCCCCCTTCTTCAAGACTCCCCCAAATCTATTCACAAACCCCTTTGGGATCTGTGGAGCCCAGGTTCAGAACTTCAGCTTTAGAGTTGTAATATATAAAGACCTTTCTTCCCAAATGCTCTATTAGTCTGACCATTAGCTGTTACTTTCTTGTAAATTCCATATGAAACCAAAAAAAGAGGAAAGATATACCTGCTTTAGTTCTTCCTTCTGTAAAGATGAACAGATGAGCTGGCATTTGGGAGCCATGCTTTCAGAGGTTTCCCCTGAAGGGTGGGAAAAGCTTCTGAGTGAAATAGTTTTGCCTATTCTGATCTTTCTCTGAGAGGAAAGGTGATACCTGCATTTTTAAAAAAAATCACTTGGCTCAGGTTCAGATTTCCACATGGGTATAAATAATGGTTGAAAGCTAAATATAAGTACACCACCAGTATTTTTAATAGGACATCTGATTTATTTCATTGAATTCTTGCCAGTTATTGTAAGAAGTTACATAGAGTTGCTGGAGGACATTTTGCCATGCCCCCTTTCCAGGATAAACAGGTGCTTTTAAAGCTGTTTCTTCAGCACTTTAGAACCTGATAAGCAGGGGAATCTTAATTTTTCTTCTAAATGTAGATCTTCTATGGTCAAAACTCAGGCATCGGAAACAGTGAAAGGGGGATTGGCAGCATGGATAAGTTCTGATGTGTCTCAAAAGTTAGCACTTTTTTTATGGAATGGGCCTGTCATGCCTAGTCACAAGTCTTCTGAGTATTACAGCCAGGAGTTAATAACTTCACCTGAGCTTATAGTACAGATCTGCCTTAATCTTGTGGAAAGTATGTGATATGCTTAAATTTAGCCAGAGACTAGCTTTTTAGCTTTATTTCCTACTACCCCTTCTTCCTGAATTTCATTTTTTCCAGCCAAACTGAACTATTAGCTATTTTATGCTCTTGTCCAGTCCTTGTCCACTTCCAAAGATGTTTCATTTTCATTTCTACTTTCTGAGATTTTCTCCAGGGCCCAAGGAATGTTCTTTCTTTCATAAAGTTTCTGATCCCCCCTAGCTAAAAGTAACCTCTTTCCCTCTGAAAATCTGACTAGAGCATTGGACCATGTCCAGATTCCATCGTGTTTGTAATATAGCAATTTGTCACATTTCCTATTACATAAGAAATTATTTTAGATTGCTTTTCTTTTTTCTAGACCCAGTCCTTAAACATAGGACACAGCATTTAGTAGGAAGGTAACTTGTAAATGTTTTTTGAATTGAACTGACTAATCAACAGAGATGTAACTAGCTTTTTTTTTAATGCCTGGTGCTCAAGGGGTTGGAGTGAAGGGGAGGATTAGAACCACCAGAGGAAGAAGCCAACTTTGAGGCTTCTAAAATATTGAAAGTTGACCTTTTCTGAAGAATGGGGAAAAGTGGAACTGGGATGAAGCTTCTGAAGGAAGCCAGTCTGCTCTGGGGGGGGGGGGGAAGAACCTGTTGCTTCTGGAAGAAAAAGTGGGCTAGAGGAAAAGCTCAGGTGTGGACATGAAAAGTACAAAGAGACACATTTTGAACCCACTTGATTTTCTGCCCTGGAGCAAAGCCACTGTAGTTCTACCTATCCATCAGCTTCTTTTCTATTAAGTCAGAATGGGATCATTTGTCCTTCCAATCTGCTTCTAATCTCCCAAGCTTGGAGGGAGAAAAAGAATGTTATCTACTTCTGACTTCAGGAAAAAGCAATCTATATCAGCAATGTGTTCTATGACGTTTTGGGGCTTAATTAGTGCTGATGAGGTTTAATTTCATTTTGGGTGACAACTGTAATAAAAAGCAGTGAGCTCTTAGAAATGTTTTACTCAATTCAACAAACATCAAACACCTACTATAAGCATTACAAATCTTAAAACACTTGGGAAATATTAGCTATTATCATGATTATACACAGGCATTTTTCTAAGTGCTGCTTGCACAGTGAATAGAGTGTAGACCTGGAATCAGGAAGATTCATCTTTGTGAATTCAAATCTGGCTTTAGAAACTTACTAGCTGTTTAGTTATTTAACCCTGTTTGCTTCATTTTTCTCATCTGTAAAATGAGCTAAAGAAAGAAATGGCAAAATATTCCAGTGACTTTGCCAAGAAAAGCCCACAAGGATCACATAGTCAGACATTACTGAAACCACTGAACAACCACAGTAGCAACAATTACAAAGACAAAGAACATGAAGAATAAATAGTACAGCTTTTTCCCCTCAAGAAGCATATCATTTGTTTTTGGGGGAAGTTGAAGGAATGGTTTGGAATATGCACAGATGAGTCAGGGGAGGGGTCCAAACAAAGTGCTATAGAACAGAGGTATCTAACTTGCAGACCACACGAGGTCCATAACTCTACCCTCTGTGACCTGGAATCACATTAAAATGTAATTGAGAAATATTTTGCAAAACAAATGAAAACACAAAAAAGTAGATCATAACACATTTTAAAACTAAGTTAAAATACAGTCTGCAAGGATTCTTATGTACAGTTTAGTTTCCTCTTCCACTCCCCTTTCTATTTAAGTTTGACACCAATTTCTAGGAAATTTTCTGTTAGGGACACAGGGTTAAGAAAAGGATTCATGGAAATGGCAGCATGTGACCTGAGTCTGGAAGGCAGGGATTTTGTAAGGTGAAGATGAGGAAGGAAATGAATTTCAGTGGTAGAGGAGAGCTTATTCAAATATATAGATCTGGCAGATGGCAAGATGAAATTCAGAAACAGACAATAATCCAGTTTGAATGGAATATAGTGAGTAAAAGAAGAGGAACATGAAATAAAGATAGAGTCATCAACTACAGATAGATGATTGGAGAAAAAAGATAGATGAAGAATTTTACTAAAATCCATAATTTTCCTCCCCCTTCATAGAGTCTAATGACATCAGTTCAAACCTACAGTCCCTGCCAGCAGTTATGTATCTTTTTTCCTTCACTATCTCATCAGATGACTTAATGGCATAAGAAAATTACTTAAAATAAAATTTGAGTATTAATGCTACATTTTCATAAAGAGAAGACATTTTAATAGCTCACATTTTTATAATATTGTAGTTCAGGATAATAAACAAGGTTCACAGAGTTCTTTTTTATAAAACAATGGCCACCTGAGGAAGGTGGCAGAACCATGATGCCAATTTTAAAGGTGAAGAAACTGAGATTGAGAGAAGTAAAGCACTGATAAAGGAATAGAACTCAAATATTGAGCTTCTGACAGTAAAAAAGAAAACAAATTATGTCTCACTGTATTCATATGTTGAAGACACTACCCATGTCCTATGTTTGCAGTACAAGATAGGATTAACAAGCATACTGAAAGAAGAGTAACTACTAACTTCTAACTGCTGAATGTGCTGAGCTTCAAATCTTTGGGAGTCAGAAATTCTTTGCTTTCTAGGCATTGAATCTAGAGTATTATAAGCTGAATCCTACAAAACAAAGATGTTATTTAGCTCTTTAGAGACTATATCAAGGGAATTTTTAACTCAGTTAACAAATAAATTTAATATAAGGGGAATTACCAAACACATAAGTATTGGTTGAAATGAATAATTTAATTATTGATCTATGAACATGGAATTTTATCAAAAATGATTTCTGTATAATAAAAATAGAATCCTTAAGAATGATCTGAAAAAAAATATAGGGTGTCCCAAAAGTCTTAGGGCCATTTTAAGCTTTAATAGAATAAGAATTTAGGATGACTGTTAAGCTTAATTAGCTTAAAACCACTCCAAGACTTTTGGGATATCCTACATAAGGCCTAAAACAATTACCATTCCTAGACCCAGGTGGGCATTCCTTGTGAAATCGCATGTTAATAACTGAAAGAAAAAAAGGAAGGCTAAGGGCTACAAGGTCAGGTTTCACTTTTTTAGTTTATCTCTAACTTAGAGGAGAGAGAAGATGAAAAATTTTAATGTATTACCTCCCTGTAGCTAGCCCAAGAAAGAAGAAACATGAAGAGCATCTAAAAACATGCCAACTCTTCTAGGTCACTGGAAAGGAAAAGATAGGGTTGGAGCAGTGGCCAAGAGATTGCTGCTTTTGTCACAGTCTAGAGGGAGACAGTATAAAGAAAGGCAAGTCTCCCGAAGGCCTTTCTGAAACTGGAACTACCACTACTGGTAAAATCATTTCACATGGTACTGGTCTCATACTAGGACTCAAGTCTGAGACAGTGTATGGTTCTGACGGCAAAGTCATTAGTTTATAATTAAGAGAATTGAATCTTATCAATGAAATGAAAGTTGCTTCCATTCATCCAGTCTTCATAACTCAGCAGGACCAACATCTTTGGAACAAGAGGATCCTTTTATCATGATAGAATAAAGTTATCCACTCAATTTTGACACTCTGCCCCCATCTTCCACTGTGTACAGCTGTAAGTGGAAAGGGTAGTTTATCATCTTGTCCCTCATACTAACTAGTAGCTAGAATTGTCAGCTTTGACCAATTTTATTGCCAAGGGGTGGCTAGGTGGTGCAATGGCTAGTGTTGATCTAGAGTCAAATCTGGCATCAGACACTTAATAGCTGGGAAAAATCACTTAATTTGCTTATTTAACTGGACAATGGAGGTAATGATGGCACCTAGTTCACTGGATTGCTGTGAAGACCAAATCAGATGATATAAAGCACATAAATGTGCTAGGTACATTCTAGTTATTAAATAAATGCTTGTTCAAGGATGATGGGAAGCTGAAAAGGTCTCCTTACGATGGTTTCTTTAAGAGTAGTTAGTTATAGTTAAAAAGATGTAACATTAATATCTTCTAGATGACGAGCATGCTAGATATCTAAGATTTGAACTGGATTTGACACATTTTTGAGAAGGGAACGAGGGTTTGAGGTTATTAGAACTGATCAGTGTAAAAATAATCCTTAGCTGCCAGGATTGAATTCTCCATTTATTTCCATAATATCCAAATATTTCTTAAACATTTAGCAGATGGAGTAAAGCACCAGAATCTATGTTATTCCAACTCCTCTGACCTATCATCATTTAGTTAGATGACACAGAGGATTTGGCTAACTCACTATAATATTCTGGCTTTTTTTCAGCTCAAGGAAGATCACTTAGGCTAAATTTAAGAGGAGGACTTCTTTGTATATTAAGTAGAGTTGATGGCCACTCACATGGTGTGGTTTGTTCAATACTGTACTACACCTCAGCAACAAACTGTTCATCACCCATTTGGTCAAATTCCACTATTGTTGTCATTTTTTGAATCTTTCTCAGTGGTCAAAGAAATCCTTGATTGAAATGCTAATAAAGAGATATAATACCTTAAACCAGGACCTGGTAAACTGCACAAATCTACTTTTGTATGACCTGTGAGCCAAGAATGATTTTTCCATTTTATACTTTAAAATTTTTAAAAATATACATTTTATTTTTAAAAATGTAAAAATTCTGCTTTAGTTCATGGGATATATGAAAACAGGCTAATTGTCAAGTTTATAATTTACCAACCCCTGCCTGAGACCATTATTTTCTAATAATTATGCTTAAATTAAATTAGAAAATCCTGAAAAATCAAGGCTCTGAAGAAATGGGGAATAGGACACAGCAGACTTTGATGCTATGGGGGAGGGAATTAGGACTTGAGATCAAAGGAGCAGGGAAGGAAAACACCCCCCCCCACACACACACACCAGTTTTATCTGGCACCAGCCATATCAAAGGATTGTTTTCTAGTGGTTAAATTTGTGTACCAAATCACCTACTCCTTTAATGAGGTCTCCTCCCACGAACAACACAAGGTTTAGAACTCAAACCTTCTGATGGGAAGATAAGCACTCTTTGCTCTATTCCAAATTGTTTTGTGAAATATAGGGAGAGGGGTCTTCTGAGTAAGACCAAGTGGAGTGCAGGTAGATTGATTATGCATGGAGGGGTTAATGGTACCACCTAGAGGTTAACAATTGTGCTAAGATTATCCAGACTCAGAGCTCAGTGTCCAGCCAGTGCTCTGAATGAGATGCAAACAGCATGGATGCCAATTAGCAAGGGAGACTAGGGGTTTCTATTGTCCTAAGACTTACTCTGTAGAACATTTGAGAAGACATGCAAATATTTTACCCATTAGCTGAGCAGCACACATATTACAAAATGGAATTGCAAAACACAATTAGCTTGTTGCAGGTATGGCATATGCAAAACATGTTCTCCTTAATAAACTTCCTCCTTATGTCAAATGTGACATAACAGGCAAGGGAAATCACCAAACACAAAATAAGCTGAGCTATCGGCACCTTCTTGATTTGTGCAGGATTGGCTCCATCTGTAGTATTAGGCTAATGTGAAACTCTGTCAGATATGTGCCCTGTTTAACAATGGAATGTTTGAGAAGATAGCCAGTCCAACTTTGTGCAGTGAATGTAGAAATCTGAATTTGGTACTTTCCTATTTACAAACCAGGGCATTGTCAGAGGCTCTTCTAAATCCCTTTTCACATTTTTCTCATATGTGAAAAGTTGGGTATGCAAAATGGATGGATATTTTCCAGGCAATATGCCTTGCATTTGTAGTGACTGAATAGCTGAGCAAACGTAGGGATGAATTTATATTTGAGGATGCTGACTCTAGCATAAAGCATCAAGTACATTTTGCAATCCTTCTGCTAGCATCCCTTAAAAGTATCTGGAGGAGAGTGAATTTGACCTTTGAAACAACTTACTATGCATGCCAAAATGGAAATCATTGCTTCAGTACTTTAAGAAGCTGTGATTCAATGAGTGTAGGTCCTGTTTCCCCCATCACAAAGCATAACCCTTCTAAACTTCAGTAGTTTTCATAGGGTGTTGACAAAAATAAAATACCCTGGTGATCAATCTTTTGGTAATGATTTTCTTCATTTAGCCAGGCTGGACTTCAGACAGTAGATGCATAATATTTCCTTGAGACCCAGAATGTTTCTAGCTTGGTGAGCTCTCCTAAGGTTTTGCTCCACTGGCACAGTCAGCTTCCACATAATGAGAAGGGAGGCTTTTGTGGAGAACAGAAATAAATTCTTGCCAATAAGAATTTTTTTTGAGGCAGAGTTAAGAGACTTGCCCAGGGTCATAGCACTAGAAAGTGTCAAGTGTCTGAGGAAGGATTTGAACTCAGGTCCTCCTGATTTCAGGGCTAGTGATCTACTGTGCCACATAGCTGCTCTCTGGACCATAATTCAACAATGAAACAAAGCGTATTTAATGGTCACCAGGAACTTAGGGAAATTTTTGCGAGGATGTGACCTAGCCAGCTACCAACTCTGTTATGACCTACTAGTTCTGTACTCTTTATTTCATTTCTGGCAATGTGATATTGTGATGGGCATGCATATTTTAGAGTCAGAAGACCCAAGTTTGAGGGTCAATTATGACACTTCTCCAGTCTTACCTCTGATGTATAATGGACTCTGTGACCCTGAGCAAGAATTTTAACTTCTGGGTGTACAAGACAATTCTCTAAGATTTCATTTGCAGCATAATTGCTGATTTGCATTGGCAGAAAATGTTTTCTCACCAAGGACCATAACATAAACAGAAACACTGAAAAATAGATGAACTGTAATTAATTGTGATGCCTAATAGGTCTAAGAGAATGACTGATAAATCACAGTTCCTACCTTTTTGCAGAGTGCTGGGGGATCAACACATTTTATGGACTAACAGACAATTGCTATGATAACTGATTATGGCTGATTCACTACTTTTTATCACGAAAACTTAATGGGGGTAGACATTGTGACATGATCATGGTATCATCAATAAACAAAATTTTCAAAGTCTTCTCACTTTTCACTGCTGTCCAGCATACTTTATAAGAAAAGAAGGGCAAATAAAGGTACTGATGACAACAAAGGAACTTGGCAGAGTAAGGGATGTCAACAAGAAGTTAAAAGCCCAATTGGGTATTGTTGAATTACTTATAGAAAATAGAAAGTTTGATGTAATTGATTATTTTTTTAAATTGTTGGGTCCAAATGTGACACATTTTATAGCCTACAGTATTTTACTCTGATGGATCATTTCCCCCACCCAGAAAACTTCCATTTTAAGTTTCCAAATCAGTCCCCACCTGACTTTCCAGACTTTCTTCACTATGCCCAGAACCTTCTCTCCCTCTCCCCATTCTGATTTTCAGTTTCTTTTTTTAATATATCATCTCATGCCATTGAAATGTAAGCTCTTTGAGGGCAGGGGTCAATTTTGTTTCTGCTTGTATTCATATTCCCAGTCTTTCCTATGGTGCCTGACACAAGCTAAGTGCTTAAAAAATGCTGGTTGACTGGACTTTTAAATTTTTAATTGAGGGATTATACTTCAAGCTTTAAATTAGTGGATCTGTTTTGCTTTGATTGGCCACTCTATAAAGGGAGACAGCAGCCATCCATACTTGCACCAAAGAGTTCTGCATCATCCATCAAAGTGCATTTCCCCACTTTATTTCTTGCATCTACCATTAACTTGTCACTACAGCCTGCTTTTATTTTTTCCTTTGGTGTGTGATGGATTAAACTAGTTAGCCACCAGATAGATTATACAGTGTATATTAACACTTAACGTTTCTGATGGAAGACAGAACAAAACAAAAGACATTCATTAGAGACGACAATTAAGCACTCTACTACTGGCCATTTCTTGTTTCACAGACTTTGTGGGGCTCACATTCCCTGAGTGGGCTGATAAAAGCCATATAATCATTTTAGCAT
The DNA here is from genome assembly GCF_037893015.1 of Macrotis lagotis. Lineage (NCBI taxonomy): Eukaryota > Metazoa > Chordata > Mammalia > Peramelemorphia > Peramelidae > Macrotis > Macrotis lagotis. The sequence goes on from NC_133665.1 coordinate 70,920,710, forward strand.
GGACACACTTAATTAGTTTCTTTCTTTAGAGAAATGTATTAAAGTATAATAGTCAGTCCTTTGAAGGGCCTGCATCAGGGTCCCATCCACCCCTTCTTCCTTTCACTTTAATAATTGTGAATCTATTTTTGGCAAAATGACTTAGAAACTCCTGAAGCAAACTAAATGCAGAGGTTGAGTTTCTATCAAATGGGCTATCTGTTCTCTGAGCAGTTCTTTACCCAGAGGAAAATGGTTTTCTTCTACCTATACTGTCTAATTTACCATGGTTTTCATTGAAGATTTCCCTTTCTATTCCTCCTGTCTCATTTGAATATAAGAATTACAGAATTGTGTAATATCAATTGGAAGGGCCAAACATAATTTTTTAATAAGTTCTTTAGCTGCTTTGAATTTTTGGTACTCCATATTATAAAATAAAGACTTTAGACCAGATCAGTAGTGTCAAACTCAAATAAAAATGGTGACCACTAAACCAAATATAAAAGGACCACCAATTGACTTAGAAAAATCACATATTAACATTATTTGTTTTATTGCATTTTTTTCATTTTGTTAAATAATTCTCAATTAAATTTATTATGATTCAGGCAGTACTTGAGAGTATCTGAACCAGACAAGATTAGAGATTTAGAGAAGTAAAGGGATTTAATGGTCATCCATTCCCCTCATTTTACATATAAGAAAACTGAGAGCTAGAGAGGTTAAGCCACTTGTCAAAGATTACACAGAGTGGCAGAAATGGGATTTGAATCCAGGTCTTGGTACCAAATCTACTTTCTACTTTAAATCTGTTGATCTTATATGTATCCATATACATCCGTATCTGTAGCAGAACGGGGAGGACTTCTACAACATAATCGATATCTATCCTCTACCTAAAGACTTCCAGTGAAAGGAAACCCTTTGCCTTCTAAAGGAGCCTACTCTATTTTTGGACTTCATCACATCAAAATCTACCTTGCTACAAATTCTACCTCTCATCCCTAGTTCATACCTCTGGGCCAAGTACAAGTGTAATTCCTCTTCCAATAAGAGCCCTTCAAATGCTTCACTTCACAATGCAACCATCATGTGTTTCCCCTCTCCCTACTCTATAGAGTATCTTCAGTTTTTTGAACTGACCTTCTTTTATGTTTCCAGTCCTCTCCCTCTTAGTTGTTCTCCTCTCAGCTTTATGTTTGCAGACCTCCGAGGACCTCTGAAAGGTACTTCTCTAACAGTGGATCAAACATAAGAAGAGGACAGAAAAGAATAACAATCTTCATGACTCTTGGTCTCCTAACATGAAAACATTGCAGAATATTCCTTTCTGCTCATTCATTGACTAGGAGAATCAAGATGCAGGATGCCTTGAAATCAATTCAGTTTAGCCTTGGCATTCCTTACAAAGCAGCTCAGTTTGATAACCTGTCCCAAATAAAGGCAAAGGATTTCCTCCATTTGGTATCAGTTTTCTATGTCTAATTAATCTTGAAGTTTTAGAGTCTAGGTTCCCAGGTCATTTTGGCCTTTTTCAGGACTACCCAGGTCTAAAGAGCTAGACCTTTCACTACTGCGCTACATTGAAAATCCCTGATTTAACCTCTCCCTAAGCTTTAATCTTGAGTATGATATTTTATTATGCCAGAAGACAATTTTACCTGAGACTCAGTTTCCATTTTTGTAGAAACTAGATCTTTAAATCCCCTTCCATCTTTAATGATGCATCTCTTTAGTTTAAGTTCTGTTGTCTTCATAGCCAAGGAAAGAAGGCAGTTGTTGGAAAGGCAGGAAGCTTGTAGCCTTTGTTTAAACCTTGAAGAAAGTTAAGTGGAGAGGCACTTTTTAATCTGGTTAATTGGAAGGAAGCACAGAAAACACTCCAGCTATTAACTAATTAGCTGCCATTTCCCTTGTCTACCTTTCCTCAGGTCAGCCACCATTCATCACCTGGGGCATCTTCAAACCATTCTATTGCCAAGCATCATCATGCTAAAATAGAGTAATAGAAAACCTGAGAGTGAAGATGTTGATTGTATTTGCTGTTTTCTAGAGTACCTAATGATGACTTCTATAGACCAGCTAACAGAGAAAAGTTACCATATGTTGCTACATAAGATAATATCAGATCATATACTTTAGCACCAGAAAGGATGCTGGAGATCATTTGGACCAACCCCCTTGTTTGAAAGAGGAGAGAGTAAGGGGCAGCTAGGTGGTGCAGTGGATAGAGCACCGGCCCTGGAGTCAGGTATACCTGAGTTCAAATCAGGCCTCAGACACTTAATAATTGCCTATGTGGCCTTGGGCAAGCCACTTAACCCCAATGCCTTGCAAAAATCTAAAAAAAGAAAAAAAAAGAGAAAGTTGAAGCTGTGAGAGATTAAGTGACTTGCCCAAGTATGAGAAATCATACATAGCAGAGTTTTGGAACTAAAACTAGTTGTCTGACTCCAAGCTCTGTTCTTTCTATTTTATTATGCTGCCTCCTAGGGGAAAATTTCAGAATCAGTAAAGTTAACAATAACTGGAAGACTATCTCTATACTCCTTAGTTTTGTTTTGTTTTTTTGATTTAACAAACTCTTATTAAAGGCTACTTCAGTATCCCCAGTCCTTAGAAACTGAATTTGTCATCACTTCCAATCTACTGCCCATGAGCTTTTCTCCTTTCGTCTCACTGAGCCTTCTCACTGTGGGCCAGAATTTAGTCACCCAATATCAGAGTAAGGGGAAATGTCATTTAGTTAAAAGACAAGGAGAAATAAACAACCCAAGATTCAATCAAGAAGACATTGTGCCTCCCATCCCGCTCCCTGCCTACCTCTTCCTTGGCTTTCAGTCCCAGGAGCCCCTGAACCCCAAGGGGCAGATGGGGTATGATAACATCAGGGCTTGAAAGGTGTTCTTCCTCAGCACTGACCAATAAGGGCCTTTTTTTTTTTTGGTTGTTGGTATGTGCTCAGACAGAGGTAGAGTGAGGAGGCCCCTATGTCCGTTCTTCCCTACCACAGCCACAAGTGTGTCCCCTCCCCACTTTCACTCCTCTCTTCCGTCTCCCCAGCTCAGATCTTGGATCTTCTGCTCATTGGCAAGCCTTGAAGGCGGTGTGGTATGGTACAGTAGGTAGAGCCACCGGCCTTGGACTCGGGAAGGTCCACCTTCAAATCCCCTCTCTTGCTAGATGACCCTGAGCTAGTTGCTCACCTCTCTGGGCCTCAGTTTCCTTATGTGTAGATGGAGAAGGGTTGTGTTCTGTGACAGCCAGAAGATCACCCTTTCAGGTCCGAACCATTTAGATCCCTGACTGTAGTCGGTTGGTGATGGCAGTGTTGTTGGAGATGGTTGTTCTGTTGGTTTGGCTTGGTTTTTCCCCCCAGAGCTCTCATGTCCTGCACACTGCCAACCCCTTCAAGCAAAGTATTCTGGGACAGGTGGTCCAAAGCCCTCAGGGAATCTGTCTCCCACTGGGTCCCGAAGCATTGTAGGATGGCAGAGCTCCTCCAAAGCGGGGAAGGGGGACCTTGACCCAAAGGTTTGGACCACAAATAAACACCTAATGAATGCCAATAAACAAGGGGGCAGAGGATTCTGGGAAGCTCCCCAGGGGATGCTAGAATGGGGGAGGGGAGGGGAGGCCCATTACTTGGCAAGGCCTGGAAAGAAAGAAGGGGTTTAAAAACACTTTTTTCAGAAAGGTGATTGGGGGCAGGGAGAGTGAGTGTGAGAAGTAGATTCCTCCAGTCCTCCTAGGGCCTGGCCTGATCTCCTCATCTCACACTGCCCTTGAACTTGGGGGAGCTGCTCCATCAGCCAGCCAACTGCTGCTTCATCTCCTCGACAGCTCGCCCGGATGGCCGCTGATCTAATTATAGCCGCTCCCCGGCATCAGCTTCCCACCCCGCTCCCCATGCCTGGCCCAGCAGCCGGGTCAAGTCCAGCAGCCAGCCAGGATCCCGGGGAAACTGAGAGTCTAGGAATAAAGGGGAGGGGGTGAGGGAGCAGAGAGGTCACAGCTGGGGGGAGGGAAGGAGAGGTCACAGAAGAAACAGCTTGGGGGGGGATAAGAAAGAATGCTCAGGAACTTGGCATCTGGTGTCTTCCTCAACAGAAACTCTTTGCTCCGACCTTCCCCATATTGGCTCCAGTTTACCTTTTTTTCCAGTCTTATTGGACAGTTGCTCTCTGATTTCTGGTTAAACTGGATGACAAGTGGGGGATTGGCTTTGACATTTCATCCTCTGCCATCCTGCATCTACATGCTTGGAGTGAACTTTCTCTAAGAATGCTCCACTCGGATAGACTCTCCTCTAGGCAGCCTTCCTTGATTTCCCCAGGTGTTAATGCGTCCACTCTCCTACAGTGAACCCGGGCTTATTAAATCAAAATCAGATGCTTCACTCATCCTTCCTCCCCATCTCTAAGCAGTTGATGATTCCTGGCGATTGTGGGGTGAGGTGGATCCCCAACCCTCTCTTCTCCTCTCTGCTCACACTCCATTTTAGATGGATTCTCCTTCAGGCCCTCATCACATCTCACCTGGACTATTCCAACAGTCTGCTAATTAATCTCCTTGTCCTTAATATCTCTCCCTCTCCAAACCATCCTTCACACAATTGCCAGATGAATATTTCTAAAGCACAGGTCTGACCACAACATTTCCTGTCAAAGAAGCTTCAGTTGTTCCTCATTGGTTCTACAATAAAATGCAAACTCCTCTGGTCAGCATTTATTGTCTTTCAGAGTCTGGATCTATCCTCTCTTTTGAGGTTGATTTTCCATCTTTCACACTCTTTCATTTTATCTCTCATTGCAGGCAAACTGATCTATTTGTTCAAGGCATTTCAATCAATAGACATTTATCAAAGTTCCGGCAGCTGTTCTAAGCCCATCTCCTGCCTCCATGCCTTTGTAGAGGCAGTCTCCCTTTACTAGAATGCTCCCCTCATCTCTGCCTTTTAGAATCCCTAACCCCTCTTTTAAGACTCAGTTCAGGTACCCCTCTTCTACACCTGTCCAGGTCTTTCTTCATCTTCTGGCCCACTCCCCAAATAATACTCTCTACCATCCTGAAATGAGTTGCATACATTTTTAAATTTACCTATCTTTGTATATAATATTCCACTCACTGCCCAAAGCATAAACTCATTGAAGGCTTGAGCTATTCTATTTCCATTTTTCTGTATCTAGCCCAGCCTGGTACATTGTAGGCATTTAAATAAATATTTATTAAATTATTCAATTGAATTGTGTTTATTTGTGTATGTTTGCATACTTCCTTCCCACAGAATGTAAGCTCTTTGAGGGGGACTCTTTAATTTAATTTTTTCTTTCTATCCTCAATTCCTAGGAAATTGTCCTTCACTGAGACACAGCTTTAAAAATCTTTGTAAATTGAATTGAACTGAATGTGGAAGATGCAGTGAGCCAAAGTCAAGAGAGCAGATATAATTTGCTGGACATCAGAGGAACTTGAAACTAAAAAGTAAAAACTGTCTCATGGATGGAATTCTCTTATATTCTTCCTCCTAGAGCAAGAGCCAATAACTATGCATGATCCTCCCTGAGGCTACTATGGTTTAACAGCTCCCCATACCAAAAGATCCTGGAATCAAGCTAACTTTCTAAGCTCTCATTATTCTTGGAAAAAGACTCTCTACTACAGGCAAACTGCTATTAGAGAAGCTGCGGAGGTAGATACTGTATAGAATAGGAGCTGGCTGCTAAGGTTCTTTCTCTACCTCCAAAATTCCCTAAGTCTATAATGAAAGATTGGCAACAAACAGGTGTGCTACTAAGATGTTCTATAGACTGTTTTTTTGTTATAATACAGAAAGGGAAAGAAAAGAGAGGTTTTTTGATTTGTAAAATTCAATCTAGTATTTCTCAAAGGGTCTAAGTTCCATTAATTTTCCTGATGCCTTAGAGAATTTCTATCCAAAAAAGTCATTAAACTGTTCATATCCTTTAAATCACTTTCCCAAGGAGGTCACATATAGAAAGGCCCTACATATAGCAAAATAGTCATAGGAACATAGTAAAGAACTGGAAGCAAAATGGTATTCATGAATTGGGGGATTAGTGAACAATCTTTGGTATATGAATGTAATGCACTATGAGAAAAGATGAATATGAAAAACTGAGAGAAAATGGGAAGATATATACGAACTAATGCAAAGCAAAATAAACAGAAACAGAACATTATGTGCCCACAAATACAATATGATATAATGAAAATAATACTAAAAGGTCAGCAAAATTTGATTAATTGTAATTATCTTGGTCTCAGAGAACTGCCAATAAAATATACCTCTGTCTTCTTTTTAGAGAGGTAGGGATTACAAATGTTGAACGTGAGCTGTCAGCTGAGGTTTCTGTGTTTGGTGGTTTTCCTTAAATTTTTTTTTGTGGGAACTTAAAGAAAATGGTGATGGTATAAAAACAAAGTATAAGAATACAACTCTAAAATAAAGACTATATTCCTGCTATCACAACTGTATTTTATTGAAAAATACTGTTTATGGATTGGTTACATATTTTGTACAGGAGCTCCTGGTTAGAGGGAGCAGGGCAGGGGCCATTTCAGAGATGACAGCCAATCTTTGCTTGAAGTTATATTTCCTTTAAACAGCATTTCACATCTATTCCTTTAAATAAGCATTGAAACTATTAGACCAAATCTCCAAGTTTTCTTCTAGGTCCAACTCCCATGGGTTCTATTGTCTATAGGATAGTTATGGATTGTTAATCTATAATTGGGCATAGTGGACATGGTGCTGGACCTGAAATCTAGCTTCAGACACTAAGTGTGTGACCCTGGGAAAGTCATTAAACCTTGTTTGCTTTAGTTTGATCATAAGTGAAATGAACTGGAGAAGGAAAAGGCAAACTACTCCAGTGTCTTTGCCAAGAAAACTTCAACTGGAATCAAATAAAGAGTCAGATGCCTGAAAAGACTGAACAACAACAGTCTATAACTAGGGAAGCATCCACTAACATGTTACTTGAGGCAATGAACACATTTGTATGCAAATGAATTATTTTAGAGAATATCCTGTTAGAAATAATACTAATAAATATAGGTCACTTGCTTCAAGTGACCTTCAGGATACTGCCTCTGGGAGCCCACTAGATTTATTATTTTTTAAAGTGTAGGTTTAGTAAAGATGATCCTTCCTTCTTGACAAGGTGTAGGGTAAAAATATTTTCCCCCAAAACTCTGAATGCTAGGTTTACAAGGAAACAGGTGACCCCAAAGTCATTTTACTCTGGGTTCCCTTAATGATAACATGTAAACCAAATCCAATTGTACTCAATAGTCACACTCTAGTCCTGTTTCAACTTCAGGACTTCAACTGAACTTCTACCTTTGATCCTATGGCATTACAAGTTAGGACTTTTCTTCTTTCCTATTCCATAAAATATTTGACATTTGAATCAGTGTGGAGAATATCTCCCACTCTGAGAGAACACTCAACTTCTATGAAATGTTTTGCAATATGTCTTGCTTCCAATCTCTTATCTCCATTTCCAGTACAGCCACCCTAATTTAGGCCCTGCAGCTTTCCCCTCTAGACAGTCATAATCGCCTATTTTTACTGTCTGTTGTCTTCTCCAACCCAACCTTCACAGTATTGCCTGAGAAATCTTCCTAATGCATCAGTATGATTATTTTATGACTAGCACAAAAATCCTTCAATAGGTTCATTGCTACCAAAAATGAAATATATATATTTCTAACTCTGGCATTTGAGGACATTAGTAACCTTTCAGTTTTATTTTCATTTCATTCTTCTTCATATATTTCAGTTTTCTAGCCAAATTGAGTTTCTCTCTCATACCATTTTCATCAAGCCCTCTCCCTTCTCCTTGACTTTGCTTATAGCATCTTCCATATTTGGAAAGGGGAAGGCCTTCCACTTGACATCATCCTCACCAGCTCCATCTGTTGAAGTCTCCCTTTTATGGTTTAACTGAGATCCCTCTTGATCCATAGACACTCCTCAGAAAAAATTATTTTTTTCCTTCAAAAAAAGATTTAATGATGCTCTTTTTGTTTATATCTTTTAGTTAATATTCTCATGTAATTAGGGAATCTAGTAGATAGAGCTCTGGTTCTGGAGTCAGTCAGTCTTAAGTTTAAATTTGGCCTTGAATACTTAATTGCTGAGTGACCCAGGGCAAGGCACTTGTATATGCCTCTATTTATCACCTCCTTGTCAAGAGGTGGGAGGCATGTATCATCATCAGTCTTCTCAAATCATAATCAACTGCTGTGTTGATCAGAGCTCTGACTTTTCAAGGTTGTTTTCTTTTGTATTATTGTCATCATCATGTAGATTGTTCTCTTAGATCTGCTCTTTTCCCTCTACATTTATTCATATAAGTCTTTAGACTTGTATGTAATAGTTCTCTCTGAATCCTTAGAAATAGGAAAAGTGAGGCAAGCAAGGGTTAAGTGATTTGGTTAGGGTCACACAGATAGTGTCTGAGGCCAGATTTGAACACAGGTCTCTTCACTATACCACCCAACTGCCCACATAAAATGTTTTTGTATATTTGTATCCTGTCCCTCCACCTTAGACTGATTTCTAATACATGCTGGTAGTAATACTGCTGCATTGAAGAATATGTACAATTTAAATGTTTTTTGTATATAGTTCCATTTTTGTTTTTTTTCCAGAATAGTTTGACCAATTCACAATTCCAAAAGTTTTTCAGTGTTGTTTTCCTTTCTAGTATTGCAATCATCATGTAAATTATTCTCTTGTCTCTGCTTCTTTTGGATCTTTAAGAGTTTCACTATGGGGCAGCTAGGTGGCATAGTGGAAAAAGCACCGGCCCTGGAGTCAGGAGTACCTGGGTTCAAATCCGGTCTCAGATAATTGATAATTCCCTAGCTGTGTGGCCTTGGGCAAGCCACTTAACCCCGTTTGCCTTACAAAAACCTAAAAAAAAAAAGGAAAAAAAAGAAAGAGTTTCACTTAATTCTTCATATTTATCACTTCTTATGGCAAAGTAATATTCCATTATATTTTATGTTATAGTGGATTTGACTATTCCCCACCCACTCTTTTTTCCTAATATTTCAAGACAACTAACTTTAACTAATTTTTCATCTAAGAGACCTTTCCCTTTTTCTTTGGCTTCCCTATAGCTTATACCTGGAAGTTGTATTGTTAGTAAATTTTTCTAATATTGGGTATATTTTCTGTTTTTTTAAAAATAGTTTGAAATGGTTTTATTTATATGACTCACATCTCCATCAACAGCCCATTAGCAGCTTGTCTTCCCACAAACTCTCCAATATTAAGCATTTTCATTTTGTTATCTTTTCCAATCTGTTGAATATAAGATGAAATCTCAGAGTTATTTAAATTTTCATTCTTCTCAGTGTAGTGATTTGGAGCATCTTTTCTCCATAGGATTATTTATGAATTGCCTTTCTTCTTTGGGAGAAAAATGTCTTTCTGAATCTTTTTTTCTTACTCATCTTTTGGTGAATGGCTCTTGTCATACAGTTGTATTCTTTATGGATCATTGGGTAATGAGTAAAGAGTTGAATTCTAAGTCATCGAATCTGAATTTGAATTCCAGTTCTACTGTTTACTACCTATATGTGATTTTAGGCCAGACACTAACCCCACCCCCCAACCCCATGCACTTTTCTTAATCTATAAAATGAAGAGACTGGATTAGATGGCATCTAAATTGTCTTCTAGTTCCATTATACCATTATATCTTGAATAACTGAGTTTATAGGGGATATTAGTCTTGAAATTTTCACTTAATCTAGCTAAAGTTGATTTTATTAGTGCAAAAGCTTATTAATTTTACAAAGTGAAGTTATCAATATCATTTTTATAATAATCTTTATCCTTTGTTTTTTGATGGAAGAAAGTAAAGATAGATTAGAAGCCTCCTGATGAGGGTGGGAGTGTCAAAACTGCCTTGAAGCTTAACATAAACAACAGCAACAAAAACTAAACTAAGATCTTGGCAACTGCTCCCATCACTTCCTGGCAAATAGAGGGAGAAGAAAGGGAAGCAGAGTTAAGAGTTTATATTCTTGGACTCAAAGATCACTGCAGATGGTGACCTGCAGCCATGAAATTAAAAGACACTTACTCCCTGGAAGGAAAGCTATGGCAAATCTGGATAAGCATATTAAAAAACAGAGACAACACACCTTGCTGACAAAGGTCTGTATAGTCAAAGCTATGTCTTTTCCAATAGCAATGTATGATTGTGAGAGTTAAGACTGTAAGGAAAGTCGAGTGCTGCAGAATTGACATTTTCAAATTGTGATGTGGTGAAGACTTTTGAGAATTCCTTGGACAGAAAGGAGATCAAATCAATGTTTGAAAACATTAACACAGGCTATTTAGTGGAAGGTCAAATGCTGACGTATACTTTGACCACACAATAAGAACACAGAACTCATTGGAAAAGGCCCTGGTGTTGGGAAAGATAGAAGGCAAAAGGAGAAGGAGATGGTAGAAGATGAGTTGGATAAGATAATGTCATGGAAACAATGAATATGATGAAGCTTGCTCAGACTTTGGGAGATAGTGGAGGAGAGGAGGGTCTGGTGTGTCCTTCTGGAAGGACCAAAGTCCATGTGGTCATGAAGAGTCAGACACAAAATGACTTAATATCTTTTGCATAAGAAATCCCCTTTAGCCATACATATGAAAGGTATCTCCCTCTTGTTCTCTAATAATTTTTCAAAATAATGTATTGTTTTATAGTTGGAGTTGTAGCATACAGGATAAATTGCTGGAGTAAATTAAATTTCTGCTGAATTACTTTCTAATTTTCTATTAGAAAAAAGTTCTTGTCAAATATAGAATCCTTGCCTCAATATTTTGTGTTCTTGGTTTTATCAACTGTAACAACACTATTGCTGCTTCTCTTCTTCACATTTCTGAAAGGCCCTGTTCTCTGCACTTATATTTCTCTTCCTTGTACTGGTTGTGTATAGTTGTCCTTCCCCCCCATAAACAGTAAGTTCTTTAGCAACAGAGTTTATATTGTGTTTGTCTCTGGCTCATCAGTGCTAGCCCAAGGCTGTACATATAGTAGGTTCTTAATATATAGAGAGATTTCCTGAATAGAACTGAAAATATGTATCCAATATATCCATCAATTACCCCTTGTTTCCTAACACCTCTAGTCCTTATGCCTCTATTTGGTTTTCAAAGTCCTCCACAATTTAGTCCAAGATTGTTTCCCCACTTTTTCCAAATTTAGTGGATAGGATTCTGGGCCTATGGTCAGGAATAACCGAGTTCAAATCTTGTCCCAGATGCTTTCTAACTGTGTGACCCTGGGTAAGTCACTTAACTTTTGTCTGTCTCAGTTTCTTCACTAAAGACGATGGTGATAGTCATAGCTCCTATTTCTCTGGGTTGTTGTAAGGATGTGCCTGGCATGTGACACACACTTAGTAACTGTTTATTCACTTTCTTTTGCATTTCCTTATAAGTACTTGTTGTTTTTACCTTCTCTCTTTCATAAATATGCCATACTCACCCTTATTTCCATCCTTTTGTTTGTGTTCCCCTTTCTTTGGCCCTGTGCTTAGTAGAATCCTGGCCATTCTTCAAAACACAATTCAAGGACCACTTCTATGCTTGTATAAAATTATGATGTTTTATTTGTAAAGATTTTCAAAATATACACTAATATAATTTCTCAAGTGAGTCTTGTAACAATCCAGTGAGCCAATTTTATCCCTTTTACAAATAAAAATAGCTTAATATGTAGTTTGTTGAAGTTGGCAAAGTATTTTACATAGGCTTTCTAGTTTGACTCTCTAAACTCTTCTGAAAACAGGTATTGTCTATATTATTATTATCATCATCACTATTTTACAGATGAGAAAAATTATCTTTGAAACTTGCTCATGGTCAAGGATTCAAACCTTGGGCTAAGTTTTTATCCAGTGCTTTTCCCATTACATCACACTCAAATGAAGAAAATAAATTATGTGCCACCTTAAATTAGAATGATTAGAGATAGGGAAATGATTGACCTAGAAGCCCCCAGAGCATGGGAATGAGCATGTTCTAGCTCCAAGTCAAGTGGAAGGACATGAAGAAAGTACTATTCAAGCTTGCCAGTTGTTTCAACTACTTTTTTAGTAATAGCTCCCATTCTCTAAATATTTAACTTGAAAGTGGTTAAGATCTAGACTCAAAACTCAGCATAATGATCCAGTTTTCAATAAACTTGAGAAGATAAATTACTTGGGGATAAGTGTGTTGGAGCCAGGTCATGCTGCTTCACAAGAGCTATTTGGTAAATTTTCATTATGAGTGTTTACATCTTAGAAATCAGCAAATGCTACAAAATCAGGATTTGATTTATTGTTTTGGTAAGTGCCTAAACTTAATAAAGTGGCCAAGCAAATGATAAAAGATGAAGATTAAACTTAAAAGTGTAAAAAAATTATCTAGATTCAAACCTGGTCCCTGACATCTGTCTAACCATGGGCAAGTTTTTTAACTTCTCTGAAATTCAGTTACTTCATCTACAGAAGAATAAAAATGCTTATTGTACTGATCTCCTTTGAAGTTCCAAAATTCCAGTCCAACAAGCATTTATTACATGCAAACTATTGCTCTATCCCTTGGGAATACAAAGACAAAATGGAAAAAAAAAAACACAAAACAAAACTAGTCACACCCTTCAAAGAGCTTAGATTGTGGGAGTTTGAAGAGTGGGGTGGGAGGATTTGACATGTAAAGAGGTAGATACATACAGGTTTACCTTTATTTTATTGTTCTTTACAGTTTGTTAACAAATTGCAGTGTTTCTGGCAACCTTGAGTTGAGCAAGTTTATTTGTGCTATTTTCCCCCAAAGCATGTACTCACATCATGTCTCTGACACATTTTGGTAGTTCTTGAAATATTTCAAATTTTTTCTTTATTATAATATGTATTATAGTGAATTCTGATCAGTGAACTTTGATGTAATTTTGTAACTGTTTTAAGGTAACACAAACCACACCCATATGATAGCAAACTTAATCTATAAATGTTATATGTTTTCGGACAGCTTTACCTACTGCTTTTCTGTCTTTCTTTTTCATTGGCCCTTTATTTTCCTGATATACAAGAATATTGAAAATAGATCAGCTAATAATCCCATAGCATTCAAGAAAAAAGGAAGAGACACTGATGTGGCAAACTTCATTGTTTTCTCATTTTAAGAAATAGCCATAGTCACTCCAAATTTCAAGAGTCACCACCCTGATCAATCAGCAACCATCATTGTTAAGACAAGATCCTCTACTAGTAAAAAGATTAGGCAGCTAGATGGTGAAGTGGATTGATTACTAGCCCTGGAGTCAGGAGGACCTGAGTTTAATTTTGTCCTCAAACACTCAATATAATGTGACCTTGGGCAACCCATTGCCTTGCAAAAACAACAGAAAAAAAAGATTACAACTCTCTGAATACTCAGATAATAGTTAACATATTTTAGCAATACTTTTTAAATTAAGTTATGTATATTGATTTTTTTGGACACAATGCAATTGCACACTTAGACTACAATGTCATTTAAACAAAATTTTATATGAACTGGGAAACCAAAAAAATTGTGTGACTCGCCATATTGCACTATTCACTTTATTACAGTGGTCTGGAACTGAGCCCATAATATCTCCGAGGTAAGCCTGTACACGATATTTAGAGAAGGAAAAAATTGCATTATAGGCATGGGAAGACAACCTAGGCAAATGCACGGAGATAGGAGGTAGAAGATGCTTCTGTGATGTGGCAGCAAGTCAATTTAGTCAATACTTATAATAAATGAGATAATGTGTGTAAGATAATGTGGGTGCTTTGTAGAACTTAAAACAACTTTGAAATGTCAGCTAATATTATTATTGTTATCATCATCATTATTATTAATATAATCATCATCATCATTATTTTGAGATTAGCTTCAGCCATCTGCTACTTTGGCAGTAGGCACAAAATTTGCCCAGAGGGACAAGACTGTAGCTCTGAGAAAATACAAATGGAGATGACAGGTTCACCCAAGGCAGGCTCATGTCATTAAAACCTATTTGTTAATTGTGCCAAGAAGCTCACTCACAATCTCCCCATCCAGTCCAACTATGTCCATCTCCACACACACACACACACACACACACACACACACACTATTTTGTGTAAGCTATTTTTGCTTTTAAAAAACAAATACAGAAGAAAAAGACAAGCACAGAAAAGCAGACCCAAAGAAAGCAAACAATACTGTAAGACTGCTGCTAATTTTACCCATACGCTTTCCTACACAGCAGCCCACCAACCCAGTGCCAAAAGTAACAGAGATTCTTTGGCCTCTCCCTTCACTAATAAGACACAGATTTGTGTGAATCAGCCTATGATATAGGATGGAATACAATCGTCCTAGAGGACTAAGCCTTATTGTCTCTAGTAGGGGAGCTTAAAAACTGAACTCCTCCATAGCCCCAGGGACTGCTCAACCATTTGTTTTCATTTCTCTGATATTTTGTCAATGCAGCATAACTAGATATGGCTGCTTTAGGTGTTACTTCCTACCATGGGGATTAGTGGGTTTTATAGGGAAGAGGAGATTTAGGTTCTAATCTTGATGTCATTACTTTGGGAGGGCAATAAGGACTCTAATCATCAACCCATACTATAGAATGCTCCCCAGATAGTTTGTCTTCTGCAGAAATCTGGTTGTTTCATTATACTCAAAAATGACAATGACTTAACAGGGTCCTATGGATTAGGGTGTGAGAAGACACTAGACACTGAGGAGAAGGAAATGACCCATGCTTTGCACATACCTATGTGACACAATTCAGCCTTGGAAAGTACCTTGGAGATCACAGGTTCCTAGATCTAGAGCTAAGTGGAACCTCAAAGGCCATTTACTCAGATCCTCCCTTTTGTAGATGGAGAAACTGAGACAAGGAGAGGTTAAATGACTAGCACCTGGTAGTGAAGGTTGTATTTTTATCCAGGTTTTCTGATTCCAAATTCACCCCCCTTTCCTATGCATTATACCCAACAAGTAAAGATCAGATCACCTTGCCTGAGATCTAAAGCTTTCCATAATGTAGTGTCTCCTATCCTCTCTCATCCAATCACTCTAGTCTCTCTTCTTAAAGTTCCCTCCACATTCTTTATGTTCCAGACAAATTAGATTATTCACTTAACACAGAAGCATGAATTATCCTCTTTTATTTGGCTTGCTTTATTTACTAGATCTGGGATGTATCCCCTCTCCTGAACTCACTCCTCTTCCTTTGAAGGTCAAGTCCAATGTCACCTCTTACATTAAGGCCGCCATGATCCCACCTGAAAAATAGAGGGAGAAGAGGGGGAAATAGTATTTTATATGGGGGGGGCAAAATGACTACAGATGGCAGCTGCAGCCATAACATTAAAAGACATTTGTTCTTTAGAAGGAGAGCTATAGAAAATCTGGGCAGCAAACAAAAAAAGCAGAGCCATCACCTTGCTACAAAAGCTCCATGTAATCAAAATTATTTTTCTGAGTAATAATGAATGGCTGTGACAGGGACAATAATGAAAGCTGACTACTGAAGAATTGTTGCTTTGGAATTGTGGTGCTAGAGACTTTTGAAAGTCCCTTGGACAGCAAAGAGCTCAAATCGGTCAATACCAAAAAGAAATTAAATTCAGACTACTCATTGGAAGGACAAATAATGAAACTGAAGTTTGAATACTTTGTCCACATATAATGAGAATCAGGACTCATTGGAAAAGACCCTAATGTTGGGAAAGACTGAAGGCAAAAGGAGAAGGGGATGGCAGAAGATGAGTTAGAAATTAGATAAATAGTATCATGAAAGCTGTGACAATGAGCTTGGACAGACTTCAGGAAATAGTGGAGGATGGAAGGACCTGGACTGTTGTGGTCCATGGTCACAAATAGTTGGGAATGTCTGAACTATTGAACAGTGATTCCACCTGTCTATAATGACCTAAGAGCTTACAAAGCAATTTATTTGCAAGTCTCTAATGCATTTTCATGTTATGTTGCACATTACAATTATCTCTGTGTGTTTTTACATCTACTGGACTGAAAACCTCCACAAAAGCAGGTAAGGACAACATCTTACCTACATTTAGTAATTCCCCAAGTACCTAAGAAAATGCTCTGTACACAGTAGGTACTTAACAAATGCTCATTTTACTTTTGTTTGTTTTTTTGTAAGTACCCCATGAACACACTAACCAGAACTGGATCTCGATTCACCCCTGTTTTCTTCACTCCAGGTCATCAGAGAATTAGCTCACCTGCTTTCCCCCACCCTCATTGCTACCTGAATTTCTTTTTCCCAGGCCCTTTAAAGAATGACAAACTAGTTCTCAACTTTTCCTTCTCAGGTCTTTTGAAACAAGTATGAAACCTTTTTTGGTGATTTCTAAGTGTTTTTATTGTGTCTTTTTATTACTGGGAAAAACAAAAATAAAAAAGGGAGAGTTGCAAGTAACTTTCTATGGAAGTTTTAAAAGTTTAGTGTTGTAGAAAGACAACAATATTATACAAAAACATTTTGGAGACAAAAGACTAGGAAGACTTGACCTCTTCTCTTTCTCTAAGACTCAGTTACCTTTCCTGCCAAATAAGAAGGTGGAACTAAATTAACTCTAAATTCATTCCCAGCAACAATCATTGGTGAATATCTTTGGTTTTTGAATGAGTGAGGACTGAATTTTCTCAACTGCTGGTTTGAGTCATTCTTTGAAGTCTTATCTCGTGAATTATGTTCTTTTTCCTATCTCAGTCTCAGACATGAATTTTTCCCTCCTCTGCCCATCCCACCCCAAGTGAACTTGCCCCAAAGTCAAATCATCCTCTGACTCTGGCCAGAATAGGGGAGGGATTTAGAAATTCTTCTTAAGGCCTATTGCTAACCTTGTGACACAGTCATTCTATTCCCAAGACTTCAGGTAGTATACAACAAAATTCAATGCATAGAGTAGTCTGTCCCTTCCCTCCCTTCCCCCTTAGAGAACATAACTCTTCACAATCAGCTGGGGATGGAGATCTCAGTCTTGAACAGGGAAAGGTGCTTTCCCCACATGGCTCCCTTATACTTTCATGCCACAAACAAAGGGACCCCAGGCAACGTAAGAGCAGAGTAGTACATAAGTGTTTATGATAAATAATATCAAGTCCAGCAAATGTATTCTTTAACATGATAAATTTAAGAAAAACACAAATGGAAGTAAGATTGGGACAGGGACTAGTTTCTCTCTGAATTCCTGTTACCATGGGGAAACAATCACACACACATGCTATTCCTCAGGAAGACATAAGACAGTATAAAATTCTTAATGTGAGCCAGAGGGGGGGGGGAATAGATATTGTAAGGCCTCAAACTCAAATTTAACTCATGGAAAATATACACAAATATTTTGATTCACTTTAGGCAAAGTACCTCAACAATGAAGCTATCAAAGAGAAGGCTATCATCAAGATATTAATGGCATTCTGAAATTAAAGCTCAGTGAAAATATATATTCAAAGAAATTAATGCCTAAACATTACAAGTCTTAACATACCCTTTCAGTCACTGTAAAATGAGTCAATAATAGATTTATAAAGTATCCTAACAAAATCCCTTGGAATACTATCGAAACAGTGCCCACCATCCTAAGGAAGGATGAACATTTTTTTTCATCAAAATGAGGATAATGATGTATAAATTTTCTCAAGAACACATGATAAACAGATCAAAGGTGTACAGAAATACTTTTGAAACAAACAGTTGTCATGTCACAAAGAAGTAGAAATTATTGATAATTAAATTTGTTAAATGTTGCCAAAAGTAAATGGAACCTGTGAAATAGCTGATATCCAAGCGAAGAATAAAAAGTTTTGTGAAAGACATTCCCATGAACTTGACCAGCAATACATCAAGAAGAACTACACAAATAGTTGAGTCTTGCAGTCTTGCTTATGGATTCAGAAGGATTTATGATGATAATACAGGATAAGGTAATTGCCACCAGAAATCACAGAAGAATTATTGTAAGAAGTACAGATATATTGATCCATGAAGATTATACAAGAAAATGATAAAAACTATGCAATTCATCAGTGTCTGCAAAAATATGATACCTACTGAATACTAATAAACATGACTTTAGTGATTCAAATTGTTCATCAGCACCTCATTTTATCTTTCATAAACTAACATATCATATTCCTGTCCTACAAATACAGACAAAATAGCTTTGAGAATTCAATACAAACTATGCTGAAACTAAATCGCTTTCTCAGATGGTACTGTTGCCTATAGTAATGTAGGCATAATATTGATCCATAAATATTTAAGAATAAAGTTTTGTTTGATATTGTTTCATAAAATATTAATAATTACCAAGCTACATGGAATTAAAATGTTTCAAAATATAGCAGAAAATATCAAAATTATGTGATTACCAGATCACATATAATTCCCCATCCTCCTGTTTGCTAGGAGAGTTGTCTTGAAGACAACTAATCCTAAATGACACCCATCCATTCCACATAATAAAAAGAAAAAAAAAGCTTAGCAAAACTAAACAAATGACTATGAAGTTTGACAACATGTCATTACCCTAGAAATGAAAAGCTAGAAGTTTTCTTTCTCAATTTCTTCTCCCAGGCGAAATTATAATTTATACAAGAATTTAATTTTGTTATTGTTTCCAATTATATGATTGTAATAATATATTATTTTCCTGGTTCTATTTACTTCACTCTGCATTAGATCATAGGAGTCTTTTCATGATTCTCTTTCATATGTTATTATTAAGGGAAAACTAAGCCTCAGAGAGGAAAAGTGACACAGCTAAGAGTATTAGGGCTTGGACTCATCCCAATATTTCAATTCTGCTATATTTCACCTCACCTGTAATATTAGAAACCTTAGAACCACAACACTGTTTCTTGAAGAGGTTCCTCTGACTCACTTGCCTTTTCTCTTTTCAACGTAATCAGGTTTGTAGCCAGTTTAGGAACAAGTGGAAGTGAGACTGATACTGTCCTTAGGATTATTGTGACAGCATTTGCTCCTTCCTGCTTCCACAAGTTATACTCCCTGATGGTGCTCAACTCACCCCTCCTTACAGAAATTCACATTTTAAAAAATTCTGTCAGACATCTCCTAAAGTTGATAAGCAGAATCTTCCAGGGTCTTGAGGCATGGGCCAGCAGGTGAGTGAGAACCTCACCCCACTTCTGATTATGAAGACTGAAGGCATACACCTGAGCTTGATAGGCAGAAGCTTCCAGTGATGTGTGAGGAGGGGGTGGCAGGTGAGGCAGAGCTGGCCAGGTGTATGCTCTCAATCCTTTGTAATCAGAGGTAAGGCTCAGCTCTGCTTCATCTGCTACCGCTTACCCCATATACCTGTGTTTGCAGTTGGGAGAACATGAAAAAGTGAGTGGCAGTTTGTTATGGTTGTTCTTTAGTCATGTCTTACTCTGTATGTCTCCGTGTAGGATCTTCTTGAGGAGAGTACTAGAATTTGCCAGGAGTGTGTGATTGTTTCCCCATGGTAGCAGGAGTTCAGAGAGAAACTAGTCCCTGTCCCAATCTTACTTCCATTTGTGTTTTTCTTAAATTATGTTAAAGAATACATTTGCTGAACTTGATATTATTTATCATAAACACTTATGTACTACTCTGCTCTTATGTTGCCTGGGGTCCCTTTGTTTGTGGCATGAAAGTATAAGGGAGCCATGTGGGAAAAGCACCCTTCCCTGTTCAAGACTGAGATCTCTATCCCCAGCTGATTGTGAAGAGTTATGTTCTCTAAGGGGGAAGGGAGGGAAGGGACTGAGACTGAGCTGTTTCATAATTTCCCTTCTAAGTGGGATCTATTTTATAAATCTGCCTCATAGACTTGAACTAAACTACCCTCATCTAGTTAAGGTTTTTGTCAGCATTTTCTTTGTAGATTCTAATTTTCAAGGGTTAGAAATGGCTGCTATGAAAATATTCTCGGAGGGCCTGAGTCTGACATTCGAGATCTGTATCATAGACCAAATTATTTTTTTTTCATATTTGAAGGAGAAAATGAGAATGAGATCAGAAAAAAAGAACTAGATAGAGAATGTGGAGGGAGCTAGAGAATCTGAAGAATGACAGAGCAAGAGAGATAGCCACAGAGAGAATAGTGAGACTGTAGGAAAACAGAACAGGGGCAGTTAGGAGGCATAATGGTTGGGGTGCAAGGCCTGGTGTTGCAAGACTTGGATTCAAATCTAGCCTCAACCACTTATTAACTCTGTGATATGGGGTAAACCACTTGTCATTTAATTTCTGCCTCAGTTTCCTCATCTGTAAAATGGGAATGATGATAGCATCTCCCTCTCAGGATTATTATGAGGATTAGGTGAGATCACAATTTTACCAGACACATAGAAAACATGCTAGTTTTTATTATCATTATTAATAGTGAAAGAGATGAGTTACAGGGTGGGGGGAAGGAAGAGAAGAGACAACTAAAAATTAGTGAGACAGAGAAAAGAGGATAGAGAATGAAAAAAGTAAGAGATTAGTGATAGATGAGTTAAACAGAGGGAAAAAGAAAATAGGAATAAGGAAAAAAGTGATAATAGAGAAGAAAAAGGCAGAAAGATGACAAGGCTGAGAATCCCATGAAGATGAATTTATTCAAGGTACCAGACTAAGACATAGAGTTAAGAATAACATTTTTTGGGGGGTCTCTCCCCCAGCTCATAAATCTCTCCTTTATGTTCCCTGTCCTCGTCTTCTTTCATTTAAATTAAATGGAAAGGGGTTGGATCCAGGGCTTCTGGAGATTTATCAGCTACATCAAGTAAATCCCTGCTGGGAATTGGAATAGACTGTGTGTTTATCCCCCCTCCCCCATTGCTGCCAATCTGGATCTCCCCCAACCTGGATAAGCCAGCATTTACTTAGTCTAGGATCAGCTGGCTCCATTTTCCTTCTGATTCTGTGACTTTTGAGGCTTCTAGAATGATTCCTCCTTCCCTCCCTGGAGGATTCTGTGGAAGGAAGTAGAATGAGTCTTCATAAAACATACCACCAAATCCTGTCTTACCTGGATCTTCAATCAGCTCCCCATAGGTTAGAAGCTTTGAGTAGGCTAATCGTTAATAAATGAACATCTCTCATGCTTTCTTACCTCGCTGACTGCTTGAACTATTCGAAATATGCAATGCTTTTCCTCCTCCATTCTCTCATTCCCTCACCTTGCTCTCCACCAACCCTCCAGAAATCTCTATTTGTTAAAATTTTATCAACCTTTCAAGATAAATCTCAAATGCTATTTCTTCCATGAAGACTTCTCAGATTACCCTAGTCAGAAATGGTTTTCTTCTACCATATCCTCTTAGTACTATGTGATTTTTAATGCATTTTTCATTTTCTACTTTCTTATTATAGCTATTTATGAATTATACAATTCCAGAATTAAAAGGTACTTTAGAAACCATATAGACCAGTCTGCATCTAAATCCTCTTTTATGTCCAACAAGAATAATCATTCACATGAAAGCTTCTAGTTAAGGGACCCACTACCTCTTGAGGCAGTCCTTTCCATTTTGGAATAACTCTAATTGTAGGAAGTTATTTCTGACATTGAATCCAAATCTGTATCTGTGTATCATCTACCACTGCTCCTAGTTTTGCTCTTTAGAGCTGAGTAAAACAAGCTTAATCTATTTTTCTACACTATAAATAGCACTTCAAATACTGGAAGTCAGGCATCATCTGCCTCCCACCTCCACCATTTTCTCTTCTTTGTGATTATCTCTGGTTCCTTCCATCAATACTCATATGGTGTGATCTCCAAGTCCTTGACCATTTCTACTCTTTGGATCCATAGTTGAGTAAAATACCCCAAATGGGTTCTAACCATGGCAGAGCATAGTGGTATTGTCATATCCTTAGTTCTGGGCACTATTCCTTCCTTTCTTAATGTAGTTTAAACTTTCATTAACTTTTTGGATTTCCATACGTTGATAAATACTGTGTTATCCAAAAGTTGAACAATCTACCATAAGAAGTAGGGAATTCTCCATTATTGGTGGTTTCCAGGTAGAAGCTGGTCTTATATATGTTATAGTTGTTATTCCTTTTTGGTTCTATCTTGGAATGACTGAGGACTGACATTTTGTAATCCTATGATCATATCTTACAGTCCACTAAGTGACTTTTCTCCTCTACTTGCTCCTAGATTTGGAAGTTGTGCTTTAAAGAAAAATTATCCTCTCCAATATCTGATATAGAACTTTCCACGTAGCTCCTCCAAATTTTAAATAGCAAAACAAAACAAAGTCTTCACTAAATCCTATAATACTCACAAGCTGTCATTTTCTATCTCTCTAGCTCTCAGGTAAACTTGGAAAAAATCTGTCAACACTCAGTGCCTCTACTTTCTCTCCTCTCACTGATAATCCCTCAGCAGTCTGGTTTCTGATCTCATCACAGAACTGAAACTGCTCTCTCCAGAGGTGCCAGTGAACTGTTAAATGCCAAGTCTAATGGCTTTTTAATCGATCTTCATTCTTCTTGAATTCTCTCCAGGAGAAGCGTCAATGTACCACAGCAGGCCCCAAAGGGTCTGCTAAACTCTTTGCTGGAACCAGGTTAAACTGTAATTTGGAAATGTTTAACAAAATAAAATACAATATAGATAATGTTCATTTATGGTTTTCTCAATCAATGGTTAACCTACAGGAATTATTTTCATTTGAATGCTTTCCTTTGCAGCATTTGACAATGTTGGCCCCTTTCTCCTCCTGGATGTTCTCTTTATGTTGTCCTAACATTGCTTTCTCTCAGTTCTGTGTCAAGTTTGCTTACTATGGGTGTCTTAAAAGGTACTGTCCTTGATACTTGTGTCTTTTCTCTCTGTTCTCTCTGATTTGGTGATCTCATCAGGTCCCAAGAGTTCAGTTATTTCTAGGCAAACAATTAAAAGTCCAGTCTTTGCCCTGAGCTTATGTATGCTTCACTAAGGGGCATTTCAAGCTGGGTGTCCTAGAGGCTTATCAAACTTTAAAACTGAACTCATTATCTTTCCCCCTTAAATTTTCCACCTTCTAAAGTAGGCACCAACTATGGATCCTAAGTTAAGAAGCTTGGTATTGTCTTGGACTCCTCATCCTCCCTCATCTTGCATATACAATCAGTTTCCAAATTTTGTCATTTTTGACTCCAAATTTCTTACTTCCAACTGTTTCTCTCTACTCATACAGTTACCACCTTAATGAACTGGATGAACCCAGGCAGCTCTCTAGGAATGATATGATAGACAGGTTATTATCTGCTCAAGGATCAATTGACATTACTGAATCACACAGTAGTACAGTCTGTTATCCTTTCTTCTCTGTGTCCTTCACATCTTTTATGAAACTCCTCTCAAAAACTTCATCATTGATATTATTCTGCAACCCACATATATCCAAGATGAATCTTAAAACTGTAATTTTAAAAATTGCAACCTGGTGATATATTTGACCTGTAGACTGCATCGTTGAATGCCCTTTCATGAGACATTCAATTCTTCCATCCTTTGGAATTAGATTTTCCACAAACTCCTGTTCTAGGGTGACCTGAGTGCATATCCCAGTTCTACCACTTACTAGTTATATAATCTGGATGGGAGACTTAAGCTTGCTGAGCATCGATTTCCTCCTCTGTAAAATGATTTTATCATCCTTGTATTAGAGGAAAATACATTGTAAACACCAATGTATTATAAATTGTTACTATTTATTATTCTTTTAAATTGCTATTTTCCTCAATCTGTTTTGGAACACAAACTCTCTGAAAAGCAGACACTTTTGATCTTGTTTTCTCCTGCTAGAGAATCGGGAGACTGGGATTAGAAGCAAAAATTTTAATATGACAGATCTCAGGGACTAATCTCTAATCCAATTCTCTCCCATCCTAGGGATTCAGTTTATACCTTAGTCAGATTAGAAAACAGAGCGATTCTCAGTATTATGGCAAAATACCTCTCTCTTGAAGTTGAGTAACTGTTCTTATAATCAATCAGAGGGTAGCATAAACCCTCCTTTAGGACATAATTTTCCTCTGCACTCATTAGCTACTGAGTTTTAACTCAGGTGGCTGTGGGGTGTCTGTAGTGAGTATTTATTGGAGGAGGTTATGGAGACTTAAGAGGTTAATGCAGTGGGTAAGTGTCCTGTGATATTATTATGTCTCAGAGAAGGTGACTGATGGCATGGCGTACTCACTCTCTTTTTTTATCTGGAATAATGTTTCTCATTGGATCATCTTGCAGAAGAATGCCAATTGCAATATTACTGCATCATTTTCAAGTGCTTGGTTTTTAAGGAGCTACAAATTCAAACATTTGCCATGGAAGACATTGAGTCAGTAAGAGACTGCTTCCCCTTCTTGTTTAGCAGGCCATTAGATCCCAGAGTACCTTCTCTAGCAGTGCTATCTCTTTTTTATGGCCTAGATGTCAAATATTTTCTATAGCCTCTATGTTAAAGAATCATCAAGACAAAAGGAAAAGGGAATTGACTTGATAATCATAATGAAGTCATCACAATTGGGAAGCAAGTTAAGATGGCATCAGCTACTACACATTATCCAAATGAGGTCACCATTTTCTCTCTGAAGTTGTCTATTTGTTGTCGTTGAATTGTTTAATTTAGTTTTCTCTGACTCTTTGTGACCCTTGTGGGATTTTTTGGGGCAAAGGTTTGCCTGGAGTGATTTGCCATCTGCTTCTCCAGCTCATTTTACAAATGAGGAAACTGAGACCAATAGGATTATGTGATTTACCCAGGGTCATTCAAGCTTGAGTTGGAGGTTAGATTTGTGTTAGATCCCAGCCTAGGTTTCATTCTTGCCCAGTTGATCTAGGTTGAGTATTGTTTCCTGAGAAAATGAACCTCTATAGAAACCCCAAAAGACTCAGTCTCCATGGAGACCTCAAACAATCCATAACCTTCTTGGAGACCCCAAATAGCTCTCAGACCCCCATGGAAAACCCAGCACCCTCCTTCCATCATTCACCCTATAAAACACAGGCTTTGTCAACTACTTGGTGCCAGAGAATCTGTTCTGTCTGAGCCTGCTATTCCTTCCTTCAATAAACAGTTTTATATTTCATTTGCCTTCATTACTGTCCTCTTTATACCACAGACCTTTTACTTCTAGGTGGCACAGTGGAAAGAGCACTGGCCTTGGAGTCAGGAGGACAGAAGTTCAAATCCAGCCTCAGCCACTTGACACTAACTATCCTTGGGCAAGTCACTTAACCCTGATTGCCTTGCCTCCAAGGTCATCTCCAGTCATCTTGATTCATATTTAGCCATTGGACTCAGATGGCTATGAAGTAGAAAGTGAGATTGTTGACTTAGCACAGCACCCCTCACTCAAATCCAATTCATGAACTTATCATGTCATTACTTCCTTGATATCATGGTCATCCTCTAGAACAAAGGACAAATATCATCACCAATTTAGACTCAGGAAGATGAGTCTTCTTGACTCCAGGTCCCACACTTTATCCACTGTACTACTTAGCTGACCCAAGATGTACACAAGTAACTAAAATGCAAGAAAGGGTAAGTCAAATGTAAAGGAAAGACCTAGACCTCAGGGAATTTGAGGAATAAGACTTGATAATCCTTAGTGTTACTTTGCTCTCCAAATTATTTTTAATTACTTTGTATACCTGGATGTATAGTGAGTGCCATGATACAATATAATCTTCTTGTAGGGAGACTTTCATTTTTGTCTTCTTATCCCTAGAATGTTCTGGCACACCTTTTTTTTTTTTGGTCTAGACCTATGATTTCATCATTCTTGTGTGAAAAATCCCTCCCTTGATATAGAAAGAAAACTCTTCTGCACCTTGTAGTATGAGAGTTGCCAAATACTGACAGGAAAAAACTTATTCATGCCTACACAAACAGTATGGGTCAGTGATTTCTAGATCTTTCTCATGCAAACAGTTGCCTTCTGTCCATACTGCCATTCTGGCATTCTGAGAAGAAAAAAATGTTTAGTAAATGTTTTCTGTTGAGTTGGAAGGAGTCCATCTTTAAGCTAATCAATTATTTCTGGTAGGCTATTTGTTAGTCATAGTCATATGAGAGGATGACATGGCTATGTGTAGGTGATCCAAACTAATATTTTTTGAGTTAGCTCTTTAATTTGGAAGATACTCAGACATTTTTCTTCAACAAGATCAACTTTATTAAGCAATTTTTTTGTATGTGCCATATTTTGGATTTCTTCCATGGACCAGTGATTCCATCAATTTTACCACCCTCTCCAAATGGCATAGAAAACAAACTACTTCATAATTCTTTTCTTGTGTAAATCTTGATATGTCCATCTGGGAAAGGGATACACATAATGTATTGGAAACCATTCTCTATGTGAGTATTAATGCATCATTTATATTGTCCATAGGAACAAGAGTGTGATAAAGCAAAAAGTAAGTAGATTGAGAATCAGAAGAGTCCTGAGTTACACTTTTGATGTTTGCTAGCAATGTGACTGTTGGCAAATCACTTAACCTTTCTAAGTCTCAGTTTCTTCATCCCAAATAGGGATAATAATTCCTTCACTACTTCCATCATAAGGTTGTTGTGAGATTAATCTAACATTTACAATGATATTGACTATTATCTTTGACTATATGACTGGCTGACTTCAGTTTTTGATTATGTATCTTTTAGATGACTTTTAATCCCACTTTTTGCACACATTACATTACCTTGGATTATTTTATTTACAATGTGATTTTTCAGTATACTTTAGGTAACTTGTAATTTTAATCATCTAGAGATTCAATCTTCTCTGATTTATGATTTTTTAACATGGCTATTATGGGAATTTGTTTCTGCATGACTATGCATTGTTGTTACAAGTGAGTTTGTTTATTCTTTCTTTTTCAATAGGGGAGGGGATTGGAAAGGTGGGCAGGAAAGAAGGTGAATTTTTGTTCATTGAAAAAATAGTTTGACTTAAAGAAACATTGGTGTTAAAAAGATGGGTCTTTATTTCAGCTTGGGATCATAAGAAATTCTTCGTGGTTTCCCAAAGGTGATTTAGTTTACTCTTGTTCTCTTCCTCCTGTTTTGTTTGTGAACCCTTTTCACTGTCGATTTGCAATGACTGCCTAAGATATATGTGCTAATTTTTTGAGTCTGACTGACTCTTTTGTGACCCCATTTGGGTTTTCTTTTCCTTTTAGCCATTTCCTTTGCCAGCTTATTTTTTTTTTAAATTTAAGGTATTAGGGTTAAGTGACTTGCACAAGGTCACAGGAATTCACTAAATGTCTGAGGCTGGATTTGAATTCAGGTCTTCCCAACTTTAGGGCCAGTGCTCTATTCACTGTGCCACCTAGCTGCCCTGTTCTCCAGATCATTTTACAGATAAGGTACTGAGGCAAACATTGTTAAGTGACTTGCCCAGGGTCACATAGTTAGTAGGTGTCTGAAGCCAAAGGATAAATCTTCTTGACTCCAGGCTCTGTGCTTTATTCACTGTACCACCTAGCTGCCTTAATGTATTAATGGATCACCTCAAAATGCTGTCCACTGATTTTTATTGTGTAGGTTGTTTAATTGACCTCATTAGAGTAGTTGTGGCTCTTATTGAGTAGACCTTCTGGTATTCCATGACTCGATATGATCATTATAATATCACACATGGGCACTAGAATCGGAGCACTGTTCCAGTCTATGGAGAATTCTTTTCATTTGGACAGCATCCATGATAGCAGCAAACACCTTTGATGAGTTGGAGTATCTTTGATTTATACATCTCTTAAAATGTATAATCAGAGGGTCATTAAACAAAGTTACTTCTGCTGTTCTATCTTTCAAGGAATCATTTATGTCCCAATGTGTACTTGGACACATTTTGTTGGAGGAAAGTCTTTAAGTTTGCATCTTTTTCTAAAAATGGTTTTGTTTGTTGTTATGAGTAACACAACAAAAACAATGAGATTTTATATTTTATTTATCTTTTGGCCACTTTCATGACAGGGAAGAAGTGTTTGGGTATAGAATATTTTATGCAAAAGCCTTTCTGTCCTTTCTGTGGCAAATAGGCAATTTGCAAAAGGATCTACATAAAGACAGGTTGAACAAAATCTCCCAGAAGTTTAGACATGTAGTGACTCCCGCTTAAACCTGGCAAGTGAAATTCCCTAATTTGTCTTTATGTGTTGTATAACCCTGAAGTACTGAGCAATTTGATGGCTCCTGTCATGCAAGATGCAATTACTGAGTCAGTTCCCAGACAAAGAACTCAATTTCCTATAAAAAGTAATGCTCTGAAGTAGCTCAGTGAGGTTTCTGCCCAGATCAGATTCAAGATACTAGAAGTTCCCATGTAGCTGGCAGATTTTCATGGATTTGATAAGGTCCCCTTCCCTGTTTTTTAAAGTTTAAGCTCTTTGAATTAAATCTGTTGATATAAACAAAGAGTTTTTTGCTATTATAGTATACCTCTCATTGCTTTGATGTTCCCCATGATCCCTGATTTTAAATCTTTTGTTAACAGCTTCTCACATTTATTTCTTGAGGATAGCCTTGATAAGCTCGTATTCTCATAAAAATTTCATGGAGATAAGAAAGTAAGCATAGGGGCTGGTGATTATTGATGTTCTCTTAATTGTATTTTTGGCAGGGGATTTTTCCTAATTATTTGATATTTTCTTTTCTTTCATATATGCTGAGAATCAACCCCTTCAATGCTCTAAGAATTTTAGAATTGTTGGCATGACTTTCTTTGTAGTTTGATCTATTCCTGCTAACTCTTCAATATTTGTCAGTTTTTTTCATTTAGCATTTTTGGGGAGCAAGATGTTAAAGTCCAAATGCAGTGTTTCCACTGATGAAAAAAGTTGTTTAGAGATATAGACAGATATGTCCCATTTTTTCTTTGTTGCCCTAATTCCATCTTCATCCTTAAATGATCTAGTAATCATCTAGCCTAATTGGTTTTGGGGCTAAAATTTCTTTTTTTGTCCCTCTACTTCTACTTATGGTTCTGTGAATCTTTTCTATTCATGTCTTTCACCATCCTCCATAGTGTTCTGAAAGCATTTATATTCTAAACAGGTGTTGTCCTTGGCTTCCAGGTTTCTCTACTTGGCAAGGAGATCAAGGATGTGCTAGGTGAAGCAATTACTGAGCTTAGTTGGATTCCTCATAGAATATTATTTTACCTTGGTTAATCTTTTGTAGGAATTTATGATGTCAGTGTTTTTTCTTTGTGCCATTTCATATTTTTTGGTGTTAATATCTTGTTTGAAGATGGTAGTTTGGAGTTGTTACAATTGTATATATCTCATTTTTATTCTTCTACTTTGATGTTGATTTTTATTTTTGTTCTAAAAAGTTGATCACCTGCCTGCACACAGCCATATGATTTGAATCCCCTGGCTTCCTTCAAGACTTAACTCAAATATCATCTTCCTCAGAAGGGTTTTCTGGGTCTCCCTAGCTTCTAGTCCTTTCCCTCATTTATCCTGGATCTTTTCTACATACATGTATCTTCATCTTTCTCATGCAAAAAAAATTCTTTGAAGGAAGGAACTGTTTTTGCTTTTTTTGTATCCACAGTATTTAACATAGTGTCTGGCATATTATAAGTGATTAATAAATGTTTGTGGATTGATTTGAAAATCACTCATACATTGATAAATAACATTATGATACAATTTTATGTTTTGGTGATTCTTGCATGGTGCTTGCCAAGCCCTCTAATTCCTTATTTTCTTCTTGAAGAAAATATCTATGTTGCATATGTCTGCGTGTCTTGTGGAATCTGTACATTTTTAGCCTGTTAGACAATGCTTCAAGGTTTCCAAAATACTTTACAAATGTTATCTCATTTTATCCTTACAACCTACCTAGGAGGTAGGCTGTTCCCATTTTACACAGAGAAAACTGAGGTAGACAAAGGTAAAGTAACAGGGGTACACAACTATTATGAAAGTGAGATGGGATTTGAACTCAGGACTTTCTGACTTTAGGAAGTCCAGTGCTCTATGCATTGCTCTATCAAGCTATTTAGTTTCTTTATTCTGAACCATATATTCCAAAATATTTTACTATTTTTTCTATGCTCATCTTGGTATTGAAGCCTCTGAATATTAAAATATATACTGCTACACCCCCCATGCTAGTAATACAACTAGCTCCAAGAATACATTCCATCAACTTTATATATATTTTATATATGTATATATATATATATATATATATATGTTTTGATATGTTGTTTCTCCCAGTAGAATGAGCTCTTTTTCAGGGTCAGGATCTTGTTTTTCCCATTCTTTGTATCAGAGGTGGGTGTTTATGCCTAGCCCATACATGATGATGTTTGTCCTTCATTCTCTCTTTTTTTAAATTAATTTTTATTAAAGGTATTATTTGAGTTTTACAATTTTCCCCCCTATCTTGCTCCCCCCCCCAGAAAGCACTCTGTCAGTCTTTACTTTGTTTCCATGTTGTACCTTGATCCAAATTGGGTGTGATGAGAGAGAAATCATATCCTTAGGTATAAGACAATAAGATATCCATGTTTTTCTAAATTGCATTGTCCTTCATTCTCAAAGAAGACTGTGACATCAGGGGAGGTGATACAAGCACATGAATTGGATTTGAGTGAGGGGGAGCTATGCTAAACCACCAGACTCACTTTCTCCTCCAGAGTCCTCTGGTGTTTAGTGGCCAGATAGGAATCAGGGCAAGTGGAGTTGTACCTGTACATGAAGTAATCAGGGTTAAGTGACTTGTCCAAGGTGACATAGCTAGTAAGAGTTCAGTATCTGAAGCTGGATTTGAACTCCTGTCCTCCTGACTCCAAGGCCAGTGCTCTATCCACTGCTCCACTTCACCTCCCTGATCATGGTACATATATAATAAATGCTTAATAAATATTTTCCAATTCTTGTTCTGCTTTGCCCCTCTTTTTAACTTGGCCAATTTATACTTGAGGAAAGTTGGTCATGAGGGCATTGTGGGAAGGCACCCATGAACAAAAAAGGAGTAACTTCTTAGTCCAGTGCCTAATGTTGTCTTACCCTCTAACCTCTAATTTAAAAACCTTTGTCACTAACATTTATACTGAAGAAGGTCACAGTTTCAAGTCCTGGATAGGAAAAAGCTATTTATAGAAAATGGCTCTCCATTGGATTCAGAAATTAAGAAGATATGCTCCCAGTCTGTGGTTGAGCACACACTATCTAGGGAAATAGAGGTCTCTCTTTCAAACTTTCCTTTTCTTTGTGTGTCAGCCAAGTTCAATTTTTTAAAGAGACACTGTATTTCTCCCAAAGAAATAGAATACAGGAGTATTGGAAGATTCTGGTTCTCTAAAGAGCTCCAGGACTTCTTCAGGGCAAATATTGATTATTTGCTGCATAGAGGTTTAAATCAAGAAAGATAGAACACTTTAGATGTCAAATTTCTGTCTTTTTTTTTTAACCTGGGCAGTTTGAAACATTTTTTAAAATGACATAAGATTTAGCTTTTAGGATATAAAACAAAAGTTACTTCAGCCTTTCATACTTGCTTGAGGGGAAAAAATAAAGCAAACA
Organism: Macrotis lagotis; assembly: GCF_037893015.1. Lineage (NCBI taxonomy): Eukaryota > Metazoa > Chordata > Mammalia > Peramelemorphia > Peramelidae > Macrotis > Macrotis lagotis. The sequence goes on from NC_133665.1 coordinate 70,952,309, forward strand.
ACCCCTTGGATAGGTTTGTGGTCTTGTGGGAACGCATAGAATGATTGTGAATGGTTTACAACACTGTCAGAAGTTGCTCCCTCAAAGCAGGTCTCCTGGTAGACATTCTGAGTAAGGATGGACACATACATTGGTTCTATATGATATCAAATAGCTAGAGTTGGAGCGGAAAACAGACCAGTTTATTCTTTTTTAAAATTTAATATTCTCATTTTGTACGAATTTTTTTATACATTAATAAAATATTCTTGCTTAAGAATAAATGAAATACCCCCCCCATAAATATAGACTCACTAGAGTGATAAAGGGGAGGGAAAAAAATTAAAATTAAAAAAAGTAATAATTGTAGGTATGGCCAGGTGGTGCAATGGACAGAGCACCAGCCCTAGAGCCATGAGCACCCAAGCCCACATCCGGCCCTGTACACCCAACAATCACCCAGCTGTGTGACATGCAAGCCACCTGAACCCCACTGCCCTGTAACCAAAAAAAAAAAGAAAAAAGACCCCAAATAAAATAAAATAGTAATAATAGTAGGGGTGGCTGGGTGGCAGACAGAGCATTGGCCCTTGAGCCAGGAGCATCCGGGTCCAAATCTGGCCTCAGACACCCAATGATCACCCTGCTATGTGGCCCCATGCAGGCCACCCAGCCCTATTTGCCTTGCACCTCCCCCCCAAAATAATAATAATAATGATAATAATAATAATGATAAATGTGCTTGAGTCTTTGTTCCAACACCAACAACTCTGTCACAGGTGGATCACTTCTTTATGATAAGTCCATCACAAAAGTTACTTCCATATTTTTCCACCATTGCCATTGCTGATCGCAACTCCCTCCTTTCGTATTTCTCCACTACCATGTACTATATTTTCTCTCTCCTTTCACTCTGACTCTGCTGTAGGGTAGTTGAGTGGCACAACAGACAGATCCCCGGCTCTGGAGTCAAGAGGCCCCGAGCCCCAATATCACCCCTTAGGCCCAGCATCCACCTGACCCTATGGTCCTGGACAGGCCTTCCAATCCCAGCCCCTTGCAAGAAGTAAAAAAGAAAATGTGTTATATCTGACCACTCTTCCCCCATGGTTCATACTCTCCTCCATCACTCACATCACCCCCCTTCCCCCTGTACCCCCCTCCTTCTTACTCCAGATGTCTATACCCCACTGAATATATACATATAGGACTGGGCTTCATGTGCTCGCTCTGGCAGAGGTCCCCCGCTGTTCCCCCAATTTGTGCCTGGTGCTGCCCAGGGTGTAGGTGAGGAAACTCCCCCCCACGGCTCCCAGCGCCCTGGGGCTGCCTCCCGGAGGCTGAAGTTCTTTCGCTCTGGTGGGCCGCCCCTCCAACCCAGGGGAGCAGAGCCTTTCTGTTCTTTTCCAGGTTATCTTGAGTAGAAGAACTGCCTCATTGGGTCCCTCTGTGGGTTCTGTCTCTCGAAAATTTAGTTAGAGTCCTTAGCTGATGAGTTTTGTGAGAGAGCGCCTAAGACAGGATCCGTTCTTGTCGCCATCTTGGCTCTGCCCTCCAGACCAATTTATTCTTAAGATTGAGCTGAAAAAAGTACATGATTTATGTCCCCAGTCAAAATTAAAGAATATATCCAAGGAAGAACTTCATATTCTCACAGGTTACTTACTGTCCAGTGTCTATTTTTTGTCAAACTGATTTTGTTATACTAATTCTCTTCTCCTTTCTCGACATATTTCCCATTGTCTGTCATTCACTGTGTATGGGTGGTTGATAAACTCATGTTTGAATGGACTTGCCTCATTGATTTCTCTAACATGGAACCTCCATTTGGGATTTCATTTAGTTCAGTCAGAGTATTGTAGTTCTAGAGCTGTAAGAAGACCTCAGAGGTCATTTAGTTTAACTCTCTTATCTTATAGATAAGGACAGTGAAGCTCATGGAAGCTAAGTGACTTACCCAAGGTCACATAGGAAGTAGGGAGTATTTGAACCCAAGTCATCAAATTCTGCAGAAGAGCTAATACTCTTTCCACTTTACCACATTGCTTCCAGGTTTGATGATAAAGAATAACAATGACTATCTTGAACTAATTTTGGTAGGAATTTTAATTTACTTTAAAAAATAAGAAAAGAAATTAAGATTCCTAGTTTGGGAAGATAATAATTAAGCTTTTCTCAGCTCACTTTTAAAGAACACAAACTAGTTTCTTGTGCTAGTAAAAGCACCTATATATCACTTTCTGGTTGGTTTTCAAGTATTAAAGACAAACTAGGATTCAAAACTTAAGAACCTCCAAAGTTACTAGACTGTGTCAGGTTGATGAATTATGTAAAGCCTTATTTCCTTTTGTGTTATTAATCACCCCCTTAGGAAATGAAGATGCTAATTAAATTGTGATGATTCCTACCTTCCAATGCCAAAATAAAAAAAACCAAATTAAATCCTTGAATTTTCTGGAGACCTGTTACCACTGAAGTGATGTTTCCAGTTCTACCTGAAGGATAGATTATTTGGAAGACTTCTTTTATTGTGGGAAAAAGTTTTAGCTATAAGAACTCAAATGTTTCCTTTTCCATGAAGTCCAGTATCTTATACACAGCAAGACTTAATAAATATTTTTGAATATACTATGTAGTAACATATGCCATATAGTTATCTGTGTTTTCTTCTTCTAGAAGGACAGAATCTAAATTTGAATGGACCTCAGAAGTTCTAGCCAAGAATCCTCCTTCAAAGGGAACTTTTTGTGTCATGGATCCTTTGTGAGTCAACTTTTTAAATGCATAAAATGAGATTTTGTTGTTCAGTCATTTTTCAATCCTGTATGATTCTTTGTGACCCCATTTGGGGTTTTCTTGGTAAAGATACTGGAGTGACTTGGCATTTCCTCCTCCAGTTCTCTTTACAGATGAGGAAACTGAGGCAAACAGGACTTAGTGATTTGCCTAGGATCATATAATAAGTGTTCAAGCTCAAATTTGAACTCAGGAAGCTGAGTCTTCCTGACTCTAGGCTCAGCACTCTATCTACTGTGCCACCTAGCTGTCGAAAATAAAATACACAGGATCAAAAGAAACCAAACATATTAAAATATAATAATCTATATTTATATTTTAAAGTTCATGGATCCTAGGCTAAGAACATTGATTGAGAACTCACCACCTCTCAGTAAAGCCCTATGGATGACTCTAATTTTGGAATTTCCCCCCTTATTTCAAGACTAATTTTGCTTCATTTAAAATTCTACCCATCCTTCCTAGTTCTTTCTTTTGCTGACAAGCAGAACAAGATAAATCCCCTATGCCCTTGACGGTCCTTCACATCCTTGAAGATAACTGTTATTTCCCCTTGTTCCCTCAATCTTCTCTTCTCCAAGCTATATCAGAAATACTTTCAGTGGGATCTATATCATCACATCTCTCCATCTGGCTCTCTGGGCTACAAGTAGAACAGGAAATTTTGTTAAATATTTGCTGAAAACTAATTATACTATGTCTATAAAATTACCCTAATCTCTTGGGCTAGTCAATATATACATAAAGGCTATGTAATTAATTTGGTGCAGAAATTCTCTCTAACAGTACAGATCGTAACTTATAATTTTCAAAACAGATAACACTCACATATACATGTATTTATGTGTATAGATCAATATCCCTGTCAAAAAAGGAGAAAAGAATTTTTAGTGTTGAACAACTTATATTTGATATAAACATCTTGGCTCTTTTGATTGCTGCTTCCTTCTCTAACCATCCCTTTAATTATGTATTCTAGAGTTGTATGCAAATAGAATATAATCTGGTTGAGAGTGGGGAATATTTTTGTATTGAAATTTTTATTTTACTCAGTGTGGAGCAGGGTGCTCATATATATATATATATATATATATATATATATATATATATATATATATATAATTATCTGTATATATATCCTAATAAATATAGAGTGTCCTCAAAGTCTTAGTATGATTTTTAAGATATTAAAACTTAAAAGTTGTTTGTTACTAAACCTTAAAACTACACTAAGATTTTTAGATCACATTTACATGTGTGTATATTTGTTTCACTGAAATGCAAATGAAGCCACAGGTATTCTTTCCTATTCCATAACTTATGTGGAGGTTTTACTTCATAGACAAACCTGTTTCTTGAGACATTTGGTCTCTCATTTTATTCATTCGCTCCTCACCAGAAAACATAAAAGCAGATATCAGTGGAGAGGGCAACAATAAATTTACTAATTATCATCCACAAGAGCAGGGACATTCTCCTCTCAAAATCTCTTGCAGGTCTTTGTCCTCTTATCTTCAGCATCTGGGCTGTGTATTATGGTCACTTTATTTCCCTTTGATAATAACTGAAATATCAACAACCATGTAAGAGGAGAATTTCCTTCAAGGGTCATCGATTTGCTGTGTGGGGAGTGCTTAAAATACCTCTGGAGCAAGCATCCTTTGGCTATGCATTCCAATTGGGCTCTGAAGCCTATCTTAGTAGTAGACTGAACTTAATGGTCAACAGAAGGTTGGCTCATGGCTGGAGACTTTCTTCTAATAACTGGGTCTGACTTAATGGCAAGATTGGGAATTTCTTCCCCTATTCTAGATGGGACCCTATGATTTCCAATATATTCTTTCCATTTGCTCAGGAGACAAAGAGTGGTAGAAACTCTATCAAGAAATCATAGGATCATAAAATTTAAATGATAAGGGAGTTTAAAAATCTCTTTATGACTCATTTTATGAATGAGGAAACTGAGGCCCTAGCATAGATAGAGATAGCATTTATTAATGTGCTAGGGTTATAATGTCCTAGACTCTATATTCAAGGACAAACAGGACAGAGTCTGCCTTCAAGGAGCTTATACTCTAGAATGGGAAGATAGCATATTAAATGACAATTGCAGTATGCAAAAGAGCTGAGATTTGAACCAAATTTCTCCTTGGGCCACTTTTCCTTGGGACTGTTTTGATGTGAGATGCTGTCAAAATTAGGTCTTTATTACCACAGTATTAAAAAAAAATGAACTGGCATTAGAGTCAGGAAATCCTGGTTTTGATGCTTAATAAGCCCTCCCATTTCTTTTGCCTTTTGAAGCTTCTAAAGTATATTCTTCACATACTTCTGTAATGTAGATTGGGCAAATATTATCTCAATTTTCCCCATGAGGATATTAAGAATTAAGTTGTTGAGGTGAGTCAGTGAGGACTCAAATTCAGTTTTCATGATTCTTGGTCCAATGTTTTTTCCTTTACATCCTGCTTCCCCAAATCTCTCCGAGGTTCAGTTTCCTCAATTGTAAAATGAGTATAATGACTCACAAAGTTTGTGAAGCATTTTTAGATGTATCACCTCACTTGATAACATTGATAGCATTTATTTAACATGTTAAGGTGTGCAAAGTGATTTATCTAGGTTTTCTTATTTGACCCATCCAAAGGGTGGATGCTATTATTATTCCCATTTTGCAGAAGAAAAAACAGACATAGATAAATAAGTTAATGACTAGTTATATAGCTAGCAAATATTGGAGACAGGGTTTGACATCTAGTCTTCTTGACATCAAACTCAGCTTTTTATCCACTATTCCATCTGGAAACCTCACAACACCTCTGGATTAGGTGCTACAGAAATTGTTTTCACTATGTGAATGGGGAAACTCAGGTTCTGAGTTAGTAGTGATTTCTCTAGTGTCACTAAATAAGTGTCTCTTTGAATCCATATAGGCTTCTCTTTTTTCCAAGTTCATTTGCCTTTCCACTTCATACTGGCCCCTACAATAACAACTCTAACAACAATCACAATTGTTTCCCACTGGAGTTATAATGATTATGTTGATACTGATGATAATTACTCTAACTACTTCACAAAATTGTTCTGAGAAACCCACTTCAAAAAGTTTTAAGTATTATATAAATACATGTCTGTATTATTAAGTAGAACCTCATCTAAGATGAAATCCTAGTTTATCAAAGATGGCACCTTGGACAATGTTATAGTGATAATGTTTGTGTTTAGCAATAATGTTTTGTACCCACTATTGAATGTTCAGATCATTGCTAGATATTTTAATTTTTTTTTTGATATTCTCATTACCAATAGACTCTTTTCCTATGTGAATTAGGGTGGATCTATTTCAGAGACCATTCTTTCTAATGGAATTATTTTTATATGCACGAGCCTCCCAGAGCCTGCCTCTTGATTGGCAGCTTTAGAATTATTTTGTAAATGAAGAAACTGAGGTTCATAAAGATTAAATGAATTGTCCAAGGTCACTCAGAGTGAATAGCAAGAGCTAAGATTCAGAGGTCTTTTGACATTGATTTTAATGTTCTTTTTGCCAAACCAAATTCTTATGGAATCATTCCCTTTGAAAGAAATATGAAAGAAGATACATAAAAAACTTTTGTGATGTGTATGATTCTGTGAAAATGAAAGATTAGTCAGAAGTCTTTTTTGATTTTCTGCCATTAGGCTATATCTTTCTTCTTGGTGATATAATCAAGGAAAGGACATGGAGAGTGACTTTAATTTGGGATGATATTTAATTTTATAATTCATAAAAAACATAGAAATGATAGGATGCCTGTTCTTCTTTGATCCATTCTCCTACAATAGAATATACAGTTGTCCATCAAAAAATGTAAAAGAATCTCGTGGGGAAACAGGATATCAAAACTATTAAAAAAAAAAGCTCTCTACCCCAAGCTGAAAGCTGGAAGCAGCTGATTGGATCACCCTTTCCTTCAGATTGACTTAGAAAGATTAGTCTTCAAATGAGGAAATAGAGAAAAAATATGGATCCTAAAATTAATAATTGGTTACTAATAGAATCATTTCATAACTGAGCACTCACAAATCCAGAACATTTTCTGTTTCAAAATAACTTGGACAAATTCTCTGCCTCAATTCTATTAAAAATGTGTTTGGATTTGTGGAGTGAAAGTGCTCCCAGGGGTGGCTAGGTGGCACAGTGGAGCAGCTAGGTGGTGCAGTGGATAAAGCACTGGCCCTGGAGTCAAGAGTACCTGGGTTCAAATCCAGTCTCAGACACTTAATAATTACCTAGCTGTCTGGCCTTGGGCAAGTCACTTAACCCCATTGCCTTGCAAAAACCTAAAAAAAAAAAAAAAAAAAAAAGAAAGTGCTCCCAAATAAGATGTCTCCCACATATGTTAAGATTATGTAAAATCTCATGATTGATGTAACCACAGAGATAACTTTGTTTATTGGTTCATAAACTTAAAAGATGAAACTTGAGAAGTCTTCTACTCCCTACAAACTCCCTACAAATAAGGAAAGTAAGGTCCACAGAAGTTAAATACCTGGATCAAGGTCAACACAGGTGGTATGTGACAGAACTGGAAGTTAAACCCAAATGATGATGATGATGATGGAAATTTACATAGCACTTAAAAGTTTGCAAAACATATTACATATACTGTCTCATTTGACCCTTACAACAACCTTATGAGGTAAATTATGATTATCCTTATTTTACAGATGAAGAAATGAGAGAGAGATGCATTGACATTAGGGTCACACTGCTAATAAATAGCTGAGGCAGAATTGGAACTTAGATTTTCCTGACTCCAAGTCCAGATTCTATGCACCGGTTTACCTCACTACTTAGACAACAGTTTTATAAATTGATCTAAAGTGAAATTAGAAAAGCTAAATGAACAAAACACAAAATGCTCATGGCCATGCCTAGAGCATGAGCTGGGTGTCCTTGGCATACCCTTTAGTAATTCCTTGTGATTCTTAAAATGTCTCCTCTCCATATGTTCTCTCACAACTATGTGGAAGCATACCTACTCTATACACTATGAATATCAATGACAAGGACCAAGATGATATCCAAAATTTCACTAAAAGACAGTTACTCCCTACAATTCTATAATAATCCCAGATAATGAAGCATATCTCCTTGACTAGGCAGAAGAGTAGGGAATTAATAAAAACTATCTTCTAGCCTAGGGCTATTATAATGGTCCTCAGGGCCATGTCGTTTCTTTCTTTACTATTTTATTGAGTCAGATGAAAAGTTAATATTTAAACCATAATAGCTCAGAGCCTCCAATTAGGAAAATGCCTCAAATTTAGAAAGAGGTTTATCTCTCTGCCTTAATTTAAATTTTACTTATTTCAAGTGAGAAAAATTATTATTTTTCTATTAATAACCAATTATTAATTTTGAGTCATTTTTTTCTTTTTATTTCCTCACTGAAGATTAATCCTTCTAGAGCATTCTGAAGTAAAGGACTGATAAGTCTGGCCTATCTTTCCAGGAACATCTTCCTCCGTCTTGGCCTAGACCCCATCCATCCAACTGAGAGAACTTTTAAAGGGTAAAGGTAATCTAATATAGGTGAGTTCTAGTCTATTGGTCAGCGTAAGTGGTCTAGGTGAAGATGGATTCTTTTTTTCCCAGATAGCTGTGGGCAACTGAGTCTCATGATCAAGCCAAGTTCTTAGCAGGAAGAACTGAAGACTTTTAGCCTACCTCCTTATTAACATGTATATCCCCTCATTAATTGCTCATCAATCAGGATTGATTTCTTCTGTCAACTTTTTCTGACTCCCTTTTCTAAAAAATACTTAAGGCACTCAGTATCTCTTATTTGTTAGTCTAATAATAAATTGATTATTAATTACTTAGAAACTCTCTTGGGCTTTTCATTCATCTCACCAGTTGACCCCTGGCTCCTTTCACTCACTAATTTTTTCTGTACAAAGTATGCAATGTAAGCCCTCATAACCAACTTTAATTTTTTTATACATGAAGGAAAAGTCAGGATACAGGAAATAACTTAGATTTTTTTTTAATGAGAAGAGTATATAGCAATATCTTTTATTAGACTACCATGAAGTAGAAGTTAAAGTGTAGACTTCTTAGAATTTCCCTCAGGCTTTGAAGATGACAAGATAAATCAAAATTTCAAGCATTTGTTAAGTACCTACTATTTGCTCAACTGAAATACAAAATGGCAAATCACTCCAGTTTCTTTTCCAAGAAAACTCCCTAAAATGGGGTCACAAAAAGTCAGACACAATGAAACAATTTAGCAACACCAAATGACATGTACTAATAATCACAGGGAGCAGTAGTTAAAAAAAAATTTAAAAAGTCCCTGCTTTTAAGGAACTCCTTCAAATTTGAATTCTCTGTCCCAAGTTCTGCAATATGATTTTTCTCTTCTTCCTCATAACTTGCTTCTTTGCCTCTCTCTGTCTAACCATTGTCTTCTTAGCAGCCACTGCCACCTAACTTGCTAAATCTTGAAGGAATTGGTTATCACCTCTTCGCTTTTGCTATTCCTCAGGTCATGCCAATCTCCTTCTTTTCTTGAGCACTTCTCAGTCTTGAAAATTGATTCACTTTTAAACTGACTTTTAAAAATTTTTGGTTCAAGTCCAGATCAAATATTGGATTAGTTCAAGATTTCTTCTCTGGGCTTAGAGGAAATGAATATCCCTCTGAATGACAAATCCCAGAACACCAATAAGTTCTTAAAATGCTATTATCCATTGATACTTGCATTGTAGGTGGACTACCCATTGGTTACTTTTCATTTTTGCTTAATGACAAACTGATTTTATTTTTCTGGTCATATATTTTATACATTCGAAACTGGAAGTTCTCTTAGAAGTCATCTAATCTGACCTACTCATTCTATGGATAATGAGCCTAAAGACCAGACAGATTGTGACTTAAAAGTCACATATGTAATAAGCAGCAAAACTGGGATTTTTCCGATGACATCCTTTAATGGAGCTTCTCCAACATAATTCCTTCTGTTGCACTCTGCTCATACCCACTGTGTGTGTATTCCCCTTTGGGTGGCCTGCATCTTCAATTCTTTGGAAACTTTAGTATTGTATAAATCATAGTTACATAACATCACTGGAAGTATATTGGTGTTAAAAAGGTGAACCTCTGTAAATCAGAGCAATAACAGATTATTACAAAAAATTCACAATTTCTTGCAGACATTTCAGTTTGATCTTCTCTTCCTGTTCAATTCTAGGCCCAATTTTGTTCTATATAATATGTTGATAGATGAATTACATTGATTTCCCAGCTTAGAGTTCTGGACTGATGGTGGATCAGTTAAAAATATAGAAGAAAGGGTTGTTGTGAGTCATTAGCCATACTATTTGATATAGACTTAACATATTGGGTGAATATCTGAGATATTCATTTAATATACCTTATCTTCTTTAATCAGGGAAAATGTGATTAGAAATAAAATAAATTTTACTTTCATTTGTAAACCCTGAGGATATTATAAAATAATTCATTTCTATAGCATTTGGAAATTTATAAAACAGAGGCAAAGCAACTGGTTCATTGCCATGCATCTAGTAAATAGAAGAAAAAGAATCTCAATCATATCTTTTCTAGCAACAAATTGTGCATTCCTTCCACTTTATCTTGCTGCCTCAATTAATTCCAATTAATGTCAGGCACTATTACATTGAATTGAGGGGGGGCCTATAGAAAAAGAACAGAGCTCTTCTCTTTGCTAGAGTACTTTTTTTGTTGTTCAGTTGTATGTCTGATTTCATGACCCTGTGGACTATAACTAACCATGGGAATTTCTTGACAAGGGCACTGGACTGGTTTGTTACTTCCCTTGACAGTGAATCCTTTTGTCAGGCATAAGTGTCCCGAGATCACACAACTAGATCACACAGATCTGAGGCTGGATTGGAACTCAGGTCATTCTGACTCAGATCTAGTCATATATCCTCTGAGCCACCAGCTACTTCTTAAGTGTTCTTTAGAATACTTTATTTAAATTAGCTAAACCAAAGATTTAAATGGAGACAACTCATTCTCACTGATTCACACATTTAAAATTTTTTTTATTTATTTAAGGAAATGGGGTTAAGTGACTTGCCCAAGGTCACACAGCTAGGCAATTATTAAGTATCTGAAGCTACATTTGAACTCAGGTACTCCTGGCTCCAGGGCTGGGGCTTTGTCCACTGTGCCACCTAGCTGTCCCTGATTCATACATTTTTGAATTTAAGCAGCAAAACAATCCCTACCCTTCTTTTATTAAAAAGTTTAATCTTTCTGAAATCTAATTTTTGACTTTTTGATAAAATATCTTTTGCCATTAAGGTATGTTATGACATACTAGAATTTTACAAACTAATGCTTTATTATGGACTTGTCTGCAGGATCTTAGATTCCTTAATTGTTTTTTTAAATAAGGTTGAGAATAGTACTTAATTGGTAGAGTAACTGGTATTGGGTACAAAAGGGTGAGAGATGTCCAGGAGATTTCTTTTCTATGATTAAGACATAGCTTATATAGGTAGGATCATGAATGTCCACCTCCATTGCTTCATGATAAAACTGATGGAGTTCTAAGGGCTTTGCTAAGCGATCCATACCATGAAGGAGATTTTGTCACTCTTACCAAGTTGGAAAGACTTGGAGTATGAGCTAGATTATGGATTTTATGTCCTCTGAACTCATTTAGCGAAACACAAAGAAACTCCTCAAAAGAATGGTGGTCAGAGGTGATGACTTTCTTTGGCCACAGAAACTCTGAATAAGATGTGGAACGGCTGGGCCATATGTCCCAGTAGATGTACTACCCACCATGATGAAATCATAAAGACTTGAAGTATTGAAATGTTTCATAGTTAATTTTCACAATAAGGCATTGCTCCTAAGAGGAAGACATCTACTTTGGGGACAATGCAATTTTATTCTAGAAGGCTTTTAATAACCTGTATGTTTAAAAAATTTTAAGGATTACAAAACACTTTTTTAACAACAAATGGGGCAGTATTGTTCCCATTTTAAGGATGAAAAATTAAGTTCAGAAAGCTAAGATGACTTAGCCAGTTTCATAGCTGGTAAATGTTAAAAATGGAACATAAACCTGTATCTTCTAATGATTCATTTCCCTTTACTTGAATTAGATATGATACTAAAAATGCCTAAGGAAAACAGGGCTAATGCTATCACAATTTTAGAGAACTCCAAAATTATTTGCTAAAGGATGGATGCTCAATTTGAAAAGATTTCATTGGACTCATTGGAAAGCAAAATGGTGAAAAACTCTGAAAGGTGGGACAGAAAAAACAGATGAATTTACTGCTTATAATACATTTTTTTCCCACTAGGACTTGGTGTTGAATGACCACTATATTGAGATGAATAGGTCCAGTCAAAACAGTTCAATATGAGGAATGACCCCTGAAATTTCTACAACTAAAGCTTTAGTCAAGGTAAGTGAAGTAATAACTAAGGAATCAAGTAATATACAATTAGGGATCATAGACAGACCTGGAGTTAGAAGAATCTCAGAGATTGTCTACTCCAAACCATACATGCTTGTATCAAATCATAAAGATGTGACCTAAATAATAAGAATTTAGGCAGGTTTTTTTTCAGAACTCTTTTTAATGTCAAAAAATTATTTCAAACTTTCACTATATCCACCTTTCTTCTCTTCACAAGATACATGCTAGAATGTTGGATCATGTAGCAGAGTCTTTGGGAACATGTAATCATGTACAATATCCTAGAATGTTCAACCAGTCATGGAGATTGTCCTCAAGACTCTAGAGCAGTCTATGGAATTTCAAGTCCTCATACATCTTCTTAAATGGCCACATTGCCACTGGAATTCACATGCTTTCACTCAGTGTTGGATTGCCACCATTTGAAAATCTTCTGCAATTTCATCCTGGTCCACAAAGAACATCTTCAATTTTGCATCAGCACACTTGCATCAGCACACTGTATTTGGAATTTCCAGGCACCTCATTCCATGATCATAATGCCATTCTGAAAAATGCTACTAGAAGGCTTTGGATGCTCAGTGTACTTTCCAGACATCTCACACTTAGAGTTGACATTGAGACCATGAAACATTCATCCAGTAGGGATGAACCAACCCAGGGGAAAGTTTTGGGGTAGATAATCTGTTCTCTTTCTCTTTCCTTTCATTCTCATTTATTTGCTCTTCCTCTTCTCTTTCCCTGTCTGTGTCGTGCAATTTCATGGGAGATGGTGGTGTTTTCCAAGAATATACATATTCATAGATCTGGGCTTAAGGAAAGCAATGTCTTTATTTTCATCAGCATCCTCCTTGATCTGGAATTCTTAGCAAACATAGAGGAGTCAAGTGATTCCAGGTGCTTCCTTTTAGTTTTTGAAGAGTCTCTAGGCTCCCTCTTCCAGTGTCCTACACCACATTTCAGTCCTAAAGCCAAGAGTGGAAATTTTAGTCAATCTGGACCCAAGGAATACTTCCTTCTAGGAGGAAAAAGTGAAGAACTCAAGGTAGGCTCCAGTGTGGATCACTGAGCTGCTTGTCTCTTTTGATCAGCCTGGGAAAGTACCATTGTCCCCCTTCTCAAATTCCTTCTGAATCTTTCACAACAGCAGCAACAAACAACAACTAATAATTGTTCTTTGATTTTTCAAAGAAGACCATGCCAATCAATTTAATGTGGCATGACTTGCACAGTATGTTTATTATATATAGTGAGGGCTATGTTGTACAAAGACTTCCTTCTCCCTTTCCTTTTCCAAAACCATTTCACCCCATGACCTGATTTGATAGGAAACAAAGACTTCTCATGATGGTCTGAGTTCTATGGGAGTCTCTTGGGTTTGAATATGGTTTCCTCTCCTATATCAGCAAGGCACCTTGGCACTCCAGCAACGATGAGCAAAATGGCAGGATGTGATAACTGGCAGCAAAACATCAATCCCCACTACACAAGGCATTGCAATGTTTTAGTAGTGTTGGGCTGCAACAACGTGGTTAATACAAACCTGTCTCTTAGGGAACTAATCATCAATGCAATCTTTCCTCCTAGACCTTCAACCCAGAACCCAGAGACTTTGGTTTCCTGGAAGCTGCCCTAGACATAGGAATAATGCTGCCTGTACCTTTGTCAATGTCCTTTATGGTTGGGACTATGATGGTATCTGATTGTCTTTGAACCTCCAACTTTGATTCTTGACTTACGAAAATACTTTTGGCAAATACTTTCCCTCTGGGTTGTCTTAAATTGGTCCAAGAATTTCATCTCTAGCCACACAATTATAGCCCAAGTTTGAAAAACTAACAGAAGATTATGTAGCAAACCCAAAGTCTTATTCCATTATTCCTAACTGGGGTTTTCAGGTGACTTGGGCCTACTTTGAACACTAATTTTTCAAAGTAAATGCTTCAGGCCCTGTGAGACACTCAGAGTATCAAGGGTGCATTGAGAGGTAGGGGCTGGAACAGGCAGTGACTCACCTCATGGTGGACCACCAACTTGATCCCAAGATCCAACTATGAACTTTTTTAACTGTAGCAACTTTAATATATGCTATTGGAATTGGAATTACCATGCTTGCTGGCACCCATGGATCCTCATTAAAGGATTTAAAGTAGACTTGTTCTAATTCCGGGGTTTTGAAGAGTCCTGTATTATTATTTTTTCTTCACTAGATTCCTGGTCCAGAGTGGGTAAATTGCCACTTGGAAGTTTCCTCTCCAGAACTGAACCCGATTATCCTATCACTTGTAGTCACCATGATAGGCATGGCAAGTACCTTTGAAAGTTGATGGAGCAGACATTAGAATGGGTCATCCTGATCATGGGGATTGTGCAATTGGCCTGAGATTTTCTAGAGTCACCAGAGTGACTGGGGCATCCTGCCCCTGATTGGGAAGGAAACACTGGATTGATTTTGGTCTGATAAATGTGTGCATCCTTCTAAATCTTCCCAAACACCTCATTCTGGCTTTACTTTCTCTGTGTAGCCCTGGAGGTATTTAAGCACCATCTTCAGGCATCTATTAAATACTGCACTCTTTCTTTCCTTGAAAATATAAATATCTAGTCAAACATAGACAAGCATATGATATAATCCAGTTTCTCAGATACTTTTAAGTTAACATACTTAAGCTAATAGTCATGAAGTTCTAGATAAAAGTCATATCCTTCTTCATTGGTGAACTCTACCAAGTTTTGTGCCTCTTCACTAGAATATTCCCCTGGTTTTCAGGAGCTCTTCAAACTCCACTTACCTTGGCACAAAAATATCCTTTGGGCACCTCTGGTAAAATTCTTTCATCTATTTGATTCTATTGTGAATTCTGCAAATTTATTTGATCTTGAAAAAGCACTGAACTTCTCTTTTCTTACCTCTTCTGGTCATCATACAAGCCTTTCAGGTTCCCACTGACTTGTATGTATCTGTCCTGCATAGCCAGATGACAAGCAGCTAGGTGACACAGTCAATAGAGTACTGACCTTGGAGGCAGAAGGACGGGAATTCAAACCCAGTCTTAGACATTTATCACTTACTAACTGTGTGACCTTGGACAAGTCACTTAATCCAATTACTTCACATTTAGGGCTGTCTCTAGTTGTCCTGATTCATATCTGGCCACCGGACCCAGATGGCTTTGGAGGAGAAAGTGAGGTTGTGACTTAGCATAGCATCCCCTCGCTCAAATCCAATTCATGTGTTTGTCATGGCATCACCTCCCTGATGTCATGGTCATCTTTGAGATTGAAGGACAAATAACAACCATCCACATGAGATGGTCTGAGTTGATCTAATTTTAATGAGCATTTGTTTGGTCATGATGTCCATGACCCTTCTCTTCAAAGTAGTGCCACTGAGGTTCTAAGATCATTTCCATCTCCCTTTCTTCCCCCCCCCCCCCCACTTACTCCTACCTCACACCAGCAGCTGTCAAGGCCAGAAACTGAAATTAGACTGCGTGTTGTTACTACCACAGGGACAACCCTGTGTTTCACCCCCCGGGAAACCAAGAGTCTGCCCAAGGTTTCATTCTCACTGAGAGTCTTCCTCTTTTTTTTTTTTTTAAACAGGAAAGTTGGCAAGAAGGAAGGAAAGAAACAATTATTTATTAAACCTGTATTCCAGGGACTCCACTAAGCATGCATACAAATATTATATCATTTAATCCTCATGCAACCCTGTGAAGCAGGTGGTATCATTATCCCTATTTTGTAGAGGAGGAAACTGAGGCAGCAAAGGTGAAATGTCTTGCAAAGATAATAGTGCTAATAAGTGAGACCAGATTTGATCTCAGATGTTCCTGACTCCAGGCCAAGTTGTATGTGTGTGTATGTGTGTGTGTGTGTGTATTACACTAGAAGGTTTGCAAAATTCAATATCTCATTTTATCCTCACAATAACTCTAGGAAGTAAGTGCCATTGTCACTTTTATTTTACACATGAGAAAACTGAGGCTAAGGGATTTGCCTTTGATCACAAAGGCAGTGTATGAAGCAGGAGTTGAACTTGGACCCTCCTCACTTTTTATCCCACCCTCTACTGTATTTGATGTTTTAACTTTTTACTGTATTAGCATTTGATGGAATCCTAGGATTTAGATCTGGAAGGACCCTGAAGCTCCTATAAAGGAAATGACTTGCCCAGAGTCTGCTAAGCATGAAGCATCTGAGTCTCTTACTGAT
Source organism: Macrotis lagotis (assembly GCF_037893015.1). NCBI lineage: Eukaryota > Metazoa > Chordata > Mammalia > Peramelemorphia > Peramelidae > Macrotis > Macrotis lagotis. Next base: position 70,968,779 of record NC_133665.1, read on the forward strand.
TCTCTCTGCTCTGGGCTGTACCCTTTCTTGTAAAGGCATAGATCAATAGGAGACAGAAATAGCCTAGGTGAGGATGGGGGAGGTAGTTTGGGGCGGAGAGAGCCCATACACTTTGTCCTGGGGAGTAGAGGGTTGTCATGTCAAAGGCCAAAGTGGCTTTTAAGGCAAGAGCTTCTTAAAGAGCCTACCAAGGTCTCATCTCCACAGGAATGAGGTAGGAGCAACCTAGAAGCATGCCTCAGGGCTGCCTGCTGGCAGAGAACTTGTAAAGAGATGAAAATTTCCCTTCTCTATTTTTTTTTTCTGTTTTTCTCTTAGCTTTAGCATCTGACCTCATTTAATTTTTTTTAAATGGTAAAACCTTATGGCCCTTTGCTCGCAAGTTGCCTCTTTCAACCTGTACCCTTTCCTTTTGGTATATCCCATGGTATAGATAGGGTAGATCTATGTGCAGATGGAATGGAAGGGGGAGAGCATTGAGGGCAGTAGGATTAAGTAGTCAGAGGGACCTTTGAGCTCCTCTGGATCAAAAATTCCTCAATGTTTCTATGTCCCAGAGCCCTTTGTCAATCTGGCTAAGCATATGGATCCTCCTGAAAAGAATATCTTTAAACACCTAAATAAAAATACTTAATTTTATGAAGTTCCAATTAAATTGGAATACAGTAATAAAAATAATTTTTAAAACAAGCTTATAGACATCAGGTTAAGAATTCATCTTCTAGATAAACTCCCTCCTTTTACAAACTTAAGAACTCCTTATTCTACTGATTTGTTTAATTAATTAATTAATCCATTCATTCATTCATTTGTTTATTTATTTTACGTTTTTGCAAGACAAATGGGGTTAAGTGGCTTGCCCAAGACCCCACAGCTAAGTAATTATTAATCGTCCAGGGCAGGATTTGAACTCAGGTACTCCTGATTCCAGGGCCAGTGCTCTATCCACTATGCCACCTAGCTGCCCCCAGAACCCCTTATTCCAGACAAAGTCCCTCAATTTTACAAACTTAAGAACCCCTGTTCTAGTGACTTGTCCAAGGTCACATAGGAGCAGAACTTCTCCACCTCTTTTGATACCAAATCCACTTTTTTTTAATGGGATGCATCCAAGGCAGTTTTTTTAAAAGAAAAATTTTATTTATTTTGAGTTTTACAGTTTTTCCCCTATTCTTGCTTCCCTCCCCATCCCCCACAGAAGGCAGTCTGTTAGTCTTTACATTGTTTCCATGCTATACATTGATCTAAGTTGAATGTGATGAGAGAGAAATCATATCCTTAAGGAAGAAACATAAAGTCTAAGAGATAGCAAAATTACATAAGATAATGGTTTTTTCTCTAAATTGAAGGTATTAGTGTCCCAGATTTCCCATACCCTTTCCAACAATGATCATTATCCTTTCTGGTCATATTGGCCAATCTGAGAGGTATGAGGTGGTACCTCAGAGAAGCTTTAATTTGCATTTCTCTAATAAGTAATGATTTAGAACAATTTTTCATATGACTATGGATTACTTTGATCTCCTCATCTATAAATTGCCTTTGCATATCCTTTGACCATTTGTCAGTTGAGGAATGGCTTGTTTTTTTGAAAATGTGACTCAGTTCTCTGTATATTTTAGAAATAAGTCCTTTGTCAGAAACATTAGTTGTAAAGATTCTTTCCCAGTTTACTACATTTCTTTTGATCTTGGTTACAGTGGTTTTGTCTGTGCAAAACCTTTTTATTTTAATGTAATCAAAATCATTTAGTTTGTTTTTAGTGATGTTCTCCATCTCTTCCTTAGTCATAAACTGCTTCCCTTTCCATAGATCTAACAGGTAAACTAGTCATTGACCTTCTAGTTTGCTTATAATATTGTTTTTTATGTCTAAATCCTGTATTCACTCACTAAAGCCTCTGAGGCTAAGGCAGGTCCTCTGACTTCACCCAGCTGGTGCCCCATGCGCCCGCCCTCTGCTCTCATCTCCTAGTTCATCTTTTTCTGGATTTTTGTATAACAAATTTCTGTTAAGAGGTTTTTCATGTTATTTTTGAGGGGGAAACCAGGAAACCTTAGCACAGTGCCTGTATTTTCTCTGCCATCTTGGCTGGAAGTTCAGTTCTACTGAATCCACTTTTGACACCAAATCACCATGCCTGGCATGACTAGAAAAATTCCATTCTGTGGTAGTGATGAGAGCCTATGGCCTGGACTCTGAATCACATTCTATTGTGTTTTGAGACATTGTGCAGATCATTATCACTATTTTCTGATTCTCAGGTTGCTCAGGTTGAAAATGAAGAATTTGGTATTGATGCCTTCGAAGGTCTTCTCTAGGAAAGATGCCCTTTCTGCTCTCCCATTTAAAAATATCTCTTCCAATTGCTTTGACAAAATACTTAACATTTTTCTTAACATTCTAGAAAATCCTTAGAATATTCTTAGGTTGAGGAATACCTTTGGGACATCAAAGAAGACCTACAAGATTAGGAGGAGGAGGCAATTATAGGAGGAGAAGAGGGCTTTAAATAGAGATGAGGTAGGTGATATTCACGGGTATCTATGAAAATGTGGATTGTGTCTTATGTTTTTGCTAAGGCCTCAGCACCATCCAGTGTGTCCCCACCCCAACTCGTACTCTCATTCCCAAAGGGATGTAGGCCCCCTTAAAGATAGATACTATTTCTTTTTTGTGATTATATTCTCAGGTCCTATCAGCCTGACATATTAGCAGGTTTTTGTGTGATTTTGTTTTGCCCTGGACATGTGACTTCATGAGTTTAAGGAACTCCTTGACCAATGTATAGGTGCAACCTGTGCCCAGGGTCCTATCACCAGAGGTGAGATTTGAATCTATGTCTTCCCTACACTGATACCATTTTCTATCCATTACACTATATCTCCTCTCAATCAGGTATCTAGTGAATGGCTAACCAATGCTTGTGGAATGGAGATCAAGGGATCTTAAAACTGTAACACCAGATTCAATGGACACTTCCTAGCCTTTATTTTAGACATGGGGAAACTAAGATTCAGAAACTTGTCCAATTAAATGCCAATTCAAAATACTTTTGATTTACCAATGAGCCATTGCAGTCATATTGTGACATAGGGAGATGGAGAGTTATTAATCATCTTTTTAATAGGTGACATCAAGCCCAGAGATGTAACTTGTCCAAGGTCACATAATCAATGATAGAACTAGGATTGTAATTTCAATTCTTGAGTTAATACTAGGTAGCCCTGCTTTCTTGAATTGTCCCCAGTGATGAGACCCCAATATACCCTTTTCTTTCTTATTCTGTGACTATGTCCATTTGCTGGCAGAGAAGCAGCTTATCTTTACTTCTCTTCTTTCTTCTAAGTAAAAACGTAGCCAGTGTGGGTGCTCTATTTTTAAGACCAATCTATATTCTTTAAGTATTCTGAACTCAGTCAGATTTTATCCAGACCTCAGAGTTCACCCATCTTCCCTCCCAATACCTTGAAACCCATCTTACAGCCTTCACCTTAGAAGAAGCAGCTGATTCACCATTTTTCTCCTCTTTTTATAACTCACATCCTGCTGAGTCAAACTGGATTGGGTTTCCTACATTTCACAAGTTTTCCTGTTTTTAGATTGCTCTTGTCCATCACTCTCCCGTTTGAAAACTAGCTGTGAATTGTCCTTCATTCACAGAAACTCTTTTCATTCACAAGTTCCCAGGTGAACCCACTGTGATCATTTTTATCTGACCATCTATATTTGCCTAGCCATGGTGTCAGGAAGAAACAGAGCAGGAATAATAGGGAGGAAGACATCAGAAAGAGATCGCAATCAGAAGAGTGATGTGTGAGTCCCAGACCACTGATCTTAGTTTAGAGTAATGGACAGGGTATTACTCCAGGGGAAGTAGTGCTGAACAAAAGACTTGTTTTTAGTGACTCTAGACTTCCTTCTTTTTTTTTTTCTTTTTTTAATCATAGGATCATAGTTTTAGAATTGGAAGAAATCTTAGAATTCATGTAGTCTATAAGCCTTTCATTTTACAGATAAAGAAACTGGGATCCCCAAGGTTTAAGTGACTTGACTGAAGTCATTCAGTTTCTAAGAGTTAAGCTGGGATTCAAACCCAAGTCTTCTTACTTCAGATTTAGAGCTGTTTATATTATTAAATTTAGAGCTCTTTATATCTCCTGTGGTGCATGGACCACTAACAACAACATCATCATCATCATCATCAGCAGCAGCAGCAGCAGCAGCAGCAGCAGCAGCAGCAACAGCAGCTTAAAATGAAAGTCAACCATTCCTTTCAAATCTTACCCCACCTAACTTCTAACCTCTGGATGGAAGAATAAACCAGACTTGATTGAGTTCCTATTAAGTAGGACCTTCAAAAGCCCTGGGGAATGGAAGGAAAGATTTGAGAAAGCCAAACCTTTACTCATCAGCCCCTGACTAATGGTGAGGCTGATGTTAATTCAATTGTAGCAGAGAGAAATGAGGACATATTCTTTCTCAATGGTAATCAGGTGATGGTTCTGGCAAAGAAGGTGACATGGAGTCCATCAAGAAACATCTCGCCCCTGCCTGCTCCTTCCATGAAGCAGTGAGAAATGAGTTCATTGTTTATCAGCATAGCCAAGGAGTTATTTAATTTATTTTTTACCACATCCTTTAGTGAGCCTGGTCATTTAAAAATGAAGGTGAGGCTCCTTCAGTCAGAGTGAAGAGAAGGGAATGGGAGTCTACCTGACCGCCTGGGGCTTATCTGGAGAACATGTTGGGAAGGGGTTGGGGGTTGGGAAGACTCAGCATGACTACCAATGGTTTAAAATATTTTAACAAGGTATTAGACTCTAGGAATTCCACTTTGACTACAAAAGCATATGCCAAACTCCTTAGCCTGGGATTCATGACTGCAACCTGGTCTTAACCCATCTTAAAACTTCTTAATGTTTAAAAACAACAAAAACCTTTGGAATAACTTACCTCATTCTCTTTCTTATCACAAAAGTATACCTTGTCATAGAATTCTTCCTTGTAATAAGGAAATAGGGCAGCTAGATGGTGCAACAGATAGGAGGAAAGACTTGGAATCAGAACTGAGTTCAAATAGATCTTCAGACATTTACTAGTTGTGTGACTCTGAGCAAGTCATTTAAACTTGTTTGTCTCAGTTTTCTCATCTGAAAAAAAGAGCTAGATAAAAAAAATGACAAGCCACTCCAGTATCTTTGCCAAGAAAATCCCAAAGTGGGTCTTGAAGAATCAGACACAACTAAAAAAACAACTGAATAACAAAAAAAGGAATACAGTTAAGCAAAACAGTTATCAGTTGATAACTATGTCTAAAGGTTTTTGCATCATTCCATAACAATACTCTATTACCTCTTTATGTGAAAAGGTGGTTTCATCACCAGTCTTCTGAAGCTGACTGATCATTTCATGACCTGAATTCTACTGTCTTTTAGTGGTGTTTTTCTTTGTCATTGCCTCAACCTACCCTTCCAATCTTACATTCTACACCTATGGCAACTTTTCTCTCCTCTGTGTATATTTTGAAATTCTTTCTTTGGTGCTCCATTCTTCCCTTAACCCTTTCAGACTTCTAACCACAGTAAATAAGTAAATAAATAAAGGAAAGGGCAAGTGGTAAGTGCTTACAACTTGGGAAGCATTGTGCTCAAGGAGGGGATACAAATAAGCAAAGCAATCCCTGCTTTCAAGGTGCTTATATTCTAATTGAGGAGACAGCATAATCTCCCACAGGGGTTTTTAGGGATCATCTTTTTTGATTAACCTAACTAGAAATATTCTTTCTCTTTTTTGACATTCTATAATAATATTCTCTAATCCAAATACTAAATATAAATGAATGTTTCATAAAAATAATAATAGCATATAAATATTCCTCTATTAAAGTCCTATTGTAATACCTCTTCATGGCATAGAGGTGGCAGTAAGTTCTTGAAGGCTGTGCCTTTTCTTTATATTACACTGTCTCTTGTAACAGCTGTATCTTATGAACTCTAAATCTACCATAAACATCTAGTGTAGGGTCTTGCTCATACTAGGTGGCCTCCCAAATCTATTTTCACATTAGGTCAACTTTGGTAATAGAACTGGATAAAACTGAGGAGTTTAGTATGTACTGGTTATAACAAGAAAAAAAAATTCAGGGCCAGTAAAAATGATTGAACAAGTAGCAGTGATTCATATAAAGACCTTGTGATATTAAGGCAAATATATTAAATGATCCAGTCCCAAGACATCTCTTCTTACAATGCAAAGTAGCTGAAAACTTGAATGGTCATTGCCCTTCCAAGAAATTAGGACATTTTCAGGTAGATTGAGTAAATAAAGTAGAGGTGTGAAGAAGTGTGAATTATAAGTAATACACTGGTAGATAAAAAGCCAACAGTACTTAGACTCTTGATAGGGAACAACAGTACACACAGTGCTCAGAGAAAAACCTTCAGGAATGATCCTTAAACTAGGCTTTCTTTAGAATGCCAACTCTAAGTTCATAGTGTGTTACAAGGTCAGGGAGGCAGGGAAGTTGGGGGTGTGGGTGTATGTGTGTACTATTACAAACAGACAACTTTGAATTTGATTTTTTTTGTGGAACCATTTTTTAGGGGGCAAGGCAATGTTAAGTCACTTGTTTAGGGTCACACACAGCTACTTAAGTGTCAAGGGTATGAGGTCACATTTAAACTCAAATCTTCCTGACTCCTGGTCTGCTTCTCTATCTACTTTGCCATCTAGCTGCCCCAGAACCTTTACAAATATATAAAAAATATAAAGTATATTTCAGACTTTTTCTATATCTATCATGTTTCTTCTCTTCACAATACATATGTAGAATGTTAGATCATGTAGCAGAGTTTTTGGGAACATGTGTTTGTGTGGAATAGATAAATGTCAAATCCTAGAATGCTCAACCAGTTTTGGAGCTTATTCTCAAAACACTAGAGTAGTCCTTGACCTTTCAAGTTCTCATATGACTTATTTACAACATTTCCACTGGAATCATCGTACTCCTGCTAAGTGTCAGGCTGTCACCATTCACAAGCCTTTTGCAATTTCAATTTGGCCCGCAAAGAGGCAGCATCTTCAATCTGAGTCACATCAACAGAGTATTTGAAATGATCAGGCCTCATGCCATGATCATGATGCCATTCTGCAAAATGCCACTGGAAGACTTTGAATGCTAAGTCAGTGTACTTCCCACAGGCCTGAAACTTTTACAGCCAGAAGGGAATGGGTTTGGATTTTTGGGCTGTAGATAATCTCTTCTCTTCATCTTTACTTTTACTCTTACTTATTTGCCCTTTCTATTTCTCTTTTCTTTCTCTCCTGTCCTTGCCTGTTGTATGTTGAATATTTTAGCGTGCTGAACATTTTCATGTGAGATGGTGGTGCTTCCCAGGAATTTTCATATTTGTAGATATGGGCTTCAAGGAAAGCAATGTCTTTATTCTTCTCAGTATCCCTCTTGGTTCCTTTTGATCTGAGATTCTTAGAAGAGATGAGTCAAATGATTCTAGGGGCTTCCCTTTAGTTTTGAAGTGTCTCTAGGCTCCTTCTTCCAGCATCCCTCCGCATTTTAGTCCTAAAGCCAAGAATATATATTTCAGTCTTTCTAAGCCCAAGAAAACCAACTTCTCCCAGGAAGAAAATACAGAGAAGTCAGAATGGACTCCAGTGTGGGTCAATGAGTTTCTTGTCTCTTTTGGCCAGCCTGGAAAGGTACCATTGTCCCACTTTTTCTCAAAATCCTGAATCTTCCAACAGCTCATTCTAGCATTACCATGTCTCTTTGTAGCAGCATCTTTAGGTACCTGTTATACACTGTACTCTTCCTTTTCTTGAAAATATCAAATATCTGATCAAAGATAGGTATATTATATAATCCAGTTTGTTCATCTCACAATATTGTTGTTGATGTCTGTATTGTTCTCGTGATTCTACTCCCTTAGCTCAGCATCAGGTCCCATAAGTCATTTCTTGCTTCTCTAGAGTCTAGTCATTTGGTATCTAGTCATTTATGGTTTCTAATAGAACAATAGTATTCCATATTATTCCAGTACCATAACTTGTTTAGCCATTCCCCAATTGATGGGCATCCCCTCAATTTCCAATTCTTTGCCACTACAAAAAGGGCTATGAATATTTTGGACCATGTAGGACTTTTCTATTTTTTTTAATAATTTCTTCTGGATATAGACCCAGAATTGCAATTGCTGGGTTAAAGGGTATGAATAGTTTTATTGCTCTTTGGGCATAATTCCATATTGCTCTCCAGAAAGGTTGGAGCCATTCACAACTCCATCAGCAGTGCATCAATGTCCTAATCCTCCCATAACCTCTCCAACACTGATCATTTTCCCTTTTTCTCATCTTGACCAATCTGATAGGTGTGAGGTGATACCTCCTTGTTGTTTTAATTTGCATTTCTCTAATCAATGATTTGGAGCATTTTTTTCATTTCATTATATATAACTTTAATTTCTTCATTTGAAAACAGCCTGTTCATATCCTTTGACTATTTATCATTTGGGGAATGATCTGTGACCTTATAAATTTGTTGAAATTCTCTATATATTTTAGAAATGAGATCTTTATCAGAACTCCTAGCTGTGAAGATTGTTTCCCAACTTTCTGCTTTCCTTCTAATTTTGGCAGCATTGATTTTATTAGTGCAAAATCTTTTTAATTCAATATAGTCAAAATCATTCATTTTGCAGTTTATAACATGCTCTAATTCTTGTTTGGTCATAAATTTATCACCTTTCCATAGATCTGATAGAGTATTTCCTAGTTTATTAATTTATCTATGGTGTTACTCAAGTCTAAAAATCCTGTACCTATTTTGACTTTATATTGGTATAGGGTATGAGATGTGGATCTATGCCTAGTTTTTGCTATACTATTTTCCAGTTTTCCCAAGAATTTAAAAAAATTTTTTTCCCAACAATTTTTGTCAAATAATGAGTTCATATCCCAGAAGCTGATGTCTTTGGGTTTGTCAAATAGTAGACTGCTATAGTCATTTACTGAGACTTCTTTTAAACCTATCCTCCTAATCCACTGATCCAATACTCTATTTCTTAACCAATACCAGGCAGTTCTGTTGACAACTCCTTTATAGTACAATTTTAGATCTGGTAGAGCTAGGCCATCTTTTTTTACATTTTTTTTTCATCAGTTCTCTTGCTATTCTTTCCCTTTTGTTATCCAGATGAATTTTGTTACTATTTTTTTTCTAGCTCAGTAAAGTAGTTATTTGGTAGTTTGATTGGTATGGCACTGAATTAGTAATTTAATTTGGGTAGAATTGTTATTTTTATTGTATTAGCTCGACCTAACCATGAGCATTTGACATTTTTCCATTTATTTAGATCTTACTTTACTTGGATGAGAAGTGCTTTATAATTGTGTTCATTTCTGGGTTTGTCTTGGAAGTTAGATTTCCAAGTATTTAATATTGCCTACAGTTATTTTAAATGGAATTTCTCTTTCTATCTCTTGCTCTTGGGCTTTGTTGTTCATTTATAGAAATTTTCGGGGCGGCTAGGTGGCGTAGTGGATAAAGCACCGACCCTGGAGTCAGGAGTACCTAGGTTCAAATCTGGTCTCAGACACTTACTAATTACCTAGCTGTGTGGCCTTGGGCAAGCCACTTAACCCCATTTGCCTTGCAAAATCCTAAAAAAAAAGAAATTTTGATGATTTATGTGAGTTTATTTTATATCTTTCTACTTTGCTGAATTTATTAACTGTTTCAAGGAGTATTTTAGACGACTTTCTCAGGTTCTTTAAGTATACCATCATATCATCTGCAAAGAGTGAAAGTTTTACTTCCTAATTGACAATTCTGATTCCTTCAATTTCTTTTTCTTCTCTTATTGCTATAGCTAGCATTTGTAATAATATATTGAATAGTAATGGTAATAATGGGCATCCTTGTTTACCTCTGATTTTGTTGGAAATGCTCTGAGTTTATTCCCATTACATATAATATTTGTTGATGGTTTTATATAGATACTATTTATTATTTTAAGGAAAACTCCATTTATTCCTAAACTTTCTAGTGGTTTTAATAGGAATGGATGTTGTTTTTTTTTTATCAAAGGCTTTTTCAGCATCTGTTGAGATAATCATATGATTTCTGTTGGTTTTGCTATTATTATGTTTAATTATGTTGAGTATTTTCCTAATGTTGAACCATCCCTGCCTGTGTGGTATAAATCTAATCTGATCATGGTGTATTATCCTGGTAATAACTTAAGATTTTTGCATCAATATTCATTAGGGAGATTGGTTTATAATTTTCTTTTTCTGTTTTGGTTCTTCCTGGTTTAGATATCAGCACTATGTTGGTGTCATAAAAGGAGTTTGGCAGAACTCCTTTCTTTCCTATTTTTTAAAATAGTTTCTCATATACTTTCAAGTTAATGTGCTTAAGCTAACATTCATGAGGATCCATTGACTTAACCTAGTTTTGTGTCTCTTTACAAGGATCTTCTTTGACTTTCAGGACTCTTCAAATTCTATTTTCCATGGCAAACAATCTCACTTTGGTACCTCTCTTGAAATTCTTTTATCTTTTTGAATCTATTGTAGAATTCTGCAAATTTATTTGGTCTTGAAAAAAGCACTGAGCTCTTCCATTCATACTCTTCCTGGTCATTGTACAAATCTTTCAGGTTCCCACTGATTTGTAATGTACTTGTCCTGCATAGCCCACATGAGATGGTTTGAGTTGATCTGATCCCAGAGCATGGACATTTTTTTTGAAAGAGTTTATTTATTTTGAGTTTTAATTTTCCCCCTAATCTTGTTTCCCTCCCCCTCCCCCCCACAGAAGGCAGTCTGTTAGTCTTTACATTGTTTCTATGGTATAAATTGATCTAAGTTGAATGTGATGAGAGAGAAATCATATCCTTAAGGAAGAAAAATAAAGTATAATACCTAGCAAAATTACATAATAAGATAATGGTTTTATTCCCCTAAATTGTAGGTAATAGTCTTTGGTCTTTGTTCAAACTCCACAATTCTTTCTCTGGATACAGCTGATATTCTCCATCACAGGTAGTTCAATATTGTCCTTGGTTGTTGCACTGATGGAATGAGCAAGTCCATCAAGGTTGATCATCACCCCCATGTTGCTGTTATGGTGTACAGTGTTTTTCTGGTTCTGCTCATCTCACTCAGCCTCAGTTCATGCAAATCCTTCCAGACTTCCCTGAATTTCCATCCCTCCTGGTATCTAATAGAATAATAATGTACCATGACATAACATATACCACAGTTTGTTAAGCCATTCCTCAAATGAAGGACATTTACTTAATTTCCAATTCTTTCCCACCACAAACAGGGTTGCTATGAATATTTTTGGTTTTTACCCCTTTTCATCATCTCTTCAAGGTGTAGACCCAGTGGTGGTATTGCTGGATCAAAGGGTATGTACATTTTTTCTACCCTTTGGGCACAATTCCAAATTGCTTTCTAGAAAGGTTGGATAAATTCACAGTACCAACAATGCATTAGGATCCCAGATTTCCCACACCTCTTCCAATTCCAATGTTGATCTTTGTCCTTTTTGGTCATATTGGCTAGTCTGAGAAGTGTGAGGTGGTACCTCAGAGATGTTTTAATTTGCATTTCTCTAATAAGTAATGATTTAGAGCAATTTTTCATATGACTATGGATCGCTTTGATTTCCTCATCTGTAATTTGCCTTTGCATATCCTTTGACCATTTGTTAGTTGGGGAATGGCTTGTTTTTTTTTTTGAAAATTTACTCAGTTCTCTGTATATTTTAGAAGTGAGTCATTTGTCAGAAATACTAGTTGTAAAAATTGTTTCCCAATTTACTAAATTTCTTTTTCTCTTTGTTACAGTGGTTTTGTCTGTGCAAAAACTTTTTAATTTAATGTAATCAAAATTATCTACTTTGTTTTTACTGATGTTCTCCATCTCTTCCTTGGTCATAAACTGCTCCGGAGCATGGACATTTTAATGATCATTTCCTTGGCCATGATATCAATGATCCTTCTCCTTAGAATAGCACCACTGAGGTTCCAAGATCATCTCCATCTTCCCCACCCGGCCTCCACCTCACACTAACAGCTGCCATGGTCAGAAGTTGAAATTGGGCTGGAAGTTTTCAGCTTCCCAGGGATAACCCAAGGAGTTCAGCCTCCTGTGCTTCTCTTCCTGGGACCTTAAGCTCTGCCCAAGGTTCCATCCTCACTGGATGTCCTTTTCCTTTTATTTCAAACATGAAAGCTGGCAAGAGAGAAGGAAGGAAACAAGTATTTATCAAACCCATATTATATTCCAGGGATTCCCCTAAACACTCATACAAATATTATCTCAATCCTCATTACCACCCTGGGAGGCAGGTGGTATTATTATCCCCATTTGGTAGAGGCAGGTAAAGGTGAAGTGGTTTGTCCAGGGTCATAGTGCTAAACAAACAAACAAATAAATAAATAAATAAATATATATCATTTGAAGATTTGCAAAATACTTTACAATATTATCTCATTTTATCTTCACCACAACTCTAGGAAGAGGGTGCCATTGTCGCTTTTATTTTATGCAGGAAAAAACTGAGACTAAGATATACCTTTGATCACACAGGAAATGTTTGAAACAGAAGTTGAACTCAGACCTTCCTCACTTCTTATCCCACTCCCCACTGTGACACTCAGCTGTCTCTAAGTCATCTTAGTATTTGATGGAATCCTAGAATTTAAATCTGGAAGGGACTTGAAGCCCTGATAAGGGAAATGACTTGCCTAGAGTCTCCTAAGCAAAAAGTCTCTGAGCCTCTTCCTGATTCTCTCTTTCCTGAGACCCCTTTTACATGAAACTGTTAACCCCGGGCATAGATCAATAGGAGACAGGAATAGCCTAGGTAAGGACAGGGGAGGTAGTTCAGGGTGGAGAGAGCCCACACACTTTGTCCTGGGGAAGGGGGGGGGCTATTGTTATGCCAGAGGCCATAACAGTTTTTTAGGTAATAGCATCTTAAACAGTTTGCCAAGGTCTCATCTCCACAGGAATGAGGTAGTGGCTCCTCCAGAAGCATGCCTCGGGGCTGCCTGCTGGCAGAGAACTTGTAAAGAGATGAAAATTCCCCCTCTCCACTTTTTCGGTTTGTTTTTCTTTTAGTTAGCTTTAGCATCTGACCTCATTTAGTTTTTTTTTTTTTTGATGATTAAACTTTTTATGGTCTCTTGATCCCAAGAAGCCCCCACCCCCATCAGTATCCTTTCCTTTTGGTATGACCCATGGTATAGATATAGCAGGTGAAATGGGAGGGGAAGCATTCCTTAATAGATTCTAGGATTAAGATTCCTCTAGGTCAAAAATTCCTTTTAGTTATGTGTCCTAGAGTCCTTTGTCAGTCTGGCTAAGCCTATGACCCCTTTTAAAAATGCTTAAAACAAAATGCATAATGTTATAAAGGAAACCAATCATGTTGGAACACTGTATTATGAAAAAAATTTCTAAAGCAATCTTATAGGTTCCAGATCAAGAACTCATAGTCCAGATATACTCTCTGATTTTACAAACTTAAGAACCCCTATCCTAATGATTTCTTCAGTCACACAAGTGGCAGAGTAGTGATACCATCCTACCTCCTTTGACACCAAATCCAATACTCTTTGCACTTGGCCCCAATATAACTGGAAAAACTCCATTCTGAAGGCAGCACAGGGTGTACATGGCCTGACTTCTATGTTATACTCTGCTGCTTGATTAGCTGTGTGACCTTGTGCAGATCATTTAACGTTTTCTGTATCCCATGTTGTTCAACTGTTACATGAAAGTTTTGGATTAGGAGATCCATTAAGAATTCTGCATTTTTCTACTTATTACTGAAAAATCTTTTAAAATTTCATAACTAGGTGCTATAGTAAATAGAGTACTGGACTGGGGTTAGGAAGACCAGAGTTGAAATCTGGCCTTAGACACTTACTAGCTGGGTGACTCCAGGCATGCCACTTAACCTCTTTACTTTCTTTTTTACTTTCCCCATTTTAAAAAATGCAGGGTTTTTTTTTTAGGTTTTGCAAGGCAAATGGGGTTAAGTGGCTTGCCCAAGGCCACACAGCTAGGTAATTATTAAGTGTCTGAGACCGGATTTGAACCCAGGTACTCCTGACTCCAGGGCGGGTGCTTTATCCACTGCCACCTAACCGCTCCATGGGTTGTTGTAAGTTCCAAAAAGATAGTATTTGTAAAAAAGAATTTAGAATAGTATCTGGCACATTGTTGACAATTGATGAATATTTTTAACAATATTATATTCCTCAAATGAAAATGATAACTTTTGAATGAATAACTTTAGAATAAAAGCTCCCATTTAAATTCCCTTCAAAGACAGAAAAGTTGTGTGGGGTTGTGGATATGGAGACAGAAGATCTGAACTTGGATCTTGTTTTAATGGCACTATGATCTTGGGTAACCAAAATGTGTTGAACTCTTCTAATGTGCCAGCACTGGAGATACACACTAGGGAAGCAAAAAAGGGTAGATGAAATCATTCCATAATGCCATAAAGGACTTTCTGTTCTACCATGTGAGACAATATGTAAGATACAGACATTTTATTGGTAAATTGTTAATAACATGGTAATAGTTATCGATAACCATGGTAATAACTTGACCAACAATAACAATATTGCCGTTAGTAGCATAGTATGCACGAACAATAGGAGGAATCAAGACGTGGGTGGTGGCATTTGATATAAGATTTTAGAGAAAATGGAGGTTTTAAGAAGTAGAAGTGGAGACAGCCAATGATTGGAGCTGGAGTATCCCAGGTGAGGAGAAAGAAGTTCAGTTGGTTGAATCCGTTTGGAAGACCATATGAAGGAAAGTGCTATAAGGACTGTAATAAAGTGGTAAGAGTAGAGTAGGACAATGTTATTAAGAGCACTAAATGCAGATTAGAGAAGTTGGTATTGTATTTTATAACTAATAGAGAACTACTGGTGTGTGTTGACTAAGAGCAAGACATGATCATATCTATGCTTTATGAATAATTTTTGGAAGCTGTATGGAGGGTTGCCTGGAGAAGGAATAGATTACAAGTAGGGAGACTAGGTGGGAGGCTGTTGTAATAGTGCTGGAGAGAGATGATGGCGGTCTGAATTAAGATGGTGGCTATCTGAATAGAGATAAAGGTACAGATGGGATATTTGCATAATTTCAACCTTGGCATTGGGTCAAATGAAATTACAGTTGAGGTATTTTTCAGTGTTAATTATAGATTGGCATTCTATGAGTGAACTGAGATGTTTGAAGAATATGGGAGTATGAATTTTAGGGATGCAAAACTGGGATTTTGGAGCTCCACTTAGGCTTGAAAAAGCAGCCTGTTAAAATGAAATAGCCAAAACCATATCCTTAAGGGACTTATGCTTGTCTAGAAGTTTTCATCAGTTAACAACATGGTAGGAAATTAATTTATTCTTATTGATTGTCCAGTGGAAGATGGACTATTGAGGTTTGGCATGCTAGTTAACAACAGAAAATGAAACTACAAACCACCATCCAGTTACATTTCAGTTCAACAAGCACAAATTATGTGTGAGGCCTTGTGCTATGTTTTGAGGCTACAAAGACAAAACAAAAGAAACAAAATAATTCCTACCTTCAAGAAACTTACATTGAGGGAAAAAAGCAGTTTTTTGTCTTTTATTTCTAGTACCTTGTATACAGCAAGCCCCTGGTAAATGCTTGCTGACTTGGTTAAAATTAATCTGGGGATGGGGATATATGTGGAAATAAAATTCAAAAAGATAAAATAAAATTTGAGGAGGAAAGTGAACTAACAAAGAGGTGATTATATATAAATTTTTGTCTTGGCACTCTAGTGGGAAGATAACATAAAGGGAGGAGTTGAAAAGAAGTTTCTGATTACATAAGGCTCTCTGCAGAGGCCATATCATCTTGGATCAGTCTGTTCTAGCATGATAATTATGCTCCTTGTGGGAGTATTGGGTCATATGGGCAATAGACTTTATTTTTTTTTATTTTTTGCAAGGCAATGGGGTTAAGTGGCTTGCCCAATGCCACACAGCTAGGTAATTATTAAGTGTCTGAGGCCAGATTTGAACTTGGGTACTCCTGACTCCAAGGCCAGTGCTCTATCTACTGTGCCACCTAGCCGCCCCCTGCAATATACTTTAAAGACAACATTGACCAGTTTCTCTATTACCCCCATGGCCTCTAGACCCTAGAATCTAGAGGATATGGTAGGAGTAACTAAAACCAATCTGAGGACTAACATGCTTTGGAAAATAATTCCGAAGAGTTTGTATTTAATCATTTCTCTCCCAGCACCAAATACTTGGAACAGAGGCCTTCCATGGGTTGACTGAATTCCTATATCCTAAGCTTGTGATATGTCATTAGAAGTGTTAAATGAGATGTTAAGAAGAAACAGTAGGGATTAAATATCATTATATGGAAGAATAATGTGGTCCTGGAACTTTCAATAGATGAAGAAGAACAAGAGATCAAGTAAGATATGGATTAAAATGAGGAGAAAGACTGAAAACTGAGAGATTGAATTCTAGAATTTCAGAGCTTGAATGGACAAAAGTTCTCCTTATTTTACATGTGAAAAACCTTAGCCCTTGAGAAGTAAACTACTGTCCAAAGTGGCAGAGCTGAGACTTGAATCCAGGTCTCTTGGTTTCCAGTTGACATCAAGGGATGTTTATGGAAGCTGGAGATGAACATAACAAATATTTGCTTGGGGTGGATAGTAAGTTGATTGGGCATCCTGAAAAGGCATCTGGTTTTTTCAGATAGCTTATTAAAAGTAACTAGGGGAAGAATTGAATTTGTATAACTGACAAATGGAACAGTGGCTGTATTATCACTCAGCCTGGATAAGAAAGATTATCTTCCTACCTACTACCTACCTACCAACCATCTGTCTGTTTGCATGTCTATCATCTCTCTTTCTATCTAGCTACCTTCTATCATACCTACTTATCTATCTACCTACCTTCCAACTTACCTATCTAATAACTACTTATCTGTCTACCTCCCTCTCTACCTTTCTGTCTATCTAATAGTCCAGTCAATTTTTGAAACATTTAAAGAAATTTTGTTTCACTCAAAGTTGCATTGAACACGATACTGTTGATAACTTTACAATTGAATGGAAGTAGAAGTAGAGCAGGGAGGAATAAGACATGAAAGGCTACAAGATTGTAGGTTCTTTGAGTTTAGAGAGACTTTGTTCCACTCATGATTGATGTCCACTCAGCATCTGGCCTATGGTAGACACTTACATAGCAATTGAATTGGAGGACTCTTCTGAAGGTGTAACTCAGAAATCCTGGCTCTCTGTCCCAGCTCTCCTGCCAGCCCTCCCCTCCACTCCCAAATCCCTGGACTAGAGCAGTGAAAGAGAAGGCAAGCATTTTGGTGCAGCCTTTCCCCACAAAAGACTTAGGATGTTCCATTAGCATTAACTAAGTATGTTATCCTTTCCATCACTTAAGGGTTCAGGCTATGGGTCTCAGCAAGGCTCTCCAGGAGCCTTTTCATATACGACATCGTGTGACTGTGAGTGTAGAAAAGTTAATATATCTGAGGGGGGTGATTTCTGAATGTCACATTGGACGGAAATTGAGCTTTTGTAATTTTTGTTTTTTAGGTTTTTGCAAGGCAATGGGATTAAGTGGCTTGCTCAAGGTCACACAGCCACATTTGAACTCAGGTACTCCTGACTCCAGGGCCAGTGCTCTATCCACTGCGCCACCTAGCTGCCCCTGTAATTTCTAAGAAGACAATTAATTGCTCAGTTTTTGCTTATCTATTATTTGAGAACTGGATCTTGGAAACAGCTAGGAGATCATCCATTCCTCTTGGCTGTTAAATCACCAGACAATAAAGAACAAGGTGCCTCTTGACTGAGCTACCTCCCTCCTTCTGCAGGGCTATACCTTTGACATTGGTGCTGACCCAGAGTGGGAATCCTTTCTACAATGTTATGTAGACATAATCTTCCAACCTCTATTTGAAGATGTCCAGAAACAGGCAACTCAGTACCTCCATGGTTAGTTCAGTCTACCCTAGGATATCTTTTTTCTTTTTTTGTAACTTTAACTCTTTGCAGCTAGGTGACATAGTAGAACATCAAGCTTGGAGTCAGGAAAACCTGAGTTCAAATCTAGTCTCAGATGCTTATTAGCCAAGTGACCCCAATAAGTCACTTAGCTTCTATCTTTTTCAGTTTCCTCTTCAGTAAAATGGGGATAATAATAGCACCTACCTTCCATCGTTGTAGTGAGGATCAAATGAGATAATATTTTTAAAATATTTAGCACAGTGCCTTCCATCATATAAATGTTAGTTACTATTATTAACAATTATATCAATATAAATGCTTACTATTATTATTACAATTATTTTTAAAACTATTGTTATTAAAAATACTTAGCACAGTGTCTGATATGTAGAAAGTTGCATAAATGTTGTCTATTATTAGCTATTATTATTCTTGCTCTTAGTCATTCCTTCAGGGGTCAGGCAGAACAACTCTTCTACATGGCAAGTCTTCAAGTTCTTATAGACAGCCAATCATGTTCTTTGGCAGTCTTCTCTTTCCCAGGCTAATCCTGGATCCTCCTGAGACCTGAACTCAAGGACCTTCATCATCCTGATTGACCTTTTTTACATCCTTTGTAAGATGAAGTGTAGTTTTCTAGAATTGATCACGATATTACAAATGTAGTTGGAGCAGGTAGCATATCAGTGAGGTTCTCATTCCCCAAATCAATTAACAAGCATTTATTAAAGACCTATGCTAGGCATTGCAGATAAAAACCAAGAAAATTAAATAGTTCTCACTCCCAAAGAACTTAAATTGTTCCCGATATGTATAGTCTAAGATTTTATTAGCTTTGACTTAAAATAAGTTTCTTTTTGTTCATTCTTTTCAGTTGTGACTGACCCTTTGTGACTCCATTTGGGGTTTTCTTGGCAAAGATGCTCCAACTCATTTTATATATGAAAAAAATGAGGCAAGCAAGGGTTAAGTGACTTGCTCAGGGTCACCTAGTGTCTGAGACTGGATTTGAATCTTCCTGACTCTAGGCTCAGCACTCTATCCACTGTGCCATCTAACTACATTCATCTAACTACTACATAAAAATCTAGAGTTAGCTATTTTTATGCAAACTGCTCTCTACCTGGATAGGGCAGCTAGGTGGTACAGTGAATAAAGCACTGATCTTGGAGTCAAGAGAGTGGAAGTTTGAATCCAACCTCAGATATTTGGCATTAGCTGTGACCTTGAGCAAGTCACTTAATCCTGATTATCTTGCATCCAGGGCCATCTCCAGTCATCCTGATTCTTATTTGACCACTGGATCCAGATGGCTCTGGAGGGGAAAGGGAGTTTGGTGACTTATCACAGCCCCCCTCACTCAATTCCAATTCAAGTGTTTGTCATAAAGTAGAAAGTATCATCTTCCTGATGTCATGGTCTTCTTTGAGAATGAAGGACAAATATCATTGCTCTCTAACCACAACATTCCCCATCTTGTATTTTTGATGTTAATTTTCTCTTTGGACTTAGACTTTAAGTTTTTCCTTGTTAAATTTCATCTTCATCGATTTATAGCTACAAGAAACCTTAGAGGCTGTCTAGTCCTACTCCCTCACTTTATACCTAGAGAAACTTAAAGGCCTAAAATGATTGTGACTTATCCAAAATCATGGATGTACTGAGTGGCAGAGGAAGAATCCAAACTCGGGTCCTCTGATTCGAACTCCATTGTCATTTCCAGAATACTGCCTATTCCTAGGGCAAAAACTGCTTCTTCAAATATGACAAGCATGGTATCTATTTTTAAGTCATTGAATGGGAGAGACATTACTTTGAATATTATTAATTCAGATAACAGCTTACATATTTGTAGTAGTAGTACTTTATTTTAAAAATCACTCCTTTAAAACAATCATATTGATATTGAAGTATCTATTTGTACCACTTTTCAGATGGAGAGACTAAAGAACAAGTAATTTGCTAGTAAAAGGCTCTGGATTTGAGAGTATCTTGCTCAATCTGTTTTCTTTGCCCATGTAAACTCTGGAACAGCAAATCGAGGAACAGGTCTTGCCAGGAGCAATTTGCCAGCTTGCTCAATTATTCATGGGAAATCTATAGACTTCATTATCAGTTTTAAGCAAAGCAACTTAGTTGTTACTATTGATCATGCAATTTATTATCTTTATTTAAACTCTGCAGGCAATAAATAAATAAAAAGTAGACCAATAGAGAGTTCTCAGACAAAAGTAATTTCTCCAAGAAGAAATTTAATCCTTTTAAAATAAGTTCTATAGGCTTGGATGGGTTTCAATGAGACTATTGTATAGTTTCACTTGATAAATGAAGACTGTACAGTATGGTGTATTAAGGTAGGGGACAGAAGAGAAGTCAAGGACTGAGAGCCCAGAGACTTGAATTCCAGTCTTCATTCTGCTACTCTAACTAGTTTTGTATCTTGGATAAAACCTCAAAAACTCTACAACTCTTATTTAGCCATCTATTTGTGAAATGTTCAAGTTCTTATGATTATTGTGATCTAAAGGAGAATAAAGCATGGTCCTTACCCTCAGGGAGTTTATAGTCTGGCAGGGGATTTAAAATATGTATGCAAATATATATAATACAAAATATATAATAATAATAAAATGAGTGGGGGAGGGAAAGGGGAGAAGGAATTTGGAACTGAAAATAATATTTAGCAAAAAAGAAAAGTGATAAAAAACTGTGATAAATATTCTGAGGAAGAAGAGTACACTTTTAGCTGGAGAATAAGAGAGATGGTGAAAAATGGTTCTTTTACTGGCCCATGAAAGATGGGTAAAAGATAAGCCTTGTGATGGGAAATTAAGAGGGAGGGCATTCCAGATATATAACTAACATGGCAAAAGTAGGTAGATGGGAAAGCATTAGTGGTAGAAGGTATACTAGAAAAATGGCAAATATTTCAGTTTTAATGCAGCTTAGGGTAAATGAAGTAGTATGAGATAAGATTTGAAAAGTAAGTTGCAGGCAAATTGTGGAAGACCTTAAATATTACATTAAAGTATTATACTTGAGGATTACACTAAAGAATTTGGACTTTTTTTTGGTAGGCAATATGGCAACACTAAAGACTTTGGGGCTGGAAGGGTATTAACATAATTGAAGTTGAGTAATGGGACAGTTATTCTGAAAGTGGTCTGCCTGATAGATTGGAGAGGGGAAGAAGGTTGGAGAAATAGTTAGACCACTGTTATAGTAATTCCAAGGAGAAATGATGAGTATCTTATCCAGGCAGATGGGAGTGGAATGGGGCTAAAAATTAAAGAAATGGTAAGAAGAGAATAATAAGCATGTATTGGTTGTTATTAGCTGTGTGACCCTGGACAAGTCTGTTAGTCTCCATTTGCCTCTGTTTCCTCAGTTGTAAAATGGGAATCACAATACCTCTTACCTCCCAGGGACAATGTAAGGATCAAATGAAAAAAATAATTGTAAGCCTTTAGCTTACATATAGTAAGGTCCTTAATAAATGCTTGTTTCCTTCCTTTCTCCTCTTAGACT
Source organism: Macrotis lagotis (assembly GCF_037893015.1). Classification (NCBI taxonomy): domain Eukaryota; kingdom Metazoa; phylum Chordata; class Mammalia; order Peramelemorphia; family Peramelidae; genus Macrotis; species Macrotis lagotis. The sequence goes on from NC_133665.1 coordinate 70,990,389, forward strand.
GGACCTTAGTCTAGTTCTTTGTTATTCTAAAAACCTCTAACCTGGATCTTTGCTATGGCCTCTTAATTGGTATATTTTAAGTCGAAGTCTGACTGTGTCACTCCCCTTTACAGTGGACTCCATGATGCATTATTGTCTTTAGGATAACGATAAACTCTGCTTGGCTTCTAAAATTCTTTACAATAGATATGACCCTAACCTACTTTTCCAGACTCCTTATATATTTTTCTTCTTTCTACTGGCTATGCTTTCAAGGGTTAGCAAACTAATGACCAGAGGAGTCAAATTCAGCCCACACCTGTTTTTTGTATTGCTTGGGAGTTAAGACTAGTCATTACTTTATTTTTTACATAAAGTTTTATTAAAATGTAGCAAAGTATCCTTAGATTATAGTAATATAAAAACTGGCCAAGGGACAGATTTGGCTCCCCTGGATGTAGTTTACTGACCACTAGTCTAGATAAATTGTTCTGGCTACTCTTCACAGACATTTCCTTCTGTTTAAATCTCTGAATTGGTCATCCTTCATGCCTAGAATGTATTCCCTTCTCACTTCTATTTCACAGAATTCTTTATTTCTTTTCAAGACTTGGCTCAAGCCCTAGGTTTTATATGAAACCCTTCCTGATTTCCTCCATCTATTTGTGTCTTCCATTTCTAAGCTATATTGCATTTATTTTCCTTATATTTACATATACACATTTTGTCTATTCCCTAGAGAATGTAAGCTTTTTTTTGTTTGTTTGTCTGTTTTAGGTTTTTGTAAGGCAAATGGGGTTCAGTGGCTTGCCCAAGGCCACAAAGCTAGGTAATTAAGTGTTTGAGATCGGATTTGAACTCAGGTACTCCTGACTCCAGGGCCGGTGCTTTATCCACTAAGCCACCTATCTGCCCCGAATGTAAGCTTCTTAATAGCATGGTCTGTTTACATCTATGATACAATGTCTTACATGAGAAAGTTGCTTAATAAATGCTTGTTGATTTATTTCAGTTTATGATCTTATTTATTGACTTTAAAAGTAAAATCAACCTACTTGTTTTATATTTTGGGGAAACTGGGAATTAGAGAGATTATTGACCTGTCCAAGGTGATATAGTTCTTGAACTTATACATCCCCTCCCGAATCACTCTCTCTCTCCCTCTGAAATGATGAGCTTGGACTTAAATACTAAATTCTTTTTCTAACTCTTATGATTTATGAGTTTATTCAAAGGGCCTTGCACAAAAACTTTTCCCCTCCAACTTGTGAATATTGATTTAATTTCTGATTGGTCCTGAACTCTTAATTGTGGAGGGTAAACCTTTAAATATTGACCTTTACTCCCCTAGACAAAATAAATTATGTAATCCATTACCTTAATAAGTTCTAACACTCCATTTTCTAAGTCCTTTTGCTCTTATCCTCCTGAGTTTCTTTATCTTAGGGAAAAAAAAAGCAAGAAAATACTATCTTGTCTCCCTTCTTCGAAGAAGTAGGGCACTAAGGTAGGAAATACTACATATATTGTCAGACTTGGTTGATATTTTCTATAACTTTTTCTTTCCTGGATTTCCCCTGGATAGGAAAAAAGAAGGACTGTTATTGGAAATGAGGGTGATATAAAAATAAAAGATAGTAATAAAAGCTTTTAATAATTAAAAAGAAGAGAGATTTTGAATTATGTTTAAAAAAATCACAGATAGGTTCTTTTTTTTTTAATGTTTTTGCAAGGTAATGGAGTTAAGGGGCTTGGCCAAGGCCACACAGGTAATTATTAAGAGTCTGAGGCCAGATTTGAACTCAGGTACTCCTGACTCCAGGGCCGATGCTCTATCCTCTGCACCACCTAGCCACCCTGCACAGATAGGATCTTGAATCCTGCCTTGATATTTATAAGTTGTGTGGTCATGGGCAAGTTCCTTAAGCCCTCAGATCCTCTATTTCCTCATCTATAAAATAGGGATAATCTTGTCTTCAGTAGCTAGTACACTGGGATGTTGTGAAACTCAAATGAGATAATGTACTTAGAGTACTTCATGAACCTTAACATACTACATAAAATGTTAGTTCTTCTTGTAATTGACTGCCATCCTTTGCTAGGGTTGAGACATTTTCTTTTTCTGCATGCTTTGTTATGGCTTCCTCACCTTGCATTAGATTGGCCGCCTCATCCTTTTGGTTCCTCAATTTGCCTCCAGCATTGATTTCCATGGCTATGTCATGGTGGATTTTCTGCCTGTTAGAGATTCACTCTTCTTTCACACTCTCCAAATAAGTGCCTCAGATTTTTTTCCCCTTTGTATCAGTGAGGTTTTCTTATTTTCTTTGTGTAGAGAGTTTCATTCATTTTAGAAAGTTATGTCCTTTGCTTGATGTAAATATTGGTTTCACTTTTCTCTATCATCTCTCCTGGCTATTTTGAGGCCTTTAATGTGTTTCTCCAATGGCATGTAGAAGTCAATTGATCCAGCTCCAAGATACAATTTTTTATCCCTTGTGTAACATATTCTATTTTTCCCCTGGAATGCAATGTGATTGCCATAGCCTAAACAAATATGACTACTCCTGGGCAACCTTCAGTAGTGACTGGGGATATAGATCCTAGTCTTCAAGGAACAGACACTTGTTTGAGGTCAAATCTGTAGGAGGTGCCCTTCTTGCTTGGCTCTCTGGTTGCATATAATTTGTAATCAGGCTCCTGAGAAGTATAGAAAGAATCATAGATCACTCAGAGAAACAGTAAAGTTCATGACTCCTTATTCCAGAAGTATAGCATCCAGAGCTAAATATGGCAACATAAGGGGAAACAGGAAAGGAGAACATCAATTAGATGGACTATCCAAAAGCTAAGCCACCATATGTTTCTCAGAGCTGAGCCTGCCATCTATTCTGCTCCTCTCCCAGATAATGAGCTGTCTCCTTTATAGACTTTAGGTCAATCTGACCAAGATACATAAGCTCTGAAGATGGTGCAGGGGTAGGGGGGTAGACTTTCCTATTGGAATTATGTGGAGCCCATGTTGCTAATTTGTACCTAGCCCTACTTAAGCCTTTACCCTCCAGTGTGTGTTGCCATCATTGAGTTTTAAACACAATCAACAAATTAATTCTTAATTTTTTTCCAGAAAATTGTGTATCAGTCTGAATTTCTTACTGGTCTGACCTCTTCCAAACCTAAGCATCTTTAAAATCAAAATGCTCACAAAATTGATAGAAACAATGAAGAAAAGGAATGGATAGTAAATAAGATTTACATTATCCTTTATAATCTACTATTAGTGTGACCTTGGACAATTCACTTTTTTTTCTGGGACAGAATTTCTTCTTTGTAAAATGAATGGATTGGATTAGATTATTTCTTTTTTTTTAGGTGTTTTTTTTTTTTTTTGCAAGGCAAATGGGGTTAAGTGGCTTGCCCCAGGCCACACAGCTAGGTAATTATTAAGTGTCTGAGATTTGAACCCAGGTACTCCTGACTCCAGGGCTGGTGCTTTATCCACTGTGCCACCTAGTTGCCCCAGATTAGATTATTTCTAAATCCCCTTCTCACTTGATGTTCTGTGCTTCTATGATGATCTTTAATTTAAAAGACATTAAGAGAAAAGGAAGAACTATGCTAAAAAGAACAACAGACTATTTCACAGAGTCAAATGATACTTAGTTTAAGTCTCCTCCAAGTTTTTATAGATTATTCTGAAATTCTTGCCCTAGGCTTAATTCATAGCTGAAGGTTCAGTGGGAAGAATCTTGCATTTGAAGTCAGACAACTTATGTTCAAACTCTGCTACTTACTGCCTGGATGAATAACTTTTCTAGGTCTTGGTTTTCTCATCTATAAAAATGGGAGAGTTAGATTAGGTTATTTTTACTTTCCTTTCCAGCTCTTAAATTAATTATCTTTGATAACAATGAGTTGCAGTTGCTCCAAAATAATTATTAAATATAATAGTTGAGACTATTAAATATGGGGCCAGAAGTTAGTATAATGAGAATTTAATCCCAGATAATAGTCCTTGATCTGTGACCTTTAAGTAGCAATTTAGTGGCCTCAATTTTCTATGTAATATGCATCAAAAAGACCTGAACCTACCTACCAACTGAAACAACAGAAAAATAATTCTCTTTAGGATGTTTCACTAGCTCAATATTTCTGTTATATGTTCTCACTTACAAAGTCAAAGATAGCATTCCAAATAGAGGAAAGAATACTGACATCTTGGAAAACTTGATTCAGTCATTATAACCTTCCTAGGTCTGAATGGGATTTCCCTTCTTCAAGAATTGAACTGTTTTCCTTTCTATAGAGGGAATTGTGGTCTTTATTAATTCTGGATTTAACGTTTCTGATGGACTCAGAGAAATAATGTTAAAAGAGGAATCCAGGAGATCATGTCACTTCTGAAGCCAAAAAAGTTAATGCTGCGTTTCCTTGCCCAGATTGCATTTGTTTCTCATTGCTTAGAATTGCCTTTTAAAATAGTTTGCAATTAGGCACATAAAAACTACTAGGTAGAATAATGGAAAAATCAATCTTCTTTCAAATTGGATAACATGAAAAAATACAGTAGATAAATCCAGGCTTATCTTGGGATCTGAGTTTATTTAATAGTTAGAGGAAGGAAGATGAGTAGTTGAATAAAGACCAGTTTTTCACTTCTCTATGACTTGCTTAATTTAAAAATGCTGTGAATTTTTTGTTGACTTGTGTTTTGATGATAGCTATCCTATAGGGAGCATGGTAGAACAGTACCACTAGGGACATATCAGAAAAGATTCTGCAAGGCCACTTAGGTTATCATTGAAAAATATAACATAGTAGGGGGAAAAAAGCATAGAATCTGGAATCCAGATATCACATTTCAAATCCAAGATTAGGTTGCTTAGTACCTGTGAGGCCTTGTGTAGGTGTTTTTTTTCTATCTGACCTTTGATGAATTAGATAGTCCATAGAAAGGGATCTTTGAGGCTATCAATGAGAAAGGAGTAAATGCCTATGTTGAACTGGAATGAGGCATGAAACTGAGACTTTGATTAAAATGTCTAGTCTCACTCTGGTCTTGGCACCAACAACCTGAGTAGAGATTAATGTGGACCCATGGTTCCTGCCCTGACATTGGACAGAGATACCCAAGGCCTGTTGAAATGGAAAGAGCCCAGTGTTGGCCTCGTAGACAAAGGATCTGATTTTGAATCCCACTTGTGATGCTCTTGAGCTGTATAATGGTCTTTATACATACTGGACTATACTTCTGGCCCCATAATCTAATAGCTCAAATACTATATTTAATAATAATTTGAAGCAACTGCAACTCATTGTTATCAAAGATAATTAATTTAAGAGCTGGAAAGGAAAGTAAAAATAATCTGCTCTAACTCTTGCATTTTTATAGATGAGAAAACTAAGGCCTAGAAAAGGTATTCACCTAGGCAGTAACTGGACTACAGTTACGGATCTACATTATTTATTTCAAAGGGTTTTACAAAAATACTTAGTAAACCTTGAAGTGCTATTGAAAGGTGAAGTAAGAAAAATCAATAGAAATTAGTTATGTAAAAAAAAGGGGGGGGAATATGATTTAGAAAATCTATGTGAAGGATAAGTGTGGTGGAAGGAAAAGAAGTGCCAGTCACTGCTTACAATTATTGTTTCATTTGATCTTCACAACAACCGTGGGAGGTAGGTGCTATTTTTTTTAATCCCCATTATACATTTGTGGAAACTGAGTCAACAGAAATTAAGAGACTTGTTCAGGGTCACACAACTAAGTGTCTGAGACTAAATTTGAACTCGGGTATTCTTGGCTCCAGGTCCAGCACTCTTTCCAGCTGCCTCATAGCTAAGACATTTTAAAGTAAAATGGGTAATGAAGTAAATTGGGATAAACTTCTGGGGAAATTTATAAATTTGGGTGAGCCAGAAGCAGAGCAGGGTTAGTGAAGAGCTCACTCCAGCTTTACTATTTGATCCTATTAATTAGTCTTGCAAAGTAGATAGTAAGTTTTGTTGTTTCCAGTAAGAAACCTTCTTTAAAAATCTCCCACCCCAGCCACCAAGCCTAGTTAGGGCCCTGGGAATATGCCGCTTGGAATTAGCTAATAGAGAGACTATGATCTGACTAAGGGCTGGAGATATCATAAAACTAACAAAAGACCCTAAGCCATTTGTGTCCCTGATAAAATTCATTGTTACTGGTTCACTCCTATGTGGAAGGAAATAAACTCAAGCCAGTGAAGTCCCTTCTTTCTTTTATTCAGGGTTATTGATGAAAAGTTTTAGGATTTAGAATTAGAAGGGATTTTAGAGATCCTTTAAACTCTATTTTTACAAATAAGGAAACACAACTCAGAGAAAATAGTGACATGTCCAAACTTGCTGCTTTATAAAATCAACATGTACATCTGTCATCAATGAGCCCATAGGTGATTCCGTACAAACCCATTCTTCCTTTGGGAAAACTGGGAAAACACAAGCTATGTTGGACTATTTGCTGATGACCTGAACATCATTCTAAAGGGTAAGTGCAGCTAAGTTGAGAAGTGAGAGAAGTCATCTGAGTGCCAACCCAGAATGAAGCTGAAGGCCTTTATCTCTAATTGTCAAACCAAACCTGAGCAGACTCACAAAATCCACTGAGATACCAAGTAAGAATGGTCCAATGGTCCTTTTTTACAAATGAGAAAGTTGGATCTCAGAAAGGCTAATAGTTTGGTGAAAGTTACCCATCAAGGATAGGGCATTAACTCAGGTTCTCCGGGTTTAGATTCGTAACTTCACCACCAGCCTCAGCTACCTAGTGCCCAAAGCCACGTTTTTTTTCTTCCTTGTAAAGGCAGGCTCTTTGACTGCTGAATTTGTCATGCTTCTTTAGATCTGCTTGGAAATTAATAAAGGTCTCCTTTCCTAATTGCACAATCAAAATAAATTATGTCCACAAATTAGAAGGCAAGGAAATTGCATGTGCATTTTGGGTGCCCCGATAATGTCCCTGCAGTAAATTGTTTTCATATAAATTGCATGCTTAATTAATTGCTTTCAAAATGCCTCTGTATTTTTGTGCAAATACATCTTTGCTGGCAATTCATAAAAAGTAGAGACAAATTAAATGGCCGCTCCACACATAAAAATGTCGCCCTTGGTGTATCCCAACTGTGCTCAGTCAGTTTTCCTCTTTTCTCATCTAGTGCAATAAATTGGCATGAATCTTTTCTTTTCTGAATTGCCACCGGGTGTCTGATTCAACAGATTTTTTGCCTCTTCCTAAATTACAGTAGAGACCTGGCTGTGCTTCTAGTTTCTAATGGGTCATGGGCATTCTCTGAGCACATTCCAACAGGTCAGAAATTAAGAAGTACATTTTTTTAAACCTAAAGGTTAAAAAGATTAAAATCTAATGACTAGGATGGGACTTTTTAGAAATCAATTGCAGTAGGTGGGTGTTTGAATTTTGATTTAGGTTATTCATGAATATTCATTTGAAGTTTGAGGTTAACCCCCTCCCCCACACAATAATTTGGCTTTTCCATCAAGTTAACATACACCAGTGTGTATCACTAGGCAAGAATCAGTGTTCAAGGGGCAGCTAGGTGGTGCAATGAATAGAGCACTGGCCCTGGAGTCAGGGGAACCTGTGTTCAAATCCAGTCTCAGACACTTAATAATTGCCTAACTGTGTGACCTTGGGCAAGTCACTTTAACCCCTTGCCTTAAATAAATAATTAAAAAAAAAGAGTTAGTGTTTAGAAATGACCCTTGCTTGGTGTGCTTGCTGTTAAACCCGTCTTCAATTTCTTATGAGGATCCTATATTGCAAAGACAAAAATAGGAAACAATGTTTATTAGCTATCAGATTATTCACCAATAGGCATTAACTCCCCTGAAAAACTGTTTCTTTAAAATGGTAACAAGTGCTCTTCAAATGGAAAGTTTGTCCCCAATTCAATATGGGAGAGGGGATGAGGGGGAAAAAATCACCAGATGCATGTTTTGTTTTATTTTGTTTTATTTTTATTTTTTTTTTGCTGAACGAGTATGAGCAGAAAAAGCCAGAGATCCAAACAGAGCTATTTAATCAGCTTTCACAGCTTGTCACTAGCTAGTAATCCTTGCAGCTGGAGTTGAAGGACTCAACTTCATGAAAAGAAAATGTGTCTCTAAATATGGCAGTGCTTATGTCTCTGTTTGGTAAGGTTGGGCTGGGGCAATCCTGGTCAGGCCTGGAGAAGGTCAGCCTGGAACTTTGTTCTGGAATGAACTGTTCCTGCAAAAAATCTGGTGGAAGCCCTAGTATATTATACTTCATGGATTTCTGCTGGTGATGAGCAGAAATGATTATGCCAAGCAATTTGCGAGCATCATACCTAACTTGTAGTTTCTATGGGGCTCAGGATGCAAGTTTGGAAGGCAGAATTTACAACAATTGCATATTTTTTGTTCAAGGAAGTTTGCTTGGATTCTTCTCATGATTTCTTAACCCCAGAATGTTGTTTGATATATTATATAGAAGTGAAATATTTGGTCAGAATCATACAGCTTGCCATGTGCCAGTGTCAGGATTTGGACTTGCCTTCTTGGTGCTGGTGCCTCTACAGATTTTAGTCAGCATTTTGTTGTTTTATATCATTGTAATGTATTTTCAAATGCTGTTGTATAAAAGCATCTTTGTATGCTTTATATTTACATGACATGGTTTTGACTGATGATTAGACCCAGAAGATGCTGGTTCAACTCTCATAATTACTTACATCATAAGATTTAGTGTTAGAAGCTAAACCTTAGCATTCTACTACAACCTTCTTGTTTAATAGAGAAGGAAAATCAGTCCCAGAGATGGGTTTGCTGAGTTATACTGCCCCTTCTACCTTTAATCCAAAGATGATTCCTAAGGCTTCTTGTAGATCTTTGAAAATTTGATTTTCCTCTAAGGAAATTCCATATTGCAGCCTATTTGATGCCAATTGTTAATGTTTTAATTGGACTTTTCTCCCTCTGAGCAGTGGGGACTCCAGATTTATCCTTTCATCCATGTAATGAACTCCCAGTGGAGAGACCACTATTGGAGATGGCAACTCACCTGTGCCTTGTTGGTTGTTGTTCTTTGTTCTCAAAAAGATCCACTATTCCATCAATATGCTAGAGTCAAATTATAGTGGGTCTGATTGTGGTTGAGCAGACCAATATGAACTTGGAATGCTCTACCATAGATTGGACACATTTTATGAACATCTGGGGTGGATTCTTTAAATTTTTGCATTTCACATTTCCTTTGAGCTACTTCAGTTCTGTTTTCCTCATAGAGCATACATAGTATCTTCTCTGATAAGGGCATACTCTGCTAGCTAGTCCTGTGCCAGTATCTCCCATGTCGTACAATCAGTTCCAAAGTTCTTAAGAGAGATTTTGAGAGTCACCTTGGATTGCTTTTTCTGACCACCATATGAGCACTTGTCCTGTGCAAGTTCTCCATAAAATAATAGTTTTGGGAAGCATACTTTTGCCATTCCTTTTAGTCTTAGAGAAGTACCTGGGCCATCAAAAATTTAAATTACTTCATGGCCATAGAGTCAAAATGTGTCAGAGGCAAGATTTGAACCCAGATCAGTTGGACTCCAAAGTAGGTCCTCTATTCACAATGGCATGCAGCTAAGCCCCCTATCTAGCCAGAACTAAAGAAAAACCATGTCTTTTTACTATTACAATTTTGGGACTTGGCTACTTAGTTTCCTCACTCTCATTTTTTTGAAACCATAAAATACCCTATGGATTAAACTAAAGAGGAAAAGAAACCAAGTTGTAAGCATTTATTGTTTGCTGTCATTTTGAATGCCAGCATATTTTTTGAAGTTTGATGTCTCTGTCTTGGCTTAAGTCTTGTAGCCAGTGTAACGTGCGTCTGGAGACTAAGGCTAGGAAGCTGACCTTTTCAAACTAACTAGGAGTCTCATTTACAATTCTGACTGCTCTGTGGGCAGCTGTCACTATCATTTCCTTCAGACCTCAAGGACCACAAATTAGCAGCATTATTAAAGAAACTGTGACCATCTGTGTTGATCACATTGCTTCTATACTGTTTTGTTTAGTTCTGGGGCCATATTTTATGGGGACATTAACAAGTTGGAATATATCCAGTGGAGGGGTGGTAAAGACTGGTAGGGAATTAGAGACGATTAGCCTGGAAAAGTGACCATTTGGAGGTGTAATAGCTATCAGCATGGTATAGTGAAAAGAGAACTGACTGAGAGTCAGACCTGGGTTCAAATTCTATTTATGACCCTAGTAATTTGGCAAGTAATCTCACCTCACTATACCTATATTTTTTATCTTTAAAATGGAGGTCATAATAATAATAGTACTTGAAAAATCTATTTCACATAATAATTGGGAGGTAAAAGTTTTGCATAACTAAAGATATGAATATATTATGTATTTGAAGTACCGAGTATAGACTTATTCTGTATGTTGGGGTAGCGAGAAGGGATAGGGGATCAACACCTGAAAATTACACAGGAACAGAGAGTTTTGCTCAGTGAAAACCTTAGAACTGGAAGTGATCATAAAGACATCTACTCCAACACCTTATAGATTAGGAAATTGAGGTTCATAGAGGTGAATAATGGAACAGAACTATGTGGTTTGTACTGTGAGACCAGGAGTTCCCTAACATTAGACTTCTTCAGTCAAAGGCTAGAATATCACTTGTTGGAGGTTGCATTGCTTTCCCCATAGAATAGTTGCTCTTTAGGGGTAGGGGTTATTTCATTTTCATCTTTATAACTTTAGTGCTTCAGAGCAGGTGTTTAATTCTTGTCTGTTGGATGATGTTGAAGAGAATATTTGGTTTTCTGCTTGTAGGTGACTTCTGTGAACCTTCACAATATTATTTCTCCCTTGTAGTTGGTGTGCCAGGCAGAATGGATGCTGGGGAAAGTCAGGGAGAGGAGTTGCCCCAGATTGGTTGTTAAGTCTCCATTTTGGAACCATCTGTGTAAATAAGAAGCAGACAAGCAATAACAGAGGGAGTGGAAGAAGCATGCCACAAGTGGGAAATTCATTAAGGGGCTCAGTTTTGTAAGTCAACTTTCTGGGTCCCATAAATTAGTGCAGGGAGAATGTGAAAGAGCAGAAGGCAAATTATTATTGAGCAGACACATAGCTCTTGAGATGGGCAATCATTGTAAATTGGATTTTCAGCACAACATATGATGTTCCTTCTCTAGCAGAGATGGCACCACTGGATATGTTTGCCATTGGCATGTGTGGGTGGAGATGAACAGACTCTGTGTGTATATGTGAGACACACACACACACACACACACACACACACACACATATATGCACATTAGAAAGCTTTTCTTTAGATTGAGACAGGATTCCTGTGGACTGGCATTTGAACTCAGCTACTGCTGATAGATTGTCATTTTTGGTGATATTGCCTCTTAGGTTTATTGTTGGGCTGGAGTCTTTGCTCAGAAGCATCAACTTCTTTCACCTCCCCTCTCTACCCTTCCTCCCAGTGGAATAAGGGCTGCCTCTGGAGTCAGAGGTCTTGGATTCAAAATCTACTTATGTGACCTTGGACAAATCAATCTAAAACTCTCCAAGTCTCACTTTGTCATCTAAGAAATAGGTGTTGGATTAGATGCCTCTAAGGTCTCTTTTAGCTCTAAATCTTTGAACTATGGATTTCAAAGTTCCAAAGCTAGGACTCTTTATGGGATGGTCAGAAAATTGTAGAATATTCAGTGTAGAAGGGACCTTAAAAATCTTCCATTTGATTCTATTTCAAACCTTCTCTCTCCTTGGACATCCAAATCACCTCTTCCCCATCTCCCCCTCTCTTTTCTTATTATAGTACAAAATAGGAGTTATCCATTCCTCAATTTCTTTTCTTCCCATTAAACACTTCAAAACTCCTTTTCATCTTGCTCAGCTGTCTTTCTCTAATGAGAAGTGGGGTCTGTCCTAGTCATGACTGTCTTCAACTTGTGTTCTTGATTTCATCTTCTAGTATGTCTATCAAAAGCTTAACCCCTCAATCCACTCTTCTTTTTCTCATCTCCCTTTCCATTAGCTCTTGTCTATTATCAAAGTTACCCAGGTATCTCCTATATACCTCCCTTTCATAGCCAGACTCTTATAAGGGGAAATCGCTAGTGTCTGCCTCTATTTTCTCACTCTCTACTATCTTCTAAACCACTTGAACTGTGTCTGCACTATTGAACTATAACTACATATAACTTTCTCCAACTTTACCGATGATCTACTGTAGACTTTGAAAATGCAGTAGTGGGGGCGGCTAGGTGGTGCAGTGGATAGAGCACCGGCCCTGGAGTCAGGAGGACCTGAATCCGGCCTCAGACACTTAATAATGACCTAGCTGTGTGGCCTTGGGCAAGTCACTTAACCCTGTTGCCTTGCAAAAACTTAAAAAAAAGAAAGAAAATGCAGTAGTGTCAAATGCAAATAAAAAGGGGGACAAATAAACAGTATTTAAAGATCTTGTAGAACTGTATATTGACTTAGTTTTAAAATGTGATATTTATGTTTTTGTTGTTCATGAGAACAAATCCCAAAATTTGAAATAGCTTTAGAAAGAAATGTATTAGGTCATTTGATAGAGGAGAATGAATATGAAAGGGTATGTGTTTTATTTTTCTTTATTCCATTAAATTACATTTTAATCTGGTCTTGGCCTACTCTTCAGAGTAGTTTGTGGGATGCATGTTTGACATCGCCCCTCTTGCTGAAATACTCTTTCCTCCTCTCTTGACTTCTGTGGCTCTTGTCTGATTGTTCCTTTCCAGTTTCCTTGGGAAGATCATTATCGTACTCCTGTCTATATGTGGGCACACTCAATGTTCTGTTTTGTCTCTTTTCTTCTTTTTCTGTTGTTATTGAGTCTCATCTGACTCTTCCTGACTCCATTTGGATTTTTCTTTTTTGACAAAGAAACGAGTGGTTTGTTAGTTCCTTCTCCGGTTCATTTTACAGTGAGGAAATTGAGGTAAACAGGATTAAGTGACTTGCCCAGGGTCACACAGCTAGTAAATGTCAGAAGTCAGATGTGAACTCAGAAAGATGAGTCTTCCTGACTTTGAGACCTAACACTATTATTCACTGTGCCATCTAACTGCTTGCCATCTTGCCTAGTAGACAATGTGTTTGTTGAACTGAACTTTTTCCTCATTTGATAGATGAGAAAACTGGAACAGAGAATTGACTTGATATTGGTCATAGAAGTAATAAGTAGCTTTCTTGTATCCTGAGAACATTTTTTTGTTATAGGTAGTTGGTAGTATAGTGGATAGAACAAAAGATAAATCACTTAACCTCTATTTGCCTCAGTTTTGCCAACTGTAAAATGGAGATATTAATCGCACTCCTATGGTTATTGTGAAGATAAAATGAGATTTTATTATATATATTATATATATATGTATATATATATGTGTGTGTGTGTGTGTGTGTGTGTAAACACACACACACACACATTCCTTTCTTTTCTACCCTTTTTCTTTGCTTTTCCTTTTACTATTTCAGGATGCCTTATATGAACTTCACACTACTAGCACCCATTTACTGAAGCCTACCAGGTTTGCAGATTAGTGGTGGCAAGCTTTGAATCTCTTCAGTGTCTGATTGGTATCAAATTAGAGTTAAATTAAGCCATTAAATGTAGATGAATTTTGGAAATCAGGTGATATCCCTGTGGCTAAAAATGTTCCTTTCCAAATCCAAATGGCCTTCCCTTTATTCTCTTTAATTCTTTAGTGGAATTTCTGGTTTTTTTCTAGAAGGAATAAGAAATATTTTCATTTCTTTTTTAGAACTTCACATACAGGCATATTCTTTTCACCTAAATTTATGAAGACAGATATGAAGGGAATATCTTTTCCCCCCTTATAAGGAATAGGAATTCGTTTAAACAAAATTTTAAGGAGAGAAATCCAAATACCTGGGGATAGCCCTGGCAGAAATAGGAGGAAACAGGGTGGCAGATTTTTTTTTTGGTTGCCAATGCATGTGAATCAGGGAATTTAATGATGCAAAATGAGTTTGGGAGAGAAACATAGCCACACAAATGTGGATTCTAATATAGAAACTGGAGCAGAGTGCCAATACTGGGTAGTATATATGGTTGAGAACTTGGGCAGCTGAGCCCTGCAGGGCCTCCTAAAGGAAAAATCAGAAATAGAAGCATATATACTCATAGCTGAAACTACAAGGTTTCTTTGGGGAGCATAGATAGTAGGAGTGTGACCTATTTTCCCCCCAGTTCCTGTTTCTGACACAGGCCTCTGTAGCTACTGCAGTTTGATTAAAGGATTAAAAAGGGGAGAAAGAAGTACAGGAGGATGGCTCTCTCAACTACTGTTGGAACCCAAATTTTCTATTTTGTTATTAGTAAAGCCTGCAGGTCCTATTAAGATATTATCTTGCAAACTGTGTAACAGGATCTTTTAATTGCAAAATTATTTTTTTTTCAAACTTTTTTCAAGGTAGATTAAGAGGATCCTCAATTTATCACAGTCTTACAGAGATAATCTCATTGACTCCCTTGCCTTCAACTACCACTTCCATGCAGATAACCATATGTTAAACTCATATGGTCAAAATTTAACGCCTTATACACACACCTTCCCTTTGATCTTCTCACCCTGGAATAATATCCTTTTTACTATGCCAGTCTCTTTCTCCCAAAGGTGAGTTCCTAGGGTTAGTCCTAGGCCAACCATCCTTCATTCATCTCTTAGGTTTCTTCTGCCAGACTGTACCACCCTTGCATGAATATCTCCCTATAGCCCTTTTTATCCCACTTTTAGGTATCTTCCACACAGTTGGGTCTTAATAGTTGCCTTACTTTATCTAACATCTACTCCTCCAAATTTCTTTATTTTGTGGAAGGCACCAAATTTCTTCTAATCATTGTCAGGCCAAATTCAACACTTCATTATCATCTAAAACTCTCTTCTCACTCCCCTTGTCCAGCTGTAATTCAGACTTTCGTGATCCTGTGTAATTGCAATAGCTTCCTAATGGGACTCCCTTCTTCCTGATCCATCCTCCTTACCACTTTCTTGCTGCCTACAAACACTGCTCCTGTAGCTGTCTCCCAGTTCTAAACCAAGCGCCCTTGCTAAAGGACAAATCAGACTATGCCACTCACTTGCTTACGCATCTTCTGTGATTCTCTATTGTCTCTAAAATCAAATAAAACCTTCACTTTAACATTGAAAGCCCTTCACAATCTGCTCTATCCCATATTTAAAGCTTATTTCATACACTCCATTTTCTAGTTAAACTGCCCTATTTGCTGTTTCACAAACTTGGCATTCCATCTCTCACCTTCATGCCATTCCCCCGTTTCTGGAATGTGCTCCTTTCTTCCTTACTTCTGTCTCTTCAGACTCTAGCTGCCTTAAAGGGTTAGTTCATATATAGCTTGGAACATTTTTCTTATACTCCTGGCTGTTGGGGCACTTGTCTTTTAAAATGAGCAACCTCTTTTTAGGTTACATTCCCCTCAGCATCTTGAGGGCTTGGACAATTTCTTTTTCTCCTCTTGTCTTTGTATTCCCAACATATAACACAGTAATTTGTTCTCATAAGGTTATCAATTCATCTTTTTTTTGGACAAGGTTGGATTGGTTGACTTTTAAATCACTAGTCTTTACCTCTTTCTATCCTGAGCACTAGTCCCTGAAACACCTAAATATTGCCCTGGCCTTTCAAACTCAATAAGCTCTAAGAACCTGCTACCTTTTCCCCTTAAGCTGCAACTCCTTCTGACTTTGCTAGCTACTTATGAATCATTGTTCACCCAGTCTTCTATGTTTTGTGCCTGGAAGCTTATTTGACTCGTCCTTCTCACCCCTCTTATAAAATCAGTGCCCAGGACTTGTATCTCAGGAGCTCTGTTATTCCCAATGTCATCTCCCTCATTAGAACCTTCATTACTATCCTTTAGAGAACTATAATAGTCATCTCCATTTATTTCTCCAGTGCTTCCTTCATAGCTCAGTCAGATTGTTTCTTAGGCACATATATGATGATTATTCATCTATTCAAAAATCTTCCATTACTCCTTATATCCTACTAATTAAAGATTAAATTCTTTCATTTGGCATTTAAAACTTTCCTTAGTTTGAGGCCTTCCTTACTTTGCCAGTCTTGTCTCAAGACTAGCCAACTACTGACTTTTAGGCTTTTTCTTTCTTTTTTTCCCCATCCTCTCTCCTTCCCTCCCTTCCCCTTCCCTTGTTCCTCTGCCTGGCATGCTCTTTTGTTCAGCATCCTTTTGCTTAATTTTTTTAATCTATAAAACTGGGATCATCATTCATACTTCAGATTTCTTGTAAGGATCCAAATGAGCTAGCTAATGAACAAGATCTTTATGAAGTGTTATAGAAATATAAGTTTTTTTGGTGAATAGGAAAGGATTCCCTCATTTTCCCCATCCCCTCAAACTCAACCGACTTACTTATTGATGCCAGAAGTTTCTTTAGCAGGGGAAGGGTTCTTTACTTTACAATTAACATCCAGGTCTTAAAATGTAAATATGAAAGGGAGAAATAAAGTAGATAATTCTCACTAGGCTATATATATATATATATAATATATATATATATATATATATATATATATATATATATATATATATATAGTCAGATTTTGTGCAGAGAATGACTAGGGTCAGATTTTGTGTGGAGAACAGGGTTTTGAATGGGTTTGGGGGAGAGCAAAGGGTTCATGAAAGGAGAAAAAAGAGAGTAAAGACATAGAGAAGGTTAGACTGGGGACACTCAAGACAGAATTCCCTTATTTCATCATTTTGTTAGGGTTTAGCTTTGAGTTAGAGACTGTTATGTTATTTATCCCCAAGGGATAACTCTCCGAAGGTTTAAACACAAAGTGCATCAGTCCCAGAGGTAAATTATCTTTCCACAAAATCACTCTGTTCCTGAATCCTGTGTCCATAAAGGAAGGACTTCAGCTTTTGAATGACGTCTAAAGGAAGCCTGTCAGTAGTCTTTTTTGGGAGGGGGTGGACCTGGGGGATTCCCTCTTCAAAAGGAATTCTGCAGACCATTTGGTGAGCAATGAGAAGTTTTCAGGAGTTCTAGAGAAGACCTTTCTTTTGGATTGAAGATAGAGAATCCTGGGCCCCCTAGGCAGGTCAAAGAGATCTAGTTCTTTCACTGCTCCTTTTTTCGGTTCCTGGTGAAAGGTGTTTTGACATTAAAAAAATTCCCTCCCAGTCTCAAATTAGGCCCCAAGAGTTTTCTATAATTCTTGAGACCCAGGAAATGGAACTCAGTAATTAGGTTTCATAGGTCAAATGGGGAATAAAATCTAAAATTACTTAAATCAATTTGTGATCTCAATGTGATTATTTTCTCCATTGATAAAAATTTTAACCTATCTTGTACAAGTTTTATCCATGACCTCCTATAAATTCCCCCTAAGAGGTACAGCCAACTTGCCAGTGTACTCTTTATGATAAGATTATCCATGGAGAATATAATTGTTCACTGGTTATCCTCATCCAAGTAGGATTGTTTACTCCTATGTCTCTAATTTCATTGTTGACATGATTTTCCTCTGTAATTCCTTGTTTATGTGCTACAGTCTATTTATATCCATCAAACAATGCTCTGTTTTTTTTTTTTTTTGGTGGTCTTTAACTTCACTTGTTTGGAAGCTGACTTGTTTCACAACGGATAGCCAGATAGAAATCCCACAAGAAAAGAATATTGTTATAAGAATTATAGACTTTTATTTCATGGAGAAACTTGAATCATTAAAAAAAATTTATAATTTTTCAAATGCAATTCTGTATATTCTTTGTCTCCTATTTAATTATGGGCCCGGATCACTGTTTACTTTCTGTCCAAGGAGCATCTGTGTGTGTGTGTGTGTGTGTGTGTGTGTGTATGTACCTACATATAGACAGATAGATAGATAGGTACTGCAGTTGCTTAATTCAGATGTAAATCAAAGTCTGACCACAGAATTTCTTCATTTACTTCTTTTTAATATGCATGGGTAGGTAAAACTCTCTTGAGTCATTGTGGATTTCATTTTGAATTCAATATGCTCAGCACAGGAGCATTTTGAATGTCCTACCATTTTTTTTAATGTGGAATCTATGATGAAGCTCTTGTATGACAGAGGCAAACACTTTAGGTTAAGTTTTATTCTGTATGTTTTTGTATCACTTGATAATGATGAACAAAGCGAGTGTTTGTAAGCCTCCCCAATTTAGTAATGCAAAGGGCATTCTGCCTTAAAACCTCAAAGAATTCAACAGGCATCCTAGGTGCTATATCCTGATATAAACTAGCCCAGGATTCTTTTTTTTACAGAAGAGGAAATTAAGGCCTAAAAGTCAAATAAGGTCCACTGATTCCAAATAGCACCTTATTTCCATTGTACCATGTGGTTTGTTCATTTTCTAGCTGAAGATGGTTTATCCTGAACAGGAAGGGGTAGTCTTTGAAAAATTCTCTGGAGCTAAGTATAACCTTAATGCTGCTAATATCTAGTCTTGATCTGTATCAGGCATGAAACAATTATAATAACTCATGTTTTTCTTTAAGATTTAAGGTGAAACATTTCCCTCACAAAGAGTTAATTAAGTATGTAATTATAATGCAAAGGTTATCATTTCCTTTTTACATATGAAGAAACTAAGGCTCAGAGTGATTAAGTGATGTGCTCAGGTTCACACAGTTAGTAATTGTTGAAAGTTTAACTTGAATATAGGTCTTCTGACTCTAATTGGTTGCTTTTCTTTATTATTCAGATTCATCAATCTGTATCTGGACCAATTTCAGGCTTTGGGAAAAGCAGTTCCAAAAGAGGACTTCTTTTCTTACAATTATTTGAATTGAACTTTTAATCAGTCACCTTTATTAACTGAACCTCTCAAAATGAGGCCTGGGTTCACACTGCCTGGGGAGAGGAATGTTTTCTCATTTAGTCTTTACCTTGACATTTAACTCAATATTACCTAGAGTTTCTTAATTGTAGAGTGCAAATCCCTCTCGCTCCCCTGTCACATTCTGATAGTTGCCAAGTCCCATAAGTTCCACTGCTACAATATCTCTCATGTCTCTTCTCCTTTCACATAGCTACTACCCCAGTTTAGAGCTTTGTAAGCTCTGATGCATCATAAGTGACATTCCTTCCTTGATAGCCTTAAAATTTCAATTTAATAAATATTTATTAGGTTTCAACTACATGAGAGGCACTGTGCTGAGGATACATTTAATAAAAAGACAGTCTCTTCCCTCAAGGAACTTACAGTTAATGAGGGGAGACAACATACCAAAGGAATCAGGGAAGCGGAGGTGGGGGACGTCTTGTTCAAGGGAGTTTGAAACCAGGTAAAATAGCAGAAATAGAATGGAGTGAGCCTGAAAAATTCAGTTTCTGCCCTTTATAAAAGAAGGTACTCGAAGAATTTGATATTCTACCCTCTAGCTCTCCAAATGGAGGGAAGAGGAGACTGTGGGAAGTGGCATCAAGTCTTAAGTTAGCAGCATTGTGGTAAGATTAGGTGATGAACTTTATCTGGTTGGGCCATCTTGTTCCCTAGAGTCAAAACCCAGCTGAAAAGTCAGAGATCAACTGGTTCCTTTGTATCAGGAAACCAAGGCTCAGAGAAATTAAATAAATCATCCAAAGTCATAGAACTGGGCTTCAAAATCGGGTCTGTCCCATCTCTAATCCATTTGTGTATAATCTTCCTGGAAGGAATAGGTCTGATCATCTTTCTCAAAATCTTTCATTTTTTTTTATAGTTTCCAACTTTAAAAAAAACGCAGATACCCAAGACTTATTTAAAGTGCTCCATAATCTGACCCCAATTCCTCTATTCAGTCTTATTTCAAACTATTCCCCTTCATCTTCTCTTTCTTAAATTAAACTGGATTACTGGCTGGTCTCTGGATCTTCTATTCTGTCTCCTGTCTCCATGCATTCTCCCAGTCCAACATCCATTCTTTTCATTTTTGTCCTTCAGAATTTCTCTTTCTTTGAGCTAAGATCAGGTACCACTTCAGTGAAGCCTTCCCTTATTTCTGCCACCAGACAATTCCTTCTTACCCGAGCTATGCTGAAAGTATTCTTTTCCTTCTTAAATATATCTAGAATACTTTGATTTTATGTCTTCTTTTATTTTCACCATGCCTACCCTATATTAAATTTATCTATGTGCATTTAAATGTCTCAGTAGATTTTACACTCTCTGAGGGCAAAGACTATCTCATTTTTAATAATAACAATAAACATTCACGTAGAGGTTACTAAGAGCCTGGCACTGTATTTTGTACCTCCAGTGTCTTATACATAGCAAACATTTAATAAATGTTTGATTTGAATACTAAATCTCCCATCTTGTCAGTGTTTGTGAAGCATATATGATAGGAAGGTTGGGACAGTACAATCAGTTACATACAATTCTTTTCTTTGCCGTGGCAAAAACAGAAGTTTTTACTGAATGGTCTTGCTCAGCTTAAATAATTTTTGTCTTTAAGAATTGACTTTCTAGGGGCCGCTAGGTGGCGCAGTGGATAAAGCACCGGCCCTGGAGTCAGGAGTACCTGGGTTCAAATCGGGTCTCAGACACTTAATAATTACCTAGCTGTGTGGCCTTGGGCAAGCCACTTAACCCCATTTGCCTTGCAAAAAAAACCTAAAAAAAAAAAGGAATTGAGTTTCTATATTTGTGTATGGATGCTTTTTCCTGGAAAAGCAATTGTAGAGTAGAGACCATAGAACTGGCTTATGAACAGGGCAGGGTTGGATTCACATCCTACCTTTGACACAGACTGACTGTGTGACTTAGAGAGAACATTTAATCTCTTGGTTCTCTAGGAAACTCTAAGATGATAAGTTGCAGAGAAGGTATTCTCTTGTACTGGTAGAGGAAGTTTCCTTATCTCCGAGTTCTCTATTCCAGTGAAATTATAGGTTTAGATCCCATCGCTTTTCTTTCCTAGAATAACCAATTTTCCCATATATAGACACAAGCTTGTAGCATCCTATTGCAAACTATATTTTCTTTAGCTTGAACAAGATGACTTCTTAGATCCTTAACATAACAATAAATTTTTTTTAGCTTTGTTGAGAATATATATAGTTCCTAAAATGGAGTATATACTTATCAGCCTCTTAAAGATGGATAGAAGAAATTTGGAATAGTTAGCCTGGAAGAAGCAGAATTAAGTAGAATATGATAACTATCTTAAGTATTTAGATTTGTTATATGGAAGAAGAATGTTAGATTTGTTTTATTTGTGCCCCAAAGGATAGAACTAGAAGGAGAGGGGTAGATTAGGGTTTGATGTCATGAAAAACATCCAAACCATCAAGGCTATCCAAGGGTGAAAGTCTGTCTCGAGTAAAGAGATTTTCCCTCTCTAGAGATGAATAAAGATGGATGACTGGCTGACCTTTTGTCACAAATGTAGTTGATTCTTATTTGGGTAGGAGTTAAATTAGATGGCCTCTGAGCTTCGTTCAAATTCTGAGAGTCTATCAATTCTGAAAAATCTGTTCTTTCCTGCAAATTTAGGAATAAACTATCCATTTAATTTGTGGATTAATCTCCACTTAGCCCAGTCTCTTATAATTGATCTGATATTTCCTTTCATGAAAATGGAACCTAGTTTTCATTTTTCATAGCAAATTCGGCCAGTAATTTGACTGGAAATGGGAATTAGCTAATTTTTTTCTTGTTTTTTTTTTTTCCCTATTGCAATCATGTGATGTGGGGGTGATCAGGTGTCTCTTATTCCAAAAGAGGAGTACAAACTCAGGCAAGTTCAGTCAATTAGAAAGCTTTTAAGTACAGGTCCAGAAATGAATGCTACTTTCTCTGTTGTTCCAGAAATAGCCTAGATAAGTGTAGAGAGGTGCATCACTATGGGCCACTAACTGATGGATATTCTTTTCATAATAGCTTATGAATGTCTATGAAAGCATAGCATGGTAGCAATTTGCTTAGGTTGTAGGGACTATTGATATCATTGGATTTACAGATCTTTTGAAGTAATGTAAAATATAAATCTCTAAGCCTTGAAGGGTGCATTAGGTTTTAAATTTTGAAGCCTGAAGGTTGTCAAGATCTTCAGGTGCCAACCCTCAACATTTTAGTCACTTTAAAAAAATATCCTCTTGTAGAATCCCAAAATATTTTAAAGTTAGTAGAAATCTTAGGGATCATTCAATTAAGGGATTCTTTACCTGAAATCCATGAACTCCAAAGCAATTCATGGGGAGATTTTGGGGGGTGGGTTTGTTTGTGAATTTGGATAGGAAATAACTTGCATCCTTATTTTCATTAGCCTCTAACTGAAGCACTTCCTTCATTTACTAATATAGGTGACAGGCCATGATTTTGTCAAAATAGAAATCACAGATAATTTTATAACACATTATAGTTGCTACAAATCCAAAACATAATTTATGCTCATTATGACTTTGAATTTATTGTATTTATCATATGCTGCTCTATTACCAATTTGTTTTTTAAAAATACTTTCTTAACAGTATTTTGATAGAATTCATTTCCTTGTATTATTCCACAGTTTTTTTTAGGAGTAAAATAGTTTTATGGTATGTATACAATTTAATTTTATTTATTTAAAAAATAATTCTGAGGAGTCCATCTATAGGCTTTACTGGACTTTGACACAACAGATCAAGACCCAAAAGATTAAGAACCCTGAGGTCAATTATTTCAATTTACAGATGTGAAATAGAGACTAAAGCAGTCTTCCAAATATGAGTCCAAAATTTCTTTTTTTTGTCCACAATTTTTTCTACTTTGCCAGATTATGGTGCCATAGAATCATAGATATAGAATCAGAAAAGATGTTAGAGGTAATTGAGGTCAACTCTCTCATTTTATTTTTTAGGAAACTGAGGCAAACAGAAATTAAATGATTTGTTTAGCATCATACAGTTATGAAATATCTGAGCTAGGATTTGAACTTAGATCTTCCTGATTCCAAATCTACCTCTCCACCCACTGTACCATGCTGCCTTATATAATGATTATTTGATTATTCAATAGTATAATTTTTTGTGCCCAGAGGGATATTATCTGGGCTCTTGGAAGTCAATAACTGGATAGGAAACAAAAATATAAAGGTATAAATATTTGGTTTAACTGGGCAATGATCCTGCCACATACAATCCAGTGATGTGAAAAAGACAAAAGAAAAACTGTGAGATATAATTACTTTGGAAGCAAAGACAGGAGGTATTATATTTCCTTTTGTTTCTGGAGCAAGAGTAGTTTTTAGTATTTTGAAAAGCTACTTGAGGTGAAACACAAAATAAGTCAACTATCTGGCTTGAAATTGATGTTCTTATATCTGGAGTTGAATTCATTCTTCCTATGACACCTTTTGAAGCAGCTATATGGCTCAGTCGATAGAGACTGGGCCTAGAATCAGGAAAACTCTTCTTCCTAAATTTAAATTTGACTTTGAACACTTTCTAACTGTGTCACCCTGGATAAGTCACTTAATCATGTTTGCCTCAGTCTTCTCATCTGTAAAATGAACTAGAGAAGAAATAGCAATATCTTAGCCAAAAATAACCCCAAATGGGATCATGAAGAGATGGACCCAGTTGAAATGACTAAACAACAAAATTTTGGTAGATCCCAGAGATATTTACAGTGAATTAAACAAGTATGACAGGGTAGAAGAAACCCTTGTTGGTTTTTGTTGCTGTTGTTGTTTTGTTTTTTTCCTGAAAGTCAGGAGACTTGGATTCAAATTCCACCTCTCCAACTTATTTTGATGATGACTATGGGGCAGATCATCTCTCTCATGACTTTATATTCCTTATCTGTAAATGAAAAAGTTCTGGATTATATAATTTCTAAGGTCACTTTTAGTACTGCATTTTACAATCTTCCCCCCCTTTTTCACATCTTTCCCTAAATAATAATGTCCCTAAATAATAATGTGGTCTAACAATTGAAATTCATCAAGTGAAAAATGAATGAAATTGGATAAAGATAGAATGATTATAGTCCTAGATCCAATTGCTTGTTAACAGTGTGACTTTTGGCAAGTCATTTTACATTTCCAACCTCACTTTCCTGATTTGTAAATTGAGAGGACTGGGCTCCATTGCTTCCAAGGACTTTTCAAGTTTTAAAGCAGGTATGCCCTATGTGGCCTTTGGGGCTCTTTTAGGTGGCCCATTGCATTTGTTGTTGTGCTCTTTGGTGGTGTGGGTTGCATCGTAGTTGTGAATGAGTCATGAATTTTGTATGAAGCCTTTGATGGGTTTTTGTTGGACAATGTGGCCCAGGAGAGCTAAAAGGTTGGGTAACACTAAAGCCTAAGAATTTCAGAGATAGATGCCTTATCACTTCAGTAAAGACACAAAGTGGAGGGCCATGTGGCATGCAAAGAAGATAGAAAATTCTCAAGTTATAAAATTTTTAACGGAGGAGATTGTCTTTTTTTTTTTTAATTTTTATTTTTGCAAGGCAATGGGGTTAAGTGGCTTGCCCAAGGCCACACAGCTAGGTAATTATTAAGAGTCTGAGGCCGGATTTGAACTCAGATACTCCTGACTCCAGGGCTGGTGCTCTATCCACTGTGCCACCTAGCCGCCCCAAGATTGTCTTTCAAGGGGTTGTTCCAGAACCCCCTCTCCATGGTAAGGTCATAATTAATTGATAGTTTACAGCTGTGGATCCAATTCCATTATTCCTTGAATCTATCAAGCAACAAACATCTACTTAGTACTTACTATGTATCAGAAAGAGAGAAAACAATGACAAAAGTCAGTTCCTGCCCTTCCATCTCGAGGAGCTTATAGCTTCCTAGGGCATTGTGACATAATTACAGGTAAATACAAGTTTTTTATAAAACAAAAGGTCAGCAAGATCTGATTTCAAATCTCACCCCTGATGTGTCAGCCAGTGTGTACTGGCTATGTGAGCCTGGGCAAATTTATAGGAATATAAATTGCAGAGAAGGGGCTGACCTGGAATGGTAAATAGGGTTTCCACAGTTGGAAATCCCAATACTAATGAAATCCTGGGTCTTTACCCAGACTAATCACAAAGGGAAAGTTATCTTGAAGGAGTTGAATAACCAATGAGATGTGAGAGAAATTGCTTGAAAGAAGTAGCAGCAGCAGCACCAGCATTTATATTGTGTTTTAAGGTTTGCAAAGTCCTTTATAATAGTATGGCATTTAATCCTTGCTACAACCCTGGGAGGTAATATTAAGCCCATTTTTCAGATGAGGAAACTGAGGCAGAAAACCTGTTAAGTGACTTGTCCAGGATCACACAGTTGGCAAGAAACGGAGGTTAGATTTGAACTAGTGATTTATTCACTATGCCAAATTAACTACCTGCTCTACCACTTAGTTATATTCCTAGCTTTTGGAGTTTTTTCTAGGCCTTGTCCTTCCTATCCCCTTCTCTGCCTGCCCTGGAGAGATTAGAGTTCATATTTGATTCTTTGTCCCCATCAGGGAAGTCTTCCTTTAAGCCCCTATTAAAATCTCATTTTCTACAGGAAGGTTTCTCCAAAGTCTCTTAATTTTAGTGTCTTTCTTGGGTTAATTTCCTTTTCATGCTACATAGAACTGATTTGTACATATCTGTTGTCCCCCTCATAAGATTATGAGTTCCTGGTGGTCACGAACTGTCTATTGCCTCTTTCTGTATTCCCTTGTTTTCACATAATGCACATTAATAAATGTTGATTCATTGATTGAGGCTGCTTTTCTCTCCCTGGGGCCCTGCTCCTGGGGATTTCTATCTGCCTTCCCCTGCTAGAGGCAATAGCTCTCTTAGGGTTGTGTTCAGGTCCTCTTCTCTTCCAGGAACCTCTGAACCTCCATCTTTTCTAGCCTGGTTTGTTATATCTCCTGTGTCTTTGAGGTGAGCTAAGTAGCAGAAGCATGATTTTATAACCTTTGTCTGTTTCTCATCTGATTGTCTCACTCTAATAAGAAAATTCACATAGATACATGCCTAATTAGGCCTAGCAGAAATAATTGAGGTCTATTCTTTTTGGGGGAAATAATTTTATTCCTTATAATTCTAGAATTATTGTTATGGATTCTATTTCTTATGAAAAAGAAGATGTTATTGACAGATTGGTATGTTGTTAAGCTAACATTTCCCCTGGTTGTCTTTATGCTAAATAGTTCAACTTATACTTGGTTGGTATGTTCATTATGGAGCTTAGAATTCCCCTATAATCTATAGTTTGAAAGTCCCTACTAAATAATACCTCCCTTTGGAGCAAAATTATGTAGCTTATTTTGTGATCTTTTATCTATATTAAATGCACACATATGTGTGTGAATATACCTATGTACATCCTAGCTCTTTCCTGCTTCTTTCTTCCTTTCTTCCTCCTTTTTCTCTCTCTCATTCTGTCTCTCTTTGTCTCTCATTCTGTCTCTCTGTCTCTGTCACTGTCATCTGTTTCTATCTCTGTTTTTTTCACTGTCTTTCTCTGAGTCTCTGTCTCTGTCTCTGTCTCTTGTCTCTTCTCTCTTCCTTCCCCTCTCCCATAGACTATGAGCTCCTTGAAGGTAGAGACTATTTTTACTTTTACTTTTTCATATGTGCCTCCAGTTCTTGGCCTATACTAAGAACTTTCAAAATAGTTATGTGCTTGATTAGCATGTTTGTAAAGTCCCAAGACTAATTTGGCTTAAAGGTGCAATAGATACAATAAGAGTAGAAGTTGAGAGGTTTTCCTTTCCTCTTCCTGGAGGCTTGGCCACATTCAACCCTCTTATGTGTTATACCTACTTTCCTATGTCCCTGGTTTCACAGAGTTTCTTAATTAGAGTCTTAGAATCAGAGGATTTAAAATTGGAAAGCATCTTAGAAATCACTTTAAGTAGCTTCTCAATGAATATTCATTGGCTGGATTTGATAAATATTTGTTGCTGTTAATTCTACTACCTCTAATCCTTGGGTTTCATGATATTTCTTCTACCCTACTTGAAAGGCCAAGGAAAGTTATTCACATGTGGTATTTCTGGAAGAGGTATTTTTGTTTAAATATTTTTTTTTTGCTTTTTCTACAATCATGTCCTTCCTAAAACCTTCACTGTCCCAAGAAATTCTGGGCTGGAGCAAATGGCATAATTACAAAATCATGCCTGCGTGAATGAATGTGCTGCCAGGGTTCCCATCCTTCCTGACAGCTGACCTTGGTACCACAAATGTGTTCACAAGGCTAAGATTAATGAGTCAATTTATTTTTACACCAGCTAGCTGTCCCATGGACGTTTTCCTTGACTTGATGATGTTAATTAATTTTAAAAAACATTCACTCCTTCTCTTATTGATGTTTGTGTGTTAATCAGGAGCAATTATCAATAAAAGCTTTGGTGGATGGTGGTGGGCTCAGGTGTCCCAAATGAAATAGAATACCTTTGGCAAGGAGAGAAGCACAACCAAGTTACTTTTCAATTAGCCCTTTACAGAGAGAATAAGAATCAGACAGTGAGCACTGGGAGGTGAGGACTGATATTAGAAATAGAACTTTTTAAAAATGAGGGTGATTGAATGAGATAATCCATTTATGACTATTAATGCCAAGCCTAAATTAAATGTGGACTAACAGATAGCCCTGGTTCTTGCCAATTGAAAATGTACAAAAGCAAATCCTTGAGGAATACAAATAAGAACATATGATACCAAAATGTCTGCATTTTTTTTTTTTTGGTGGTGGTGCTGGGACATGCTGGTATACTCCATTTAAGAATAACTAATACACAAAAAAATCAAAGTGGATGAAACAGATAAATTTAGGGGGAGACTGTTTGTATGACCAAAGTGACTAAATTAGCACAAAAGAGTGAAGGGCATAGAAATATTTTCTTAGCAGGGCTATGGATAGGCACAGTAAGTTTTAGCCTCTGTGTAGTAGGATTTCAGTTTTACTAAGAGAAGCTTCCTGTCCTTAAAAACCCTCTCTTCCTGATCAATAAATGACTGAGATTTTTTTTAAAAGCATGAAGTTTTTTGTTTCCCAGCTTAGGATGAAGTTTAATACTTTTAGAGTCAAAAAGTCCACAGTTCAAATCCTGACTTGATTTACTTTTGAGTTGTGGTAACTTGAGCAGGCCTCTTCCCCTTTGTTGGCCTCAGTTTCTTCATCTGTCGCATGGCAGGGTTTTCACTGTAATTGAATTAACATCTATTTAGCCCATTCTACATGCCAGATCTTGTGCTAGACACTGGGAATTCAAAGATTAAAAATAATAATAATAAAACCAGTCCCTGTCCTCAAGGAGTTTGTAATCAATTGATAAAAGTTGGGATGGGAAGCAATATACATGGAAAGATAAATTTTATCTCTGTATGGATATAGATATATGAATATATACACACAAACTATATATATATATATACATATATATGTATATATATATATATATATATATATATATATATATATATATATATACACACACACGCATATCTACACATGCATTCTAGGTGATACAGTGAAAAAATTGCCAGGCCTAGAATTGGGAAGACTAGTCTTTCTGAATTCAAATCTGACTTTAGACATTCACTAGCTGTGTGTGTGATCCTGGGAAAGTCAGTCAGCCTTGTTTATCTCAGTTACTCATCTATAAAATGAGTTGGAGAAGGAAATGGCAAGTCACTCCAGGATCTTTTCCAAGAAAACCCCAAATAGGGTCATGAAGAATAGGACTGAACAGATACATGTATACAGATATACACAATTGTGACAATTTTGAGGGAGGGGGTTGAGAAAGGTAGGGCCTTGTGGTACCTGAGCAGGGCCTACAAAGAGCACTAGGTGTTTCAAGAGGTAGAATTGAGGAAGAAGGCCAAAGAATCCAGGCAGGTTCTGATGGTATTGGGGAGTGAGAGACTGACAGTACTGGCTGCCTAAAGATGAGAGGTTGGAAATGCTTAAAAAAATTTGTTCTTTGTTTAGATTTTATTAGACCAGCTTCTGTTCCCCAGAGGCCCAAGGACCAAAGAAGTTTTTTATGACCAGTTGACTGTGATAGTATAGAATATTTGTTTGGTTTGTAGGGTAAGCATTTGGGGTTGTTTTTAATGGAAATCTTTTCAGTGATGGTGATGGGGTGTTAGCCTATACCAAATAAAAATCAAAAACATCCCTCTTTAATAAAAAATTTATTAATCCTTTCCACATGTAAGAGTACTGTAATGATGGGGCTTTTGAGAGCTGTTGTACTGGGGAACATAACAGCATTTACAATACGGGTTGTGTGTTTGTATTCAAAATAACTTTCAAGCCTTAGGCATCTCAGTCCTAATAAGTTACTTCTCATCTTGCATTGGTGTCTTTTATAATGAAATACGCACAGGTATAGTTATTTCTTCTTTCCTTCCTTTTACCCTGAACATATTCTACTTAGTTCAAGGTCACATAAGGAGTTAAGTGGCACAGCACCGATTCAAGCTTGAGTTCTCTGAGTACAAATCTGGCATTCTTTCCTTTATTAAAGTTTCCATAAAGCCTGGGATGCTATGAGAATAAGGTGAAGAAGGGAAAACAGATATAGCTAAGGAGATCTAGGAATCAGAGATTCTATAGGCATATTTTAGGAATTATCAGGAAGTAGGCTCAGAGACAGTGTTACTTTCTTGGAAGACTGAGGAGCTAACTTAGCAGCAGTGATTGGAGGAAGTGTACAAAGAGAATAGGAAATTTCTATTTCAAATGATGGAGTAAAAAACTAAAAGCTTACAGTGTTCTTTGGGTGAGATGGAGTAGGCAATGGTTTTGATGAATGTGTATAGAATAAGGAATAAGAGAATCCTCTACAGTGCAGGGGGGCAGTTTAAGATCCCAATCTCTGTATTGAGACTTGAAAGACTGTGTATGAGGGTAGAACTATCACCTGGATGTTAGTTTAGCAGTAGAAAATGAGTGATGATGAAAAGTCTGTAAGACCAGATTCTGCCCTGTATAAGTGTATCTGAATCGTGATCCTCTCATTCCCCTTGTTTCTGGAAACATTGTCTAGGAGAACATTGAATAAGTGTGGGTGATTAGGAAAAGACCCTAAAGAGGGGAAGGGCTCTGAGATGATTAGGGCTGTGATTTGAATCAGGAATAAAACAAGAGTAAACTGAAAAGCCAGATATGGATGGTACCAGGGATCCAGTAGATCATCAAAAATCTAAGGGATTAAACAGTAGGAAAACCAGGTATTTTAGCAGAGGTTCAGTCTAACCAGAAGGCAAAGTGCAAGAAACATGGTGGAACTGATCATTTGTCTTTTTCTCCCAAGTATGTTTTTTTTTTAGGGTAGTTTCTGACACTTCCTTCTCCCCCCCCTTCCTCTGTGTTAATTTACAAGAGTGATCTGTGGTGGGTTTATCATACCTGTTCACATGAAAAAGACATTGAGTCAATGCCTACTGATAATTATATGTGTTTCCTGTCCTCCCCCGAGGCTTCAATCAAATGTGTTGGAAGACTGATACTGTTTTTAAAAGAATATGAAGGGGTTGATGTTTGGTCATGAGTAAGTTGTCAATTTATACAATAAAGCAAAAGTATTGACAGAATTATAAACATCAAGATGATAAGATATCACCTAGAGAACATCTCACATCACAGTAGTTTAAGAGTTCTTTCAGAGTAGCACAGTGGAAAGTGTTCTAACTTTCCTGACCCTACATCTCTCTATCTGTGTGATTTTGGAGAAGTCACCTCACCTCCTGGAGGTTCTTAGTTCCTTCATCATAAAATGAGGTTATTGGACTAATTTGCCTTCCAAGGAATTTTTAATCTGTAAATTTATGATCCTATGATATTATTTATTGAAAATTTAGGCAAAATCTTTAATTCTTTATAACTCTAAAGAGAATATAAAGATTTGTCTCGTATGGTAGACCATAGGAATAAGCCTGCAAATACAGAAACTAATTGGTGTATTAAGAATCCAAACCTTGTTCAAGCTGACGATCCAGCTCAAATGCTATCTTGTTCTTGAAGCCTTTCCTGATGCCATTTTTTGTCAATGTCTTAACATCATACCTTCTTTTGTCCCATGCTAAAGCCCCTGATTTTGTTGGTATCTTATGATCCTCCCCAAGGTTGGAGACTATCTTTTCTAAAACTTTGTATTTTCCTTAGCGCTAGGTACAGTACTTGTCCTGTTTATTGGTCAAACCCCAGAGAACTCCTTTAACTCTTTTTTTTAAACTGCAATTTAATTTGTACTATTTATATTGGATAAGGAATTAAAATAAGAAAAGACAGAATGGGGAAATACTTAATGAATCTTAAATATTCTGAGCAGCAGCTCTATACAAGGATGTAAACAGGTACCATCAGGTTTTTTTTGTTTTGTTTTGTTTTGTTTTTGCCATGCTATTATTCTCACTTTTTATTAAGTAGTCTGAGTTTATCCAATGACCCACATAATGTAATCTATAGTAGTTAGTTCACTTCTTCCCAAGTCAAATGTCCCCCCTTTTTATTAAATAGACCACTATTAAACCATTTGAGAATTAAGGATAATAAACAACAAATACCAGTTAGTTTTTAATTTATCATGTCTATAGCATTAAAGAAGAAGCCAAACATTGAAAGGGAAAAAAGTTCAAAGAAATCAAAGTTCAAGTTCTGATGTTAATTTTCTATATGACTTTTTATAAGCCTAATGAGATATGTTTTCTTTTCTGTAAAATGCAGAGTTTATACTAGATTGTCAAAATATTGCTTCTAGTTCTAAAACTAGTTGATTATTGCCTTTGGAATAATATATAAACTCCCCTATTTAACTTTTGAACAGCTAAGTTGTGCAGTGGGTAGAGCTCCAGCCCTGGAGAGTCAGAAAAACTCATCTTTCTGAGTTTGAATCAGACCTCAGACACTCACCAGTTGTGTGACCCTGGGGAAGTCACTCAGCCCTGTCTGCCACAGTTTCCTTATATGTAAAATGAACTGGAGAAGGAAATATCCTTTAACTCTTAATTAGGTAGCTCAGGACTCAGAGTAAGGAAGAACTTAGTGCAAATCTTGCCACAAGACAATAAGTTACTTAAGCTCCAAGTCTTAGTTTTCGCATCTATAAGATGTGGATAATAGTTCCTACCTTACTTGTTATAAGAATCACGAAATCACCTCTGTATATTACTTTGTAAATTACTATATAAATGCTAGCTATCATTAAGTTCTGTAAAGGGAGCTTGTTCTAGCCCAGAATAAATTTGACCCAGATAAAGAAGAGAGGTATTGCTTGCAGTGAATTCTTTCCTAACTGCTGTTTTGCAATTCAGACAATGTAAAGAGATCTTCCCAGTCTTTCAATTTCCCTATTTATTTTGATTATGGTCTTTAATAATGCTGAATTATATGCCAAGTCAATAAGGCTGTTGAAGAAATGAGAGCTATGTGTTTTATGGTTGGGAAATAAACTAGCAATATAGCTAAGAGGAAAGTTGTTCTTCTGCTAAGCAACTGTGTATATCATATTGCATCAATCCATAGTTATTTCTTTTCTTCTCTAGCCATAGCACAGGGAGGGTGAGTACTTCAGAATGCCATCTTTTAATCAAGAATGATGATGTTTGGACTCTTAAAGGTTTTATTAGTTACTTGACTTTTTTTAAATCCCTTTACAAACCAAGACTGAGAAGACCTTCTATAGAATGGCTAAGCAGCAGTTCATCTAATAAAAGACTATGGGAAGTGTGATATGTTAGAACTGGACAATTCCGACATACAAATACCCCTCCCCCCGAAAAGCTCTAAAATTGTCCAAGAATGAATAGTGGTAAAGAAACTTAAAGAAAATCAGCCAAAGAAAACTTCCCCTTTTAATAGAAGAGTTTACAAAAGACTTTTAAGAAACTACAGAAGTACATAACTGAGATAGGCTTGGGTTAGTGAAAGGTAATGTGTCCCTTTGAAGGAAATGAGGCTACAACAGAACCAGGATTCTGAGACAGGAACCAGGGACCCCATCTCCATTTGTGGTAGGAGACAGAGTCAGAATACCATCTAGGAGACTCTCTCTCAACTCACTAAGGATCCCATGGGTTTCAGTTTCACCTAAACCAGATAAAGATAGAACAAAATCACCCAAATATACTCATCCAACCCCCCCCCCCCCATACACACACATATTACACATTGTGAGATAGAAAAATGGTCTACAGGTCCTAGTAGACATGCTTGATATAAGTCGATAGAATGATGCCTGGAGATAGTTCTGAAATATCCTTACATCATCCTCTCCCCTCTGCAGTCTAGTTCTCAGCAACCTCCTTGTTGTACATTCTACTTGGGTTTGGGTTATCGTCTCCTCCCCAGGACCTCCCAGGCTTCAATATGCCACCTCTGACCTAATCCTTCTTTTAATGTTCTCTTTCTTTGTTAGAGGATAAGCTCCTTGAAGAGAGGTACTAGGTTGCTGGTTTATATTGGTACCTGCAATTCTTAAAATAGTACCTAGCATGGAGTAAATGCTTGGCCTAACAAATGGTATCGCCTCTCTTTCCAAATGGTTGGAATATTACAGTGTTGTTTTAACAAGTCTTCTCCCCATATTTTATTTCTACCTTTCATCCCACTACCAGAATAATCCTGGGATGTGTGGTGTATTTTACAGAAGGAGTATAAGACAGTCAAAATCTGGATTAAAATCCTTCTTCTGCTACTTACTAGCTATAATCATGGGTAGTAGGTGGTATAGTGGATAGAATGATAGGCTTGGAATTAGGAAGACTCATCCTCTTGAGTTCGAATAGGGCCTCAGACATTGTTACCAGCTATGTCACCCTGGGCAAGTCGCTTAACCCTTTTTGCTTAAGTTCCTCATCTGTAAAATAAGGTGGAGAAGGAAATATTTGACAAACCTCTCCAATATTTTTGCCAAGAAAACTGCAAATAGAGTCATGAAGAGTTGGTCAGGACTGAAACGCCCAAGCAACAAAAACAAAAAACTGTAACCATGGACAAATCACTTAAGCTTTCTGACAGTATTTTCATTTGTAAAGTGAGGCTGTTAGAACTGGATAAGTCCTTATTAAGTTTTTTGAGGCTTAAATGAGAGTACTTAGAGTTTGTAAGACTTTAAATGCTACATTTAAATAGAGTTTTTAAGACTTTAAATACTATATTAAATAACAGCTATTATTATTATTATACATTGACCTATTCATGTTACTCAGAACTCTTAAGTTGCTCCCTAATTCCTGTGATGGTAAAGCTCACTTCTCTGCTTAGTATTCAAGGCCCCATAGTTTGATGTTAGCCTTCTCTCATACTTCTTTTCACACACTTTAAGCTCTCTAGTCTTTGTTCCCTGAAATATCTGCTGTGTTCTCTCTCTTACCTCTGTGACTTGGCAAAATCTGTCCCTGGTGGCTTCAAGGTTCAACCTTCTCCTTAGCCACTGAATCCTTTTCTATTCCTTAAAGCCCAACCATGTCTCCTCTGAAGGATTCTCTGATCCTCCTAATTCTTTTTTTTTTCCTCTTAAGTTTCACATTATGCTTTATTTTGAATCATCGAAAGAATTCTTAAACTCTGAGAACAAGGATCAAACCCTAAACTATTTATCTCCCTCTGGACCTTAAAACGATGCTTTGTACCCAATTGGTACTTAAGTGTTTGTCTTATTGAATTGAATTGTATGAACTGTTTCTGAAAGAAGAGCAAGAAGAAAGGTCAAAAGTATATCAACAAAGGAAATCAAGTGCCTCACTGGCTAGCTAAAATTATTTTCCTGGAGTCAGGATTACCTTGGTAATCCTTTTTCTAAAGCTTTCTAACCATGTGACCAGGGGCAAATCATTTAACTTTTTTGAGACTCAGTTTCCTTTTCTTTAAAGTGGGACTAATAACTTTTTCTCTGGATTACTGTGAGGACCAAATGAACATGTACTTTATGAAGCAGACATGCCTTAGGGTGGGATGGGGGAGTTCTACTTTTAGTAGGATCTCCCATGGAGGATGTATAGGTTAGGTTTAGTCTTCACTGAGATTCTATTCCTGAGGATGTTAAGGCTGAGGTGGAGCTCTCAGAGGAGGGAGCTCTGATTCCCCAAACCACACCTTGGGAGACTGGCCTTTCTTGGGATCTCATTTGTCTCAGGGGCTCATCTCAGTCAAGGAAAATATGAATCATGGCATCTGACTATATGCTCTCTCCTGTTTTTGAGAAACTTGGATTTACCCAAGAAATATGATTATAATACAGTGCTCTTGTTTTGGGGAAACAAAAAAGAACCAAACCCCTCCCTGCCCGAACCAGGCTAAAGAAGGAATGTCTCTCATTTCTTAAAAGAATCAAACCCTCTTCTCAAATATTTCACCACTGCCATTGTTAATCACACTGGATAAAGATTTGCTGCCACTTGATTTTATTTATACAACAGTGGGTAAGAAAATCATAAGTAATACCAATAGTGACAAGCAAGTGGGGAAGAAGTCATTGGTGAGGAAACAGTTGCCTTAGCTGCCTTTTGTGAAGAATAGAATTGCTTTCTTTTTAAGTTTTGCCATCCCCCAAAGAGAGATCAGAAAGACATTATGGAGTCCACTTCCCCCAAGCTTAATGGACATACAACTTTGACTTTAGCTCCATTGAAGAATCTGTGTGCGTGTGTGTATGTGTGTGCGTGTGCATGTGTGTGTGCATGTGTGGGCGCATGCGTGTGTGTGTGTGTGCGTGTGTGCATGTGTGTGCATGTGCGTGTGCGTGTGTGTGTGTGTGTGTGTGTGTGTGTGTGTTTTGAGTAAAGGGGAGTGGATAAAGCAGGAGGGGCAGAAGAGTGAAGTTCCCTGCAGATGTTCTGCTGTCTTACCACGACCATCCTCATCAGTTCTTGGTAGGGGGAATATGGGGCAGGAAAGAAGTTGTTCCTCAGCTTCTACTGGTCTTTAACAATAGGAACTCACATACTTTCTGCCTGGAAGGTGGTGGGTGAAGTTGGGGGATTATATCTGAGATGAAGCTGAAGGCAAACTTCCTATCTGATTTCCTTCCCCACTTAATATGCCTCCCACCTTTGCTCCCAAGATGGAACTCTTCCTACTTCTTTCTCTTAGAATTAGCTCATAAAAGTTCCATGTTACCAAAACTGGTGAATCCTGGGAAAGACCCTGTTGCCATTTCTGGAATTCAGTGTCCCTAGGGCCATAGGACCAAGAGAAGTGCTTCATATATAATTTTTCATACCTTAAAGTGTTATGAAAATCAAGTATTAATATTTGCTAGACTGTGACATGTTTGGTTATGTGTGTATGTACAGGTATTTGCATATCTATATATATGTACAGGGAGATGTTGTTTTTCTTGGTTTGGCTTGTTGCTAACAATTCTTCAACAATTCAAAATTCAGAAAAAAAAGCTGTTGAAATCAGCCTCTGTCTAGTTTATTGCTTTTTTCTGTGTTTTTCTAATGCCCAGCAAACTGCAGTCGGTTTGTTCCTCTTTGGTCCAATTTGCAGAGAGTAGACTATCTTGCAATCATTCCTGCATATTGGATTTGGACTCAGATGTGCTGAAGTTATAAAAGTAACAATCATATAAATTATTCAAACAGGCCCTTGATTCCACTTGTTTCCCTGATATTGGGTTTATCGTGCTTAGGTATTGAGGTAAGCAGTGGAGAATGGTCATTTACCAAGTGCCACTTGTCCTAGAGAGATTGAAAAGGAAGCTAATAAGAGGTATTTTGAACCATGCCTTGTGGCCGATCTGGGCACTACCATTTCTGTGATTAATATGAAAGAATCATTTTTAACACTGGGTTTTAATGCTTTTTAATGTCAAAAACAGAAGCAGGGGAGGCAAATGGTGTGGTATGTATTAGGTCCTAAATAAATGTTTATTGACTAATATTAGAGAATCAACCAGGAAACCCAGTTTAAGTCCTATCTCTGACCTGACTAGGGCACCTTAGGCTAGTCCCTTAACTTCTTAATGCTCCAGCTAACACTGTGAGACTGTATGGGCAGGGAAATTGCAAACTCTTTATTGATGGAGAGAATTTACTTT
Organism: Macrotis lagotis; assembly: GCF_037893015.1. Classification (NCBI taxonomy): domain Eukaryota; kingdom Metazoa; phylum Chordata; class Mammalia; order Peramelemorphia; family Peramelidae; genus Macrotis; species Macrotis lagotis. Next base: position 71,027,418 of record NC_133665.1, read on the forward strand.
CTTGGAGTGCCCTATTCCATTGAAACTGTAGCTTCAGTATCTCTTCCAATAATCTCCCCTCCCTCTAAAAAGAAGACAAAAAAGGCAACATGGTTTAGAAGGATGTGCTTTAAATCAGAGACCTCACTTCTGCACTTTTGTTTAACTATTGATAAATCATTTAATCTATATTTGTGTTGGCTAACTCCTAGGAAATATCAACAAGTTTTAGGTGAATTAAATCTGTATTAGTGAAGGTAAAAGTTAAATCCTTGAACACCTTGGTTCTTATTTGGGTTCCCCTCAAATAAATCATTTCCTAAGGGGTCTCCCCACTTCTGTTCTGCTTCCTTTCCAGTTCCACCTCCACACAACTGCTAAAAGGATTTTTTTTTTCTAAGAGAAAGGTCTCAGTCTGGCACTCTACTGTTCAAAAACCTTCAGTGGCTCCCAAAATGTCAGACTTTTCAGCCTGCCATGAAAGGTCCTCTTACAACTGGTTCCCACTTGCCTTTTCCAACTTAGTTTTCATATTCCTGTCCCTCTTTGTGAATATTATGTTTTATCCCAATTGGACAAGTAGCAGCTCTCCAAGGCTGTTCCATCTCCTATCTCCATACATTCTGAGAGAGGCCGTCCTTCTTCCACACCTGAAACCTGCTTTAAATGTTGCTTTTCAGAATTCCCATCTACTTTCTCCATTTACTCAGTTATCTCTTTTTCCCTGAAACCATTCCCCAGGTCTTAGTGTTTTCTACATTTCCCATTACCTTATATAATATAATAATGGGTATGCATTGTATGCTTCCTATTACAGGAGAAGGTAAGCTTCTGGAGGAAAGAAACTATACTGTCTCTTAATTTTGTATCTCTCCAGTGACCAGCATTCTAACTTGCACAAACTAGATGCTTAATTAGTGCTGGTGGAATTAAATTAATGGCCAAACTTCCTCCTAACTTCTTTCCTGCCCCCCCCAGTGGTGTTAATATAGATGTCCTTTTTCTCTTTGTGTTTTTTTTCTCTCCCTTTATCAAAACCTATTGTCATATCAATTATTCTTGGTAAGAATTTTTGGAATAAAGGAACAACTTTAGCTATTATCCTTCCCCAGAAACATCTAAGCAGAGATTACAACCTTGATTTGAGGAATCAAGCCAGAGGGTGAAGTTTCTTCTTTTATCAGTCAGCAGCAGGTAGAGGCAAGCCATTTAGCCTCCCTGGGACTTAGTTTCCTCATTTGTAAAATTTTTGTTGTTGTTCAGTTGCTTCAGTTTTGTTTAACTCTTCATGACTCCATTTGGGGTTTTCTTGGAAAAGATACTAGAATGGTTTTCTATTTCCTTATCAAGCTCACTTTATAGATGAGGAAACAGACAAACATGGTTAAATGACTTGCCAGGGATCACACAATTAGTGTTTAAGGTCAGACTTAAATTCAGGAAGTTGAGTCAATTTACCCTTGTGCCACATAGTTGCCCCATTCTTAAAACAGGGATAGAGTGTAAACTGGATTAGATGACCTCAAAGATACTTTTCAGATTTAATATTTTATTATTTGTGGTGATTGGAAGACTTGGGATTTGACCAGTAGCCATATAGCTGTGCATTCAGACAGAATTATGGATTGTACTCATGTTGAGTGACCCTCTCAGTCTTCCCTCAATTTGAATTCAAATCACAGTGAACATTTTGGAGGGCCTTTGTTTGGATCAAAACCTTCTCTTTAGTGATTATTGGTTGTGGGTGTTATGATGTTAATATAATTAATAATTCCCTTGAATCTAGAGGTAAGATTTCTGATTACCTAAGCTATCTGGAACACCTCTATGAACTTAAAAGTTGATGGAAAAAAGTCACTGAGTTCTAAAACAGCTCACAAGCTTTATGTACTTTCCTTCAAAGGATGAAGTATCAAACCCTCACTTAGTGCTTTGAAGATTTCTTTGAATTCTTTGAAGAATTCTAACAGGTTATCTGTTGTATGGGGAAAATGTTATTCTTCTTGGTATCCTATTCCCTTTAATGACTATTTTAAACCTCTTCCTCAAGCCCTCAGTAACTTAACCACTACTTCTGTATGTGGATGTTGCATTCTTCTATCTTGCTGAGAAACTCAAAGGCATCCCTCTTCTCCCAAACACCATAGATCAAAATCACTCTACATCCTTGCCCAGACATTTTTATAACTAAGGTGACTTTTCTTGCCAAAGTCATTCCTTTTACCTGACCATCAATTCATTCTCTTTTTGGATTCACCAAGTATTTGATCCATGGACTATTCTCTCTCATCTTAGATCTCTTACCTATGTATTACCTCTTTACTCCCTGTTTACAGACATGGGTGGCTAATATAAGCATATCATACTTATTTTATGGATGATGACTCTGAAGCTCAGAGAGATTAAATGAATTGTCTAGGGTCCCTTAAAGTCATTTTCTTCTGAATCTTAGTCTAGTGCCCTTTTGATGGCATTCTATTCTATTTCTTTAAATATGGGGAGAATAGGTTGTAGAGTTTCTTACCCAAGGACCTCAACTGTCAAGATATAGGAACACTTCAAGATGGAAAATGGAGAAGCATATACAAATATTGTGTTCACTGGAAGCGCAGCTAGTGGGGTTGATTATCTTGGAATTTAAGTAGGTGAGTCAGAAAGGTGGCGGGGAGGGCATGGAAATTAGTAATGATAGAGACTGCTTGTTATGTTGGAGCATAAAAACTGAGAACAGAGAATTTGTTGATTGTCATGAGGTGCTCTTTAGATGAACGTCAGTAGAAAATGTGTTGAGAAGAAGTCAAGAGGTTATAAAACCTAATCTTGGGTCTCAGATCACAGAATCTAAGAGATACAAACTTCAGTGGTTACCTCACACCTGACCAAAAAATCCCTTCTACATTTACAGTAAATTCTCATTTACCATCTTCTTCAAGATAATGTAAATAGTTGAGAAACTGTTTGTCACCACTTCTCTGCAATTTCTACCCTCTCTAGAAAAGGTTAGAAAGAAGTAATACAAGTTTAATCATTCTTCCTTCTACATGTCAGTTGTTCAAATATGAAAGACAGTCAGTTGGTCAGTGTCCCTCCTAATATATAGCACCAGGGATAATAGTCTGAATATTGTCTTAGATGTTTATATACATTATATCTTTCAATGCAGCTTTTGATGATAGTTGCTCTTTTGGCTGCCAACAATCACATTGTTGACTTACTAAAATTTTGATCTACTAAAATCCTCAGTCTTTTCATAATAAGAATTCTTGTCTATCTACACTTCTCCTCCTTCTGTCTTCAACTCCTTTTAAAAAAATCCCAGGTGTTGAATGTTGATTTTCTTTAATAAAGATACATTCATTTTGTTCAGCCATTTGTTCTAAACTTTCAAGATCTTTTCGATACAGACTCTGTCATCCAGTAGATGGCATTCTTCTAAGATTTTGGTCACTGTATTATTTGTTAAACATTTCATCTATGTTCTTATCCAAGTTGTTAATAAAAATATCAAATACTACTCATCTACAGACAGATTCCCTTTGACATTCCACTGGAACTATCCCTCTAATTCACAGATTCTTAACCTGACATCTATAATAAGTTTCAAAGCACCTGTGAACTTATTTTCACTAACCTATAGTTGAAATTTAATATTTTATTCAGTTATGGATTTAAAAAATTCTAAAAAAAGATTCATAGGATTTACCAGACTGCCATAGTACCAATAAATGGCAAAATAACCCTTATTCTACTTTGTTATTGATCATTTAGTGACTATTATTTTAGTCTAGGATGTCAATCAATTTCCAAATATTTTACTCTCATTTTCCCTATAACTGTTTGACTTTTCCAGAATTTTAATGAGTGATAATCTGACACTCTCCTATTGTCATTTTAAGTTGGGAGAAGGTTATACACAGGTTCCTATGTTGTTATGATTTCATAATTTATCCTGCTTTAGCATCCCTAATGATATTTGTCCTTCATTCTTGAACAAGACCAGGACATTAAGGAGGTGATCCTGGGACAAGCATATGAACCAGATTTGAGTGAGGGCTTGCTGAACTAAGTCACCTGCCTCACTTTTTCCTCAGTGGTCAGATAATACATCAGGACAACTGGGTATGGTTCTGAATTCTGGATAAATCTGAGAAGAGCTAAGCCCATCATAATTGATCATCTCACAATGTTGCTGTTAATGGTACATAATGTTCTCTGGGTTCTGCTCGTTCCACTCAGCATCAGTTTATGCAAGTGTTTTCAGACTTTCATAAAGTCTGACTGCTCATGATTTCTTATAGAACAAGAGTACTCCATCAAAAATGTGAACTTCTCAATGGCAGGGGTCATAATTTAGTTTTTCTTTATAAAACCCATAGTATGAGATTGACCAATACTTCTTGCCATGGTTGATGATGATAATACCAATGATCTTGCTGATGATGTGACAGGTGTTGTTACATATAAGGATAACAAATAATAGAAGGGATATAGTTCCTGTCTCCCAAGAAGTTTACACTCCATTTCAGGGATAGAATGTTTTACTTCCTGTTTTGTTAATTCATTAATCAAGGAAACAAACATGTATGAAGTTCCTACAATTAACCAAGCACTGGATTAGAAAGAAAATCAAAAACAGTCCTTGACTTTGGAAGTTTATACTTAACTGGAAAGATAGCATGCATCTATATGAATATATTCAAAACAGGCAAAACCAAATACAAGGCCATTTGACCAATGAAGGCACTAGAAGGCAGCATCTGAGAAGGAAAGTAGAAATTACAAGAAGGCAAAGTGAGGTAGGAAAGCATTCCAGGCATGAGCCACCAGAGTGAAGGCTAGAAAAGAATATTGTATTTGAGAAGTAATTTTTAAAGTGGGGCTAGAACATAGAGTACATGGGAAAAGACTGGAAAGGTAGAAAAGCAATCACACCGAAGAGCTTTAAATTCCAGACAGAGCTTATATTTTAACCCTTGAGGTAAAAGAGTCACCGAAGTTTAATGTGTGTGTTTGTGTGTGTGTGTGTGTGTGTGTTTGTGTGTGTGTGTGCGCACGCGCACACACACATGTGTGTCATGGAGTGGAGGCAAGAGGAGACTTGCACTTTAAGAAGATCTCTTGGGTGGTTGTGTGGAGGATGGACCGGAGAGGTGAGATACTTGAAGTCAGGAGACAAAATAGTAAAACCATCCAGATATTTCACACACAGGTAAACATTAAATAATTATTGAGTTGACTCAACTGAAAAAGTATTTATTAAGGGTCTTCTATGGGTCAAAGATAACTTGAAGCTCTGATGATACAAATTATTGTCACCATGGACAAAAATGCTTGCTACTGCAAACATAAATGGACAAGTGGAGAATCTAAGCAATAGTCCATGAAGATCAGTTAAATATGTATTAAGCCTATATTATGTAAACAATGTAATAAATATGTATTAAGCCTATATTATCACTGTGATAGGTGATGGGGATACAAGTATAAAGACTGAAACAATCCCTGCTTGCAAAGTGCTTACATTATGATGAAGAAAACATACACTATCTCAATATATATGGCATAAGCATTAAAAGAATAAATAAAAAATCTATACAGAGTAGTTAATAAATGACAGTTGGTGTATAAGGAAAGGCTTTGTGTACAAGATGATACTTGAGCTACATCTTCAAGGAAGAGGGGACTCTATTTGGTGGAAATATATTCTCAGCATGGTTCCTGCTAATGCAGAAGTGCCAAGAGAAAAGGAGACAGGAATGTAGAAAAGAGATAAGGTAAGTTTGACTGGATCCCAAGGGAAGGAAGGGAGTACTGGCCGAGAGGCCTGGAGAGATAGGTTAGGGGCAGTTTGTGTAGTGTTTTAAAAGCTAAGTACAGTTTAGTATTTTATCCTGGAGGTAATAGGAATCCACTGAAGTTGATTTAGTAGGGAATTCAAATGGTCAAATCTGCATTAAAGAATACTTTTTCAGTAGTTTGAAGGATGGGCTGAAGTATGGATTTGAGGCAAGAAGACCATTTAGGAGGCTATTGCAATGATCCATGTGAGAGGTGAAAAGGACCTGAACAAAGATAGTAGCTGGGAGTGGAGAGTCAGATAGATGTAAGAGATATTGAGAAGGTAGAAACAATATTTTGCAAATGATTGGATATATGGATTAATAGAATGAGGATTTAAGGATAGTGCCTATATAAGTTGCTTGAAGGCAAGGACTGCTTTTAAAATAATATATATATATATATATATATATATATATACATACACATTTCTCCTATTACACATGTAATATCCATTTTTAAAAAATTTTGAGTTCTAAATTCTCTTCTTCCTTCCCACTCTTTCCTTCCTCAACATTGAGAAGGAAAGAAGTTTGATAATATAGTCTCTCTCTCTCTCTCTCTCTCTCTCTCTCTCTCTCTATATATATATATATATATATATATATATATATATATATATATGCGGTCATGTAAAGCACATTTCCTCATTAGTCAAGCTGTGAAAGAAAAACACAAGAAAAAAATTGAAAAATAATATGCTATGATCTGCATTCAGACTCCATTGGTTTTTTCCTCTGGAGATGGACAGGATTTTTCATAAGTCCTTTGGAATTGTTTTGGATAATTGCATTGCTGAGAATAGCTATCATTCACAAATGATCATTTTTTGATATTGCTGTTACTGTGTACAATGTTGTCATGATTCTGCTGTCTTCACTCTGCATCAGCTCATGTAAGTCTTTCTGTTTTTTTCTTAAATCATCTTGCTTGCCATTTCTTATAGCACAATAGTTTTCCATTATAATTATATAGTACAGCTTGTTCAGTCATTCCCCAACTGATGGACATTATATTGATTGTCTTTTGTCTTTTTTTGTATCCTTTCTGCTGGCAGAAAGGCACATAATAGGCACTTAATATTGATTGAATTGTGTATAAAATGATCAGAAAAAATACTAAAGGAGAGGAATTTACAAGGAGGATACAAGGTATGAACTCAGAGAAAGGATGATCTTTGGAAGATTAAATAAGGGCACCTGTAATATCTGGAAGTTTTAAAGCAAATGTTGGACCAACATTTGTCAAGTGTGTTGTATTAGGGAGCCATTTGGGGAGAGTACAGTGAAAGAATCAGATTAGTCATTGAAGTCCTGTTCATCTCTAAAATTCTGTGATTCTTTGCTCTTGTTGAATGAAAGAAAATTCCTTTGGGCTGTCTATACTGTAGAATACTGCCATTGAAAAAATAAGGATGTTTTACTTTCTAATTTAACAATAAAAAGAAGCAAAAACAGAGTTCCCTGTGGCTAGAGCAATGGGAAGGGGGAGTAATTGTGTCCAAAGCAATCAGGGATGACAGGAGGATGCTTGAGACTAATGTAGATTTGTTGATTCTCTAACTCCTTTTGCATTTATTGCCTGTAGTGATTAATTAACACCTTGTTATATATGTGATGAGACTGTAAACTAAAGAAATTGGTTTTCTTGGGTTGCTTGTGAAAACTAGTCTGATTTAGTTTTAAATGATTTATTTTGAATTTAACTTTTACCATGGGAAAAGCCAATTAAACTCAATTTATTGCTTTTGCATTTGAAAAAAACATTTTATATGTTAATTGATTATAATTTATCAGTTATTTATTTTTTTATTTATCAGACCTTATGAGTCCTCTTTAGAATTCTTTTTATTCATTCTAAATTTGTTCTTAAGGATTTGAAAAAAAATATCTTTGAACATATCAGATCAAATGTGTTTTGCAGATTAATCCTTCAGTTAAACATTGTTTTACACCTACATGTATAAGGCAATGAGTATAAAAAAAAGAATATACATGTGATTTATTTAAACATAGAGACTTAATTAAAACAGCAGTCTTTAACTTTTTGGTGTTACTCTACTCTCAAAAATTAGTGAGTGTCCTCCAAAGAGCTTTTATTTTTGGGGCTTATATATGTATAAACACATACACACACAAAAACACATGTAGCAATATTTATTGTAATTGAACTGAAAACACATTAGTATTATTATGGAAATAGTTTTTACTTCATGGCCCTCAAAATGGTCTTGGGAATTCTCAGGAGTCCCTGGACCATACTTTGAGTACTGCTACTATAGCTTAAGACCACACTATACCTGCACTAATATCACAGTAGTTGGAGGGAGGAGTCGTCAAGCTTCAGGACAGCCAGTCCTTGTCAACCTCTTCTCTATTGTTTAAGAGAAATTTAGGACTAGTATCATATCTGTCATGCTACCATTCAAATCTCTCTGGTCTAAGGGTATATGAATCTGAATTCAGGAGAAAGATTGCTTCCTTGATAGCTCTTGAGAGGGAAGGTAGATCTTCATTTACATTCAGCAGCTTATCCCTTCCCTAACAAATGCTAGTTAAAAGATTTCAAATAGCAAATAGTGAGTGAGAACATTTATCCAAGCAAAATGATAAATAGCAATTGAACAAGTTTCAGAGATTAGAATATATCAGAATACACAAACAAAAAAATGATTTTTAAAATTAAGAATGATGTCCAGGAGAGGTCCTCTGTTAACATTCAGGCACTGAAGGTGAGAAATGTATTGGGGTCAACTCCAATACACATCTATGACTCAGATGACTATAATCTACCATTCATTTTTCCTCTCTCCACCTTCTCCTAGGAGAACCTTTCTCCACATGGTCCTCTCAAAAGTCTTAGACCAAATGAACTAAGTCCCTTGCACACATAGGAATGGAGTGTCATGTTTAGAAGTGTCTTAACCAGTCAGAAGCCAGACCTGTCTTCACATAGGTAGCAACATACAAAACTGCCCCAGACTTGGAGTGAAATTGTGCCACATTCCTCCTTTGGGTCAAAATCTTTTCCAGTTCCTTGCAAAAATAAGTGGGGATAAAATTGAAACCAGTAACTACAGTATAAATTGAAACTTTAGTGCTTTAAAACAAGGAAAAATACCTTGTATCCCAAATAATCAACCCATTTACTATTGAAAACAGAAAAAGTTTAAAGACAGTATATTTCTACAAGCATTGTATGACACAAAGCATGGCTTGATAGATAATTTTAGTGTCAACTTGTCCAAGGTACACACAGGACATAGCATATAGGCAGTTCTAGTATATACATGTCTATGTTGTTGAATCATTTCAGTTGTGTCTGACTCTCCATGACCCTATTTGGGATTTTCTTGGCAAAGATAGGGGAATAATTTGCATTTCCTTCTCTAACTCATTAAACAGATGAGGAAATAGATAAAGAGGTTAAGAGACTTGCTCAGGGTCATACAGCTAGTAAGTGCCTGAGGCTAGATCCCTCTAACTCTAAAATTGACCCTCTATCCATTGTACTACCTAGCTGCCCTAATATAACCAGAGAATACAATAATTAACTATAAGTAACAAGAGAAAACATGACTAATGGTTGAAGCAAACCCAACTAACTGTAACACTAACAGGAAGCTATAAAAAAACGATACTTAAATCTAAGTGTTTTTATATCTACAAAATAATGAGCAAACTAATTTACAGATGACTTTATGGTGAACATAAAAAATATAGACAGATGAACATAACAGCAAAATAATAAAATACATTTAAATATATAGCAATTAACAACACATGCAATTATATGTGAGGTCCACTTTCTATACATAATCTCTATTATTGTTGCTGTGTAACTTTTTTCAGGTGTACTTGTAACATACGTAAGTCTAGGTATTGGTCTCATGAGTATAGTTCTCTTTTACTAATTGATCTCCTATTTCTTTACTTGAACAAGTAGACAATATGAGCTGATCAGGAGAATTGTTACAGACTTGGTTGTCTAAACCTGGACTCACAGCAGGAGCAGGTTAACTGTTAGTGTATTTGTGCATTGTGGATTGCTCTGTACCCTAGGAGTCTCTGAGGCAATTCTAGAAAAGAAAAGAAATGCCTCTGGGTTCAGTACTCTTGCTTTGCAGTTTCTTTCACTGAAAACATCACTTTCAGCACCCATATCTGGGTCACTTAGACTGTACAAATAACAAAGGATTTCTTTTGCTCAGCATTGAGTATTCAACATTTCTCTCCATATGCTCATTGGAATGTCCAGCTTCTATGAGCAATAGGAGGTTTAAGTAAATATGATTCCCACCATTCAGGTGGGGGAGTTTGTGAAAAGATAAGTTGCCTGCTCGTTCAATAATTTGTTTAAATTAGCATTCCTTTGATCATCTAAAGTGTAAGTCCCTGGAATGCCAAGATTTCTCAGCAGAACTGTCTCCCTTGCTGCAAGTCTTGAAAAACTACTGTAGTATCATAATGTCTTTTGTTTCCTTTATAACTGTTCTGACTGAAGTCAAGGCTTATTGGTATGCTCATATTAGCTTTTCTTTCAATTGAGAGATATATCGAATATGAGTACTGGCATCATTTCCTTCATTGGAGGTACTAAAGTATAAGGCAATAGGTATTTGGCCTGACAGTCACCTGAATGAGAGCAAGCACAATATAAAACTGGTGCAACTGTATGTATGCATTAGTATTGAAGACTACTGAACTTTTGATTCTGGTCTTAGAGGTTCTATCATGTTCAACAGTAATACATTTGAAAGATTCAGGTTGTGAGTTTCTTTATGGATTTCAAGAATTAGTGCTAGATTGTTTTATATATGGCAAGGTCTAGATTTCCTTAAGTAGCTTGTCCTTGAAGTCTGTATTCCTGCTTGGAGTTGATACTGGCTAGGGATCCATGTTCTTGTTGTTCAGTTGGGTCCAATCTTTGTGATCCATGGACCATAGAAGGACCAGGTCCTTTCTTCCACTGTGTCTTGAAGTCTGTCCAAACTCCTGTTTGTGGCTTCCATGACACTATCTTATCCAGTTCCTTTTTTTTTTTTTGCAGTCCTCTTCTCCTTTTGTCTTCACTTTTTTCCAATATTAGGATATTTTCCAATGAACCTATCTTCTCATTATGTGGCCAAAGTATTTAAGTTTCTGCTTCAGTATTTGCCCTTCTTATGAGTAGTCTGAAGTAATTTCTTCAAGTATTGACTGATTTGATCTCCTTGCTGTACCTCAAGGGACTTTCAATATTCCCCTCCAGTATCACAATTCTAAAATGTCAATTCTGTGGTGCTCATTTTCTTATAGTCCAACTATCACAGTCACTCATTACTACTGGAAGAACTACATGTTTGACCATGTGGACCTTTGTTGGCAAAGTGATATTTCTGCTTTTTAGTATGCTGTTCAGATTTGCCATAGCTTTCCTTCCAAGGACCAAATGTCTTTCAATTGCATGGCTGCAATTGCTGTCTGCAGTGATTTTTGAGTTCAAGAATATAAAATCTGACAATACTTCTATTTCTTCTTCCTCTGTTTACTAGGAAGTAGTGGGATCCATTGCTATGATTTAAGTATTTTTTAAAGCTAAATGTCAAGTCAATTTTTATACTCTCCTCTTTCACCCTCATCAAGAAACTTCTTAATTCCTCTTCATTTTCTGCCTTCAGAGTGGTATTGTATGAGATTTCTTCCAGCAACCTTAATTTCAACTTTTGAAATATCCTTCCTGGCATTTTGCATGATATATTCTGCATATAAATAAGGTAACCATATACAGCTTTGTCATTCTCCTTTTCCTGATCTTAAATCACTCAGTTGTTCCATGTTTGGTTCTAACTGAAGCTTCTTGACTTGCATAACAAGTAAGATGATTTGATCCCCTTTCTTTGAGGACTTGACACATTTTGTAGTGATCCACACCATCAAAGGCTTTAGTTAGTCACTGAAACAGAAAATGTTTTTTAGAACTCCCTTGCTTTTCCCGTAATTCAGTGGATGTTGGCAATTTGGTTTCTAGTTCTTCTGACCCCTTGAAAATCAGCCTGCAGTACTTAAAAATCTTGTTTCACATGGTGCTGAAGCCTACTGTAGAATCTTAAGAATAATCTTGCTGGCATGTGAAATAAGTGCAATTATTTGGAAATTTGAACATTCTTTTACATTGTTTTTCTTTAGGATGAGGATGTAAACTAATTTTTCCCCTCATCCAGTGACCATAGTTGAAATTTCCAAATTTGTTGCTATAATGAGTATAGTAATATCTTTTAGGATTTTAAATAGCTCATCTAGAATTCTATTCCATCCTTACTGTTAGCAATATTTCCTAAAGTCCATTTGATTTCATTCTCCAGGATGTATAGCTCTAGATCAGTAACCACACCATTATGACTATCTATGATACTATGATCTTTTTTTTGAATAGTTCTTTTGTATATTTTAACTACCTCTTCTTAATCTCTTCCACTTTTGTTAAATCCCTACCATGTTTTTATTATGCCCACTTTTGCAAGAAATGTTCCTTTGAGGTTTCTAATTTTCTTGAAGAAATCCTTTGTTTTTCCCTTTATATTGTTTTCTTCTTTTTGAATTGCTCAGTCCTTTGTCTTTCCCTTTCTGTTGTTTTCTTCTACTTTTTGAATTTCTCATTTAAGAAAACCTTTTTATCTCTCCTTGCTAGTCTCTGAAATTGTGCACAGTTGAGTATATTTTCCCCTTTCTTCTGTCTTTCATTTTCCTTTCATTTCTCAGCTATTTGTAAAATCTCATCAAAGAACCATTTTACTATTTTGCTTTTTGTTTTTCTTTGGGATGCTTTTTGTTGCTGCCCCCTTTACAGTATTGTCCATAGTTGTTCAGGCACTCTGTCTATCAGAATCATTGCTTCTATTTCATATTCAACAGGGATGTTATTTAGGTCATCTATCTGGACTGTTGATTTTCCCCTACGTTCATCAATTTATATCTGAATTTTGCAATAAGATGCTTGTGATCTGAATCACAGTCAGTACAAGGCCTTATTTTAACTAACTGTATAGAATTTTTCTACCTTTGACTTTGAATTACATAATCAATCTGTTTTCAGTATTGACTGTCTGGTGTAGTGATGTCCATGTGTTGAGGCACCTTTTGGCTTATTGAAAAAGAGTATTTGTTATGACCAGCAAGTCATCTTGACAGAACTCTATCAGCGTCTTCCTTGCTTCATTATGTGCTCTAAGGTTGAACTTTCCAATTATTATAGTTATTTTTTGATTTTCTACTTTAGTGGTCTAATCCCCTTTGATGAATGTGACTTTTAAAAATGTTATTGCTAGATGTTTAAACCTTTGTAGAACTGATCGACTTTGGCTTCTTTGGTATCAGTTGTTAGAGCATATAGTGTGCTGTTGAATAATTGCTTTTGGATCCAAGCAATTATCATTCTGTCTTTAGAGCTTATACCCCAGTACTGCTTTTCTTTTATTGACTTTGAGGCCTATTACATTTCTCCTAAGGGATTCTTGCCCACAATAGTAAATCAGATTTATGTTCACTGACACCCAAGATTTTTTTTTATTTTTTTGCAAGGCTATGGGGTTAAGTGGCTTGCCCAAGGCCACACAGCTAGATAATTATTAGGTGTCTGAAGCCGCATTTGAACTCAGGTACTTCTGATTCCAGGGCCAGTGCTCTATCCACCTCACCACCTAGACGCTCCAACACCCAAGATTTTTGATGTCTAAACTTTCCTTTTCTATTTGACCACACCCAATTTAACTCTGGTTCATAGATCTTACATTTCAGGTTGCTTTTCACTGCATCAGACTTTTCTTTCATCACTTTGGTCTTGGTCCAGCTACTTCATTCTTTCTGGAAATACTTATAGTTGTCCTTAACTCTTCCCCAGAAAAGTATTGAACACCTAACCTGAAGAGCTCATCTTCTGGTAGTCCCTGTTTTGTCACTTTAATATGGGTCATGAGTCTTCTTGGTAAAGATACTGGAGTGGTTTGCCATTTCTTTTCTCCGATTCATCAACTTTTGTCAAACCAACTACCAACTTCTTTTATTACACAATTGGTCATACAATCTCAGAAAATGCTCTATTTGATCTAGTTGAAGGAATGTTATAGCCTTCAAAGTCAATAAAAGGGCTTGGGGAGAGAGATCTTTTCTACAGGTGATCCCAGGCCAGTCACTTGCATCCTGGGGGGGTGGGAGTTGAGGTATCCTGTGTGTGACTGGCTGCAGGAGTACAGGGACACCTGGATAAACTCTTGTTTGTGATGCTTAGTGGACTTGGTGGAGAGATGAAAATACTATTCAGCAACCTCCTTCAGGTTTCTCAACTTGCTTAGTTCAACAGCAAAGTTGTCAAAATTGGCCTTTAGCATGAATTTCAGGTACCAGTGTTCATTTTCTATCATGAGGCAGTTTTAAGCTGTTCAGGTTTCTTAACTTAATGATCTCTGATATAAATGACCTGACATCCTTGATGCTACCTCCTAGGTCTGTTTTACATCGCATCGCAAGATCCAAAAAGACAGGACTTCTCTCCAAGCAGGGAAGTTAGCAATGTAGAAATCCCAGCAGATAAGGTGGAGAGGGCTATTATATAATGTTCTATAGAGCTACCTTTGGAAGTTTCTGTGATATAAAACTCATCAGGAGATCCATATATGGAAACCCATACATATTTCCATGGGTATTGTTAGGTAAATTCTCCCACCTAATCTTGACCTGACTTTGTGTTTCAGCTAGGTCTAGTGAGAAAAGATCCAGTCTGGAGCCTGGGTCACAGTCTGTCCACAATCTCATGAACCTAAAGTTCCAAAGAAAACGACTTCCCAGGAACTCTGTTTCATATACAGTGTCTTTAGCAACCTGCTGTATGATGGGAGTCTGATTGGAAGAATGTGACCCCTGACTCCTCAAGTAATGCAATCTACCTTTAATGGAAATAGCAAAAGAAGCTCTAAAAATCCCCAAGAGAAAACTTCCATGTGACTTTGGGCCATCTCAGAAACTATCCCTTCTTTGTTCTGTTTCTATCTGACCTGGCTTAAGAATGGTGTGAAGATCTATCACTGTCTTCCTGCTTCCAAGGACTACTTTTGTCTTATTTATTTCCATCCTGGCAGGTACTACCCTTCTTTCTTCAGTATCTCAGTATGGTCCCTTTATAGTAGAACTATTCCTTTGGAAGTTTTGTGTCCTTTCAGTTGGTGTAGTCAGCAGGATATTGAAGAAATGGGCTTGGGGAGAGGCGTCTTTTCTGCAGGCAGTCCCAGGTTGGTCACCCACATCCTGCGTTGGGGGTAGTGTATGGCTCTTCAGACAGGTGTAATCCTGTGTGTGACTGACTGCATGAAATAGGGATGCCTGGATAAACATTAATTGGTCTGTGATGCTTATAGTCTTGACAAGCATAAGACATTCATTGCCATTGAGAGAGACTTTGAATTGTCAATTGCCCTTTTTGTCATAGGACAAAAGATGCAATGATCTCAAGGTTGGTGATTGGGGATTTTTTTGGGGGGGCGACAGAGGATAGTATAGAAGAAAAGAACAGGACAAATTTCTCTCCTTGTCCTTCACCTCTCCCTTTCTCTTTCTCCCTCCTTCTCTCCGTCCCTCCCTCTTTTTTGGTCACTCAGAGCGTAGGCAGGAAAGTGGCAGGGAAAGAAAAAACACAGTGAAGTGAAACTTATTTAGGCTATAATTGCTGAAGGAAGTGTTGGAATTAGGAGATGCCAGAAACAAGAAAGCTGTAATTTTTGTCTGTCTTTGTATCTGTTTGGAATGCTATTTATGTTAAGTGAGGTGAGTTATCTAAAAAAAATTCCTTCAGGTACTTCCTTGGAGAACCTTTTTTGTTTCCCCATTGTTTAAAACCTTGATGAATTAAAATCTTAATTTAAAGCTTTGGAGAAGTTTTTGGTTCCCCAAAGAGTGCCCTGCCTGGAAGGTTTCTAGTTTTGTATTCAAAACTTTGGAGAATTTTCATCCTCCAAAGGGCTTAAATCAGGGGATGGAAAAAAAGGATAATATTCTTAGGGGTATGTTTTGTGTGTGTGTGTGTGTGTGTGTGTGTGTGTGTGTGTGTGAGAGAGAGAGAGAGAGAGAGAGAGAGAGAGAGAGCACGCATGCACACAAGATCACAGTCTCTAGAGACATCTAGTGAGGACCAAATTGAGAACACTTTTGTGAGTTTTGCTTATTATCAGGCAAGGAAAAATAATTTTTCAAAAGACTGGCAACTGAAAGGCCTCACAAATGAGGGAATATTGGGGTCACCATCTCATAGTTGTCAGTCCAGCTGTCAGTTCATTTGTATGATTTTCTGTGCCCATATTTGTTTGTTTCTGAGTCTGAGTCTACACTTCTAAGCTCAGTTTAGAAGGAAAAACTGCCAGAATATCTCTCTGTGTGTGTCTTGTTAACTAACAGTATCCTGGGGAAAAAAAGACTGTCAACCACTTTGGGAAGATCACTAAGTTTTCAGAAAGATTCTTCCTTCCTTTTTACATTCCTAAACTATGGTTATGGATTTGGGGGTGGGTGGGTGAATGAGGGTGGACAAGAAGTAAGGGAATCTTCCCCCCCCCCCCCCCGGTTGGTATGTTTTTACATGGTAAATTAAATAGAAACTGAGTTTGCAACTAAAATAGATATTATTTGCTACTGTGAATCCCTAAACTGTGATTTGAATGTTTTTACAAATGCTGAACTATTCTGACGAGTTTTAGATTACATTCTTTAGAATTTGCTTTAAGGGAACTAAGTGTTCTCCTCCTCCTCAAGACTGACAAATTTATTGTTTTGTAGCTAAGAGATGAAGGTCAGCTCAACTGATTATAAAGAAGCAGTATCACTGAAATTTGAGAAAACAAAAAAAAATTAGACCTGGCACTTAAAAACTGCCTGCCAATTATTAACTCTTTCTTGGTTCACAAAAAAAGAGAAAAAATGTATGTACATCAGGAAATAGTAAAAAAAGTAATTTGATTTGAACATTTAGTTAGATCCTTAGGAAGTCTTCCAAACTAAAGTTAAGTACTGATTAATTTAAAAATAACTTTTAAAACAGATGTCTTGAAATTAGAAATTTTACTGTAAATTAAATGAGATTCCTACCTATTTTTTGATAATAGATTATGTTCAATTTGAATTTTAAGAGCTGTCTTACTACCTCCCTACAAAAAAAGAAAAAATATAAAGATACAGGAGGAATAAGCTCAAACTATTCTGAAAATTCCCAGACAGAGTGGCAATATCTTGGGGAAAATCCTACCATTATTCAGTTATGAGACTCAAGAACTAGAAAAATTATGGGGGAAAAAAAAGAAAAAAATTTGATAATTACTATCTGAGAAAAGATATAAATAAAAGACCTTGTAGTTTTCCCCTATTTGTAAACTTGCCAGGTTTCTTGAAACCATCTATTTAGGCAAGCTTATCATTCCTATGAAAGAGCTTGTTTGAGTTATGGAATTTCTAAACAATGAATTATTGAATTTCTAAGTTTGTTTTGTATTACAGAAGTAACTTCTAACAATTGAGCTTTATAGCAGGATGAATTTTAACTTCAGGAGAAGATAAGAAAAACAAGTGAAGCATATTAAATGAAATCTTCCAGTATCTTAGTAAATTTTTTATTGATTATTGCAATACCATGTGAGTAAAAATAATCATATTTAGATCTAGGTTATAATTAGTGAAATTTGCTATTTGAGATCAAATCTTTGGAACGATAAATGATATTATTTTAAGTTTTGAATTCAGTTGTTATTTCTGAAGTCAGTAACTTACAGTTGTAAGAAATGCCACAAGATATTCAGAAGCAGTGTGATCCTAAATTCTAAGTATGGGTGTCTATATCTGGAGAAAATATTGAGTGGACAATCTTGGCATTGTTGAATAGCCTCTTGACTCAGTTTCCCCATTGTATTATTTACTTAAAATCAGTAATGTTTCCCACCTGATCAAACTTGAGTCTATGAGGTGGATTGTTATTACATGAATGATTGTCAATGTGACTCTTACCTAAAGTCAAACAGAGCTAAGGATGTTTTATCCTGGTATACATATGTTGAATCATTCTGTGGCATTAGCTTTAGCCTAAAGGACCAGTTTTAATGCTGCTTTTTCCTCTTATGGTAAATTTCTATAATAGGACAAGTGGCCAATAAAAAGGTATGAGCACACTGCAATTATGGAAGATCTTGCTGATTTTACTCTGAATATGTAGTCATTCCAAATCCCAAACTGTCTACTAGTACTTACATAGTCATATATAAGATTAAACCCCCAAACTATCTTATTCTTTCAGCATACCATGGGAACAATTAGACAAAAGTAAAAAAAAAAACTTATAAAGCAAAGATATGGACCCATCATGTAAACTTTAAGTAAGAACCTCTTCTTTTTCATTTTAAGTAATAAAAATTTAGTCATCTTGGTGGAATATAATGTTTGTTTAATAACCATTTGAATATGGTTAACAGTTGAACATATTTTACTGAAGACAACTCATACTCTGTCCTCTGTATTCAACTGAGAGTTAATTATTTAGTATATCTATACATCCCAAATCAGGTCTTTTGTTACAATTGGAGTAAAATTAACTTCTTGTAAGTAAATTCATTTGAGCAACCATTGAATTTGGGGGTGGAAAGCATTTTACCTACAAAAAAATGTTGTTACCTGTATTTTCATGTATAAGAAAGACTTTTTAAATAGCATTTAAATGAAGAAGAAATTGACATTAATTGGAGCAGAAAAATTTTGAGAGAGCAACAATATCAAATGATCATTATATATATATCAAATGTAAATGATTCTACTGGGGTAAATTTTCTGAAGTTTCGAGGGAACTATGGGTTCAAGAACTTTGTAATTTGAAGTTCTTCTTATAAGTACTATTGTAAATGATTTTAATGGGATAAATTTTCTGGAGTTTCGAGTGATCTATAGATTCATAATTTGAAGTTCTTATGGTATTGTTGTAGTAAGATCAGAACCATAAAGTCTGAGCTAATCTTTAACCACACAAACTAGTAATTAGAGAAGTAAAATTTGAGAAACTGTCCTAGCTTATATTAAGATCTGCTTTGGAAAAGATTTTAGCAGGAACTTTTATGGTGTCTCTACAAGTGACTTGGAATCAGAGGAGCAAATCTACTAAAGAGGAGTGCCCTGGAGAGTTGTCCTGAGAATGAGGACTATCTGGGAATGTCCAAGAGAAAATGCTTCCAGAGTCCAGACTACCTCTGCGATTCAAGATGAAACGTAATAATTAAGTGGATATAGGGGGACAGCTAGGTGGTACAGTAGATCGAGCATGGACCCTGGAGTCAGGAGGACCTGAGTCCAAATCAGTAAAAAGCTACCTTGCTTTTTAACTTATGTCATCTCTACTAGTCTTTCACCAGTCACCTGTTCTTACTGTCAGTCATGCATAGATAATTATAGCAAGGTTCAGTGAAAAAAAAAAGTTTGCATATGCATTTGGCAAAAATCTCAGACTCTCTGGTATATGTCCATTTAGTTATAATTCAGCTCCTTAGATGTCTAGATTGCTCTCACATTTTCTAGTATCAACAGAGTTTCTAGATGGATAAAAACATCTCCATTCAGCCAACCAATAATCACCTCTCCCTCTGCATACAAGTTCAGTCATTTCAATCAAGTCAATATAGATATGTTCCAAGGATTGCTGGTATTTACATTTCCCAATTAATAATTACCTAGCTGTGTGCCCTTGAGTAATTCACTTAACCCCATTGCCTTATGTACACACACACACACACACACACACACATACACACACACATACACACAGACACCAAAGGACATTGGGAATGAATCACCAAAATACAAAAAAGACTTGATGTTAATGTTGATGGAATTATCATATACATTGTCTTTTTATTTTATTTTATTTTTTGCTGAGTTCTCTTAGTTCTCTAGGTATCGTGTGAATTACATTTCTAAAATTTAGTGTTTGGTTTAGATATTCTTGCCAATGGCTTATATTATAATTAATGAATTTGGCTGTTCTTGCATTAACTTAGCAGAAAAAATTGTAACAGGTTTTCCATTGACAAAAAAGGGGAAGATTGAGAAAATCAAATACTTCTGATTCCATTTTATAATTGATTCTCTTTTGTATCACTCCCATTATGTTGTAATATTGTGCAAACCAGGTTTTCTTTTTCTTTTTTTTTTTTTTTGGTCTCTGAATTTAGTTCAGAAATTTAGTTCTCTCCCTAATCACCAAATGCCATTGACTCTTTCTTTGCCACCCTTGGGGGTAGGCTGAAAAGAAAATTGTAACACTAGTGGTAATTTTATTATTGGATATGTTATTTCACTACTTGTGCTTATATTACTGTTGTGATAGTGCCTCCAGTGTAGTTCATTGGTAGGCTCTCTGCTTTCTCCATGTTTACAGAACCATTGGTGTTCTGCTCAGGGAACTTTGTGGAACATACTATTGAAAAAAATGTATGATCAGGTCATGAGAGGTGAAGTGCATAGAGAGAGCCAGAGTGAGAGAAAGTGACCTATGACTCTGTCTTTAATGTAAACTACCTTTAATGTAAACAGCACAAGAAGCTCTAATTATCACATGGGAAAACTTGGCCATGATCCAGGGCTATCTTTGGCAATATACCTTCTTTATCCTATTTCTCTATAATATCTGACTTGACCTAAGGGTGGTTCAGAGATCTTCTTCTATCCTGCCGCCAACAAGGAGGACTTATGGGTAAACTCCCCCATTTAACCCTAATAAAATATGTGCTTCCATCCCGACAGGAACTGCCCCTCTTTCTTAAGTAACTCAATTTGCATCCTTATAATTGCCCTTCATTGAATAGATCCTGGTTGAAGCCTGGACCACAGAGTTGGTCGTATGTTACAGATAGTGATTTTTCTTACTATTTTAGGCAAAATCATTACCTGATATATATATGTTTTAGCAACCTGAGCTTCATTGAATTTCTTTGCTTTCTTTGTTTAAGGCCAAGACCACCTAAGTGATGCCAAATGTTATGATGATATTCTCTTGGTCCTACTTTTTACTTGATTTATGGGGAAGTTGCTTTCAGCTGTGCCCATTTTCTCACCACCCATTTTTGGCATTTCTTGACAAAGATACTGGAGTAGTCTGCCATTTCCTTCTCCAGCTCCTTTTATAGATGAGGAAACCAAGGCAAACAAGGCTAAGTGACTTACTCAGGGTCTGGTAAGTGTCTGAGGCCAAAACTGAACTCATATCCTCCTGATTCTTGACTTGGTACTCTGTCCATGTACCATCTAGGTGTCAGGAAATTCATATGCTGAAAAATACTTCCTGCAGCATTTTGTTTACAATAAGTAGATTCTTTCTGGGTTTTGGTTGCAGATGCTTTTTTATTCATGTTGAAATGGTCAATCACAACTAAGATATGATATATCTTCCAGAGATTAAAAAAATGTCAATATAGATATGTTCCAAGGATTGCTGGTATTTACATTTTCCAAATATACAGCTCGGATTAGTAACGCTTTTCTTTGTACATATCTAGTACAAGTTTTATACTTTTTCTTGACATCTGTAGCACTTTGGGATTAGTAAAATCTATTTCTTTCCAGCTCTAGGGTTCTTGACCCATATGTCCAAAATCATCAATATGTTCAGAGTAGAACCATCTGTCCCTTCATTCCATGCATAGGATAAGTCTGATACAGCATTCCATTGAACAGCTCCAACTTCTGTCTGGAACTTAAGATTAACTACCTTGCTTTCTAACTTGTGTCATCTCTACTAGTCTTTCACCAGTCACCTGTTCTTACTGTCAGTCATGCATAGATAATTATAGCAAGGTTCAGTGAAAAAAGGTTCGCATATGCATTTTGCAAAAATCTCAGACTTTCTGGTATATGTCCATTTAGTTATAATTCAGCTCCTTAGATGTCATAGATTGCTCTCACATTTTCTAGTATCAACAGAGTTCTAGATGGATAAAAACATCTCCATTCATCCTACTCAGCATTCTCTCAGCCAACTAATAATCACTTCTCTCTCTGAATACAAGTTCAGTCATTTCAATCAGTGTCTGACTCTTTCTTGGCAAAGATCCTAGAATTGTTTGTCATTTCCTTTTCCAGATCATTTTACAGATGAGGAAACTGAGGCAAACAGGGTTGTGTGATTTATCCAGAGTTAAGTTAGTAACTGATGGCTAGTTAGTAAATGAAATCAGTTTTGAACTCAATAAGATAAGTCTTTCTGACTCCAGGCTTGGCCCTCTGTCCTAACTCTTACAAAGCAGATATAGTCCCAGACATGGGTGGAAACAAGGTTACATAGATGAATCACAAAATAATTTTTAGGGTTAGGGAATAAGGAAAACTAATGCCTGAGCAGTTTCTTCTTTTGAAATTATTTTCATTTTTAATTCTCTGTCATTATTTCACATATCTATTAATTTATTAAGCTATAGCCATGTGTTTGTTGTGATTTCTCCTTTTCCTAATATTGCAAATTTATGCTTTCTCTTGTTTTGGATTGTTTGCTAATAGATGATCAGATTTTTTAGTTTTTATAAAAACACAGCTCTTTGTTTTTAAAGTTCTGCATTTGTAAATTAATTTATTATGTATATATTTTCTATTTTCCTTTTGAGTATTATTTGTTGATTTTATAGTTGTAGTTTTTTTGGATGATGGGTAAGACTAAAGATGATCTTGGTTATCCCTTCCAATTCTGTGATTCTCTATTTGTTTATTTAGTATAATCCTTTTCCTTATAAGAAGGCATGGAGCTAAGACCTTCCCATTTTATTTCCTGGGGCACATATGCTAGAGGGATGTATTTCTGGGCATAAGAGGAAATATGTACACTAGGAAAGAAAGAAATATTGAGCTCCAAGAAGGCATGGAGAAAGGTCTTCTATAACTGTCTGATCTCTACAGACAATTGTGTTTGTGAAGGAGTCAGTAATGGTCAGTCATACCAAAATGGCAGCCTAGTAACAGGGATGAGGAAACCCATGGACCTGCCTAGTCTTGCTGACTCTCAGCACTGATGAAAAATACCACGAATGGAGAAGAGTTCACTTGTATCATGAAGTATCTAGACTATAGTGGTCTTAAGTGAAGGTGGAACCAAATCATTAAAAAATTATTTGATGCCAGTGAGAAGCATTGGCTTGGGAATAAATCCAATGTGAATATTTGTTCTTTGGTCAGGTTTCATTAAATTAGACCTATAATATACCTATACCTATAATGAGGTTGTACAAGGGAACTAGTCCTTTTTTGTTAGATACACAAGCCAGGGAGTGATGTTCTCAAAATTTCCCTGTACGTGAGAATGAGCCTGAGACATTTGTGAAAAGCTCATCAAATTAAGCTGGACTGGACTGGGAGCTGGGACCTAATTGATCCAAGAATTACATTTTGGGGATCTATCAATCTACTTGGTCTATAACCTCATAGAAAGAAGATTTAAAAGCATAAGTCTCTAGCTTGCCAAAACAAAGAATCTACTTTAGATTCCCAATACCAATGAAGGTTTAGATTTGGGTTGCCTCTCAGCACATGGGGTTCCCTGCTGGGCCAGTCTCTTTAGCACCAGCAGTGATGTGATTTACAAATATGCCTTTTCTTCTTGTAGTTCTAAGCTTTGCCACTTCCCTTGGTGTACTTGATTCCTTAGAAAGGGTCACAATAGCAGTGCAGGTTCTTGGATGATCCTTCCCTTTTTAAGTCCATGTGTCCTTAATATTTGAAAGCAGCATCTTGGGCCAGTCCCATAATCAAAGGGCTTGTATTGTTTTGTTCTTTGATTGCATATTATTTATATTTTTACTCTCTTATTTAGGTTATAAGTACTTCTAAAGTTGCAACCATGCCTTATTTTCTATCTGGTGCAGTGCTGGGATTACAGTAAATGCTCAATAAAAACTTAGTCATTAATTCATGACTGCCTTACATCAATTCTATCAAGAAACAAAGTTGAAAAGACTGAAGAGTTGAAACAGATGGACATTAAGCCTGATGGGAGGAAGGGAATTAGCCTTTCCCTCTTGTAGTACAGAAAAGACTTAAAGTTTGTATATCCTAAGCCCATGATATCAGTTCTTGTCATATAACTGATATAACAAGGGCTATAATC
Organism: Macrotis lagotis; assembly: GCF_037893015.1. Taxonomy (NCBI): domain Eukaryota; kingdom Metazoa; phylum Chordata; class Mammalia; order Peramelemorphia; family Peramelidae; genus Macrotis; species Macrotis lagotis. The sequence goes on from NC_133665.1 coordinate 71,051,373, forward strand.
TTGGAATCATGGAATAGACCTAAATATAATATATTGCAACCTGTCTTCATCTTCAAATTAAGATTCAGAGTCACATAAAAGGTTAATATCAAAACTAGAACTAGAGCCCATACTTTAGGACCATGATGGAAGAGACCTTAGGGATTATTTTATTTCAAACCTTCTCTTTTTTTATAGATACAGAAACTGAGGTGAGGTGGCTTATACAAATTCAGGTAAAAGGTAAGAAAACTGAGATTTGAACTTAGGGCTCCTGCCTTCAAATGTAATGTCCTTTCTTCTATCCTACACTTTCTCTTTCTATTTGGATCCAAGTATCATTTCTGGTACCCTCAGGTCATACATAGCCTTATTTAATGGCAGAACAAAGAGAATCTGTTTAAGAAATTATGAAGAATTTCTGTTAAGAGATGACTTTATCATAAGGGCTTTTATTATTATTATTTCAAGGTGTTTTTTTTTGGGTGGAGGGGCCATTCTTTGTAAAAATGAGAAATAAAGGGTTTCTCATTATTCTGCATTTTTCTCTACAAAATCAAAATCCTTTTTCTAAGTGCTGGTGCTTGGAAGATGAGTAAGGGGAAAGAGAGACAGGAAGGTGAAGGATCACTCTAGCATGAGATCTGATTCTTAATTTGTGTCCAAATCAGTATCACCAATAATAATGATATTAATCTTAAAGGATAAGTCATCTCCATATAGTAAGAATCTGGTTCTTTCCCACTTACTCATTATCTTCTCTAAAACAAATAGAAGTCATCTCAATGGTGAGTATTTTTGTTTTTCTTCCTTCCTCTCTTGTCTCCATGAATCAGAGAAGTGTGGGATTTGAAGCACATGTGGATGGGTCAGTGTGAGCCTGGCAGCTGAAGCAGGCAGAGGGAGGACCTGATGCTGGCTCCTGAATGGGGGAGTGGACCACTCTGTACAGCATATCTGAGCTGCTAGAAGGAGGGTTTCATCATTCATAGCTGTCTCAGGGCTGCTTCAACACATGCTCCCAATTCTCAGACATTTATTTGTGGCTTCCAGAAAGAGAATGCACTACTGCCAGATGTCAGATACTAGGAGACCCTCTTCAAACAGCATCTGTCGATCATCACTCACCCCCTGCAAAGCCATAAAAGGAAAGGATAAATTTTGCTTGGTCCTAATGGGAGGGGAGTGCTTGTATTTATAAGAAATTTGGGCTTCTCAGGTAGATTTTTTTTGGATTGTCTTAAGGTCTGACCCTTTGTATTATAGAGAGACCAAGGTGGGGAAGAGGGGAGGCAAGGAGCAAGTATAGAGGATCACTGGAGACCCCTTTTGCTCTCTCTGAGCTCTGCCTTCACCTTTAAGCCTTCTTTTTCCAACAGCTCCTCTTTCTTGAGCCAGATGTTTCTGTGTCAGAAGAGAAGTAAGCTTGAGAGTGTTTCTGCCATGCTATAAAAACAAGGAATTTATGAGCAGACTGGTTTGAAAGGAGGACCTAGGGAATCATTACTAAAAGCATAAAAGACTAATTTTTCCCATAAAGTGGCAGCAGTAAATGTCCAATAAATATGGGACTCTTCTGACTGTTCTTCAAAGCATATTTTCACCCCAAACCTAGGAGAGGCTGTTGCTTATTTGGTACTGAATAAATAACCTGGCTAAGGTGGCCTTCCCCATTACCTTTCCCCACCAGCCCCTAAACCTGTGGGAGGTATCTGAAGGGATAAGAAAGTAGAGAGAGACAGATGGATTGCAGTCAGCATCTAGAAGTCACTCACTGGTGAAAAGAGCATGGGATCTGGAGTGAGAGGTCACAGGTTCAAGTCCCAGTTCTACTACGAGGTGCCCATGGGAACTTGGGTAAGTTGTAAAAACATGTCTGGACTTCAGTTTTCTCATCTACAAAATAAATGTGTTAGATTAGATGATTTCCAAGTTTTCTTCTGGCTTTAAATCACATAAACTCCAATGACTTATGAAAACCAGCAGCTCCATCATTACTAATAATGGGAAGGCATTCTATTCACCTAGAGCAACTCTTTATTGGAAAAGACAGCGGGAAAGTTGATGGTGGTGGTGTGGGGGGGGTAGAAGAGGGTGATGATGGAGGAAAACCCAAACCGACCAAAACTTTTAGCAATGACCTCCTTACCTCAGGATTTCTTAACTGTGCAATGAACTTTACAAATACCATATTATTTGATTCACACAACAACCCTGTGGTGTTAGTAAGGCAATTATTATGCCCATTTTACAGTGGATGAAACTGAGGCAAATAGGGATTAAGAGAAAGCCAGGGTTAAACAGCTAGCACATTTCTAAAAATATATTCTAACTTGAGTCTCTTTGACTATAGAATTATGGTTCTATGTACTGCACAATCTTTGGATAGAATCCAGGGGTTCATAAAATTTGGGAGGAAATTACATATTTATTTTTACTCATCTCTATCTGAAAAGGACAGTTAGGTAGTTGCTGACTCCTACTTTCGTCTAACCTACTTGTTTTACAACATATACTGAGAGCTTGAAAGGGCAAATGATTTTCCTGAGATCACGCAAATAGGGCCAGGAATTGAATCTAAGTCTTCTGACTAATAATCCAATATTCTTTCCACTGTCCCAGTCTGGGGGAACCTAACCAAAAGAAACTTGTTCATTTATCTTTAATATCTAGTCCAGTCCCATTTGTGATCTTTTCAGAACCTGTTTCACAGGGGTTATTGTGAGGAAAGTACTTCATAAACAAATCTTAAAGCTCCATAGGAATGGGTGATATTTTTATTTGTGATTAGAGCTGCTGCTTTTCATCATATGCTAATAATATTTGATTTAGAAACAGCACTTAATTTGATTGGCAAAATTATATTCAAATACCATAGGACTTTTTAGACAAACTGTTTAGTATAGATGGCTTTTTTCCAGGTCACAAAAGGACAAGGGTCAGATGAGGGCTCTGAAATCTTGGTGACTGCAAGTGTCTAAGGCACCAGTGAGATCACAGTCAGTGAATAATGAATGCATTAATGATAGCAGAAATCATTAAGAAAAACGATGAATGCCATAGGCTGGGAAGAAATAGGCTACTGGATAAATGGTATCAAATTCTTTGCTCCAGGTTATATCTCTTTCTGGAATTATCCTTTTAAAAACAGATATAGTCATTTCAGTCCTCTGTTCAAAAAATCTTCAATGACTCCCTATTACCTTCTAAGGAAAATTCAAACTTCTTTGCTTGCCATTCATGAACCTCCAGACCCCTCTGATTTATCCAGATTAAACATAGAGTGATTCATATGTCCTTTAAGCTCTCTAGTTTCCGAGTTATTGTTCAGTATTCACTCTTCTCCTTGTGCCTTAGCCTCCCCATTTGACCTATTGAATTTCCACTCATTCTTTAAAGTCAACTCAAAGATCACCTCCATGAAACCTTCCCTAATCTCCTTAATTAATAACCTCTTCCCAGAACTAGCATATCATTTTATATTAATCTATTGTAATGTACTTTTTTAGCCTGGTGAATAGAGAGTATGCCTCAGAGTCAAGAAGTCCTAAGAACAAGTTTTGTTTCTTCTACCTTCTAGCTATGAGATCCTGGGGTTAGTCCCTTGACATCTCAGTACATTGCTAAGCAATTCTTTAAGATACTAAGTTGGGGGTCAGTTAGGTGGTGCAGTGGATAGAGCACTGGCCCTGGAGTGAGGAGGACCTAGTTCTAATCAGATGTCAGACCTAATAATTACCTAGTTGTGTGACCTTGGGCAAGTTACTTAAACCCCTCTCACTTCCTCCCCTGCCTTGCAAAAAACAATAAATAAATAAATAAAAAAGATACTAAGTTGACAGGTACAAGGGATAGAGTACTGGCCTGGGAATCAGGAGATTCTGTGTTCAAATCTGACTTCAGACACTTAATCATTACCCTAGCTATGTGACCTTCGGCAAGTCACTGATCCCCCTTGTCTAGCAAAAAACAAAAAAAAATATAGTAAGTTGATGATCATCAATGATAGGAGAATCTCACTGGAAGCAACCTAGATGAATGAAATCCCAGTATTACTTAAAAACAAACAAAGAAGGTACTAACAACACATTGGTAGATGTTACAGCTTTCTGTGTTTGTGCCTTTATCTTTCTTCATCTAGGCAATAAGCCCAATTGAGGTAGAAAGCCATCTTTTCTGAACTTTTTCCCCTCAGATTCCAGTTTAGCATTCTGAACACAGTCAAAACTGAATAATTGTTTTGAATGAATTAGTGAATGTGTGCATAAGGTCTGATCTAGGTTGCATATGTATGAAAAGCAGTTTTTTTTTTTTTTTTTTTTTTTGTGAGTTCATCCTCTGGTTAGTTAGGGGTCAGAGGGATAAAGATTTGCAAGTGAATAACCTGGGTAACTCCAAAGATCTGGCCCAAAAGTCATGTCTGTAGCTGCTAGGAAACAAGCTTGGTTATAGGAAAATTGCCCAGGATAAACACCTATTTTTTAATACTTGGGTTAAATACTTGGGAGGAAATATTGTTCTCTTACTCCCTCTACCTCCCCCCGGCCACTTTCAAGAGATTAGCGCCTAAATCCCCATTCCCAGCTGGAGAAGAGTAGGGGACCAGGCAAAAGGATATCAATGGTTTTCTTGATATGATGCTATGAAAAACTATCAATCAGATTTTTTCCCCTCAGACTCCTTGTAGCACTTTGTTTTGAATCTCCCTAATGCACTTATCATGCAATATTGCACATTATAAATTCAATTGAATTCAACAAACATTTAAAATCCCTATGGTATAGAAGGCATTTTTTCTAACATCTGCACATGCAAAAACGTAAGCTCAGTGCAAGGTGATAATGCACATATATACAAATAAGTAAAATAAAAGGAAGCTTGTAGATGGAGAGAACACTAACTGGGGGATGAGGATGCAGTGGAATCAGGAAAGGCTCCCCAGAAGATTTGGCATCTGAGCTGAACCTGGAAGGAAAAGAATGATTTTTGACAGGTAGACTTAATGAGAAAGTACATTCTAGGCACAGGAGGCTTTCTGGCAAAGAAAGTGGCAAAGAAATGACAAATAGAATAGGTGGTCTAGTAAGCACCTTGTAGTCCAGTTTTGCTAAATTGTTGCATGCACAGAGGGGAAGAATATGTCATGTGTCTGAAAAAGATTGTAGAGGATCTTAAATGCCTGGCTGAACAGTCTATATTTTGATGATAGGCAATAAGTAGCTATTGAATGTTTTAGAACTGGAGGGTGGCATGGACAGAACTAAGAAGGGGAGAGAATAGAAGTAATGAGACAAATTATAAGGTTATAATAATAGACTAGAACTAGGGTGCTGATTGTTTTATTTCCTTACCAGACCACAAGTGCTAAATAGTTTTGTTTCTTACTGAATTTTATTGTCTTCTCCAATGATGAATAGTCTAGAAGTAGCAGGCAATTAATAACTTTGTTTGAATGAGTAAATCATTTATTGAATGTTTATTGATCACTCATTATGTGAACATTACTGTGCTGGGTCCTGAGATGGTAAAAAAAGAAGAGTATGGCATAGTCTTTCTTCTTCTTTCAAAAATTTATCCACCAGAATAGATTTGGTTGAATTATTTCAATTGCATGTCTCATTTTTCTCATTCTGTCTTCTATTTTAATAGTAATTTTAATAATTGTCCAAACCATCAGTTACACACAAATAATTGATTTGGGAATGATTCCATAATTGTAACAAATATTTCTCCAGATGATAAATAAAAATCATTTTCATTTAAAAGAAATTATTCACCAGTCTGAGAGTCATACAATAATTGGAAAACAGATTCTAATCTGCATGGAATAAACTGGGAAGGGAAAAAAATCTAAGTAGAGACATGCATGAGGTAAGTATGAACTAAATATTACTGGGGAAGTGGGCTTTGAAAGGTGAATAAAATTTGCCTAAGAAGAGGAATGGAGAGTATTTTGTGGGTAATCAGAAAAAAGAGCCAGGAGCTGGGGCTTCAGAGGCCTTCTTAATGATATAATTTCTAATTAGAACAAAAGGTTCTCTTTTGGAAAATAGTGAGAAATGAGGTTGTCTAAGAGATAGGCCAGATTATTGAAGATCTTTTATATTAACCCTTAAAAAGGGAAAAAGAAATCTTTTAAATGTTGATCTCACAAATGTTAGCTGTTTGATCTATTTGGGAACCTGATCAATGGATTTTTGTTATGTATAGTAAAATCAGCAGATAGGGGATTCAAATGCTAGCTCATCTAGTTATTAATGATGTGACCCCTTCTCTGGGTCTCAATTGCATCTTCTGTAAAATGAAATAGCTGAACTGAATGATTCCTAAGTTCTCTTATAACTTAAAATCCTATAATTATATTGTTCAGATACCCCATAGGTACTTCCCTCTTTCTGTGCCTCAGTTTCCCTTCTGTCTTGTCAGAATGGGAAGGCATACAATGATTATAAAAGACCAGTTGGTAAAAGTTGAATTTTCTATTTTACTAACCCAACAAGGAATAAGATAGCTTTGTTTACAGACCTTTAGAAATAATTATCACCTCTTCCTAGCCTGGGAAAGAGACTTGCTGCTTTGATGGAATTTTGGGTTTTTTTTTTCAAATGATAAGAGAGAGTCTCTTGTTGTTTTGACTTGATGTTTTATTATTAGAGAGGTTAGTTCAGCCTTGCAGAGCATTCTCACTGACCCTTTAAATGTGATGGCTGCTATCATAAATTCAGATGAGATTAGTTTGAATTTGGGTTTTCTTCACTGCTTGCTGTCTGACTCTCTCCTCTGCTGTCCCTATAGTACCATTAGCACCTTTTTGCTTCAGGTGCTGACTTGAAGCTGGAACAAGCAACCCAGCCCGTGGCAATTTTGTGCTTATTGACACTTGTGACAGTGAAATCACCTCTGTTGACCTGTCATTGCCAACTTCTTAATTCCATTTCCGCTTTTGTGGCACTAAACTTGGATTAGGAAGGACCTTTGAGATCATCTAACTTATTTATATCAGATCTTCTAGAGTTTCTGATTTTATCTATATGATATTTCTGTACAATTGCAAAGCTTCTGTGACTTAGTAGAAAGTCTTTTGAGTGTTTTGGGGACCTTGTACTTAATGTGGTGATGAGCCTTTGGAAATCAATTAGCTTAGTTTTCATAGGAAGGATGCTTTAGTTCAACTAGATTTATACAAAGTCTTTCCCTTTGAGAACCCAAGGCTACCTCTATACCAGAGTAAGAAATGAGAAGAGTACTATAGTGGATATCATTTCTTCTAAATCTCTAGTTTTGTAGAAAAAAACAGACTGCTAGAAATGAAGTGACTTTAACAAGATGAAATAGTTAGAAAGACACAGAACCTAGACTACAATTCACACCTTACTCTAAATAAGTTGTCTTTCCTCTGAATGATACTGAGGGGGACCCTAACCTAAATAAATTTACTAATTTATCTTTCGGCTCTGATCCATTTCAATTTCTGAATATGGGGTCCTTGAACTTTTGACTTCATGGGGTGATTAGGAAGAAAATGCTTTATAAGTCTTAATGTACTGTAAAAATATGAATTATTATTTGTGATGGAGTTATTGGAGTCATATTATATTGTTACATCTTCCTAAAAACAATGCATTTGTTGATTGGAAAAATAATATTCAAGTATTGTAGACTTTTTAGAATGTAGTCCATTAGACCAGTCTATTTCAAGGTTCAGAGAAAGTGACTATTCAATATACTTAACTTAAAGGTTGAATAATTTAATGGAGATAATAGAGAAAGGAAACATAGGTTTTCAAGCTCCATCAGACACATAGCTAGCCTACAGGATCTTATGATACTCAAAGAGCTTGTCCCCTTGGGAAATTTAATCCAAAGACCAGATTTGAAATAGACCATCTTTTACTTGTTTCCCATTCCTCTTAGTCTCAAAAGAGGCATAGATATGGATAAGGGGAACAGCTAGTCCAGATGACTTCTTGTAGTGGTGGTTGGACATTTCTAAGGAACCCCCAATCTTGAGTTGCATGGTCTCAAGGTACTCATATTAAACCCGTGTCCAGTATGTATTATGACCTCTAGACTAATGGAAAGGTTTTTCCCTTTTTGTCTCTGAGTACACAGGTGGATTCATAAATAGTTGTATTGATACTCTGTAATAAGATACACAAAAAAGAATACTCTGGACTAAAGATATTTACTACATACAGGAATCTATATCTTTTTATCATATTCCTATGTAGGGAGGGAAACTGAGGAATATAGAAGCTAATTATAGACCAAACTGTGCATGTAAGTCAGAAGATATGTAAACCATTTGCTGCTACAAGATAGGAGGGAAGAGAAATAAATGTCATTCATGATTACATTCATAACTTTCTGACTAGGGATGTAGCCTAAGCATGTATTTTACCTTTTCCCTGGAGTCTCCCAGTAAAATACTTAATCTTTAATATGTGCTATATTGAGAACTAGAAGCAGTTCATGTTTTTGTGAGAAAGATGACTTTGTTATATATTCATAATAGCTTGTATCTGCTCTGTGGAATCAGCAGTTTGACATGGAGAGAGGACAATGGAATAACAATGAGGAAACCTAACCTTTCATCTTGATTCTTCCACTAATGAGTAGTACACTTCAAGGGTCTCATTTCAAAGGCAGAAAGGTGATCAGTCTCTCTAGCTCATTCCCCAACATTTAGCAGCAAATGCTCTTTAAATATAAGGTTTTGTGGTAACCATTATCACTTTGACACTAAAGGCAGAGGCCAGTGCATAACATACATCAAGTTAGGTTTATTGAAGGATATTAAAGTTATATTGACAACTGGCTGGATCCCATGATTATAGAGAAGAATGCTGAAACACAGGTATTTCTGATGTCCTTCCTGAGGTCTGTCCTGAATCTTCATATATATATACCAATAGCAAATTTTTAATTCTGTGGAAGGCAGAAAATAATTTTCTGCAACAGTACGATTTGAAGCTGACTTGTTTTTTCATATATGTAAAGAAAAGTCTTGCTTCTGTCAGTGTTTATCAATAAGTTTATCTTGATCAGTTTTCAAATGGTTTGGAGTATATTGATTAGCAGTGATAGATGACTCTGCTCTTGGATAGACTTTTTATGATTGGTCTTTTGGCCAGATTGACCTTAGCAGAACCTTAGCATTTGGGTTTTGTCAGAATGAATGGTGTTTCCTTGAGGACAGGAAGTTTCATTTTTGTCTTTGCATCCCCAGAACCTAACACAATGTCTGAACTCAATGAATTCTTCACTGGTTGAAGAAGTAACTGTTTGGGGAATGGAGGGACATGGCAAGACCTGTGAAGTATGACTTAAAGAAACTACAAATGGGAAGATGTTGAACTTTGGCAAACTATGAGAGTATAAGCTATTACCATAAACTTGAAAAAACACTATTAACTGCTTAGGCAGAAATTTTTTCACTTAATGGATCTGTTCCATTTATGGAGGAAAGAAAATTCCCCAAATAAGAACTGTACTGGCAGTCTTTGTATATAACAAGTAATAAATAGATCCAACCCATGCAAGGGCTTAGTTCATCATTTAGTCTCATTTCTACAGGCAGAACTTCATGCATTAGTAACACCTTGAGTGGTGGAGTGGGCTTCAGCCCAAGGCAATACTGAAGGAAAAGGCCACTGATAAATGTGAACTGGGGCAAATCACTTCAACTCTCTAACTTTCAATTTCCTTATTTGTTAAATGAAAGTAGTATTCTTGTTTTGATTTTTCTCACAGGATTGTTGTGGGATAGTGACTGTGATGTTTGTCCTTCATTCTGGAAGAAAACCATGACATTAGAGGAGGTGATGCTGTGACAAGCCCATGAATTGGATTTTAGTGAGATGGTGTTGATAAAATGAGGTAGGGAGAGAGATGGGGACTGAAGAAGTGATAATACTGATCTAAGTGACTCCTGGATGAAGGCATTCCTCTTAATTCAGATGGACATTTTCTCATAAGTTTTGGACAGTTGCTTAGAGAACTGGGAGGATATATGACTTGCTCATGGTCACAAAGCCAATTAATGATAGAAACAGGATCTGAACTGAGGTCTTCTTGGCTTTGAGGTCAGCTTTCTATCCACTAAGCTACTATATATTTCCAATTGAGGTAACACCTAATTGCAAACTTTTTGAAAAGCATCGAATCAATGTGAGGTGGTAATGTTCCAGACATATAATGGCAATCAATGAGAATTTATTAAACACATGGGGTGTGACTGAGGGAATTTTTGGGGATATGAAAAAAGACAAAAAAAAAATGATTCCCTGCTCTCAAGGAGCTCACAGTCTAAAGGAGGAGAAAATAGACAAATACCTGTTTTCAAGCTATATATGGTATGTTCAGTTTTTCAGTCATGGCTGACTTTTTTGTGATTCCATTTGAGATTTTCTTGGCAAAAATAATGGAATGGTTTGCCATTTCTCTAGCTCATTTATACAGATGAGGAAAGTGAGACAAATGGGATTAAGTGATTTACTTATCTATGTCACACACATATCTAGCTAGTAAATGTATATGGCCAGATATGAAATCAGAAAGATGAATCTTCATTGCTCTAGGCTTGGCACTCTATTCACTATACCATCTAGCTGCCTTATATGGTTATAGATGGAAACATTTTGTTGTTTGTCCTTTGTTCTCAAAGAGGACCAGAACATCAGAGAGGTGATGTCATAACATGCAAGTGAATTCACCTTAGGGGAGAGAGAGGGCTATACAAAGTCACCAGCCTCATTTTCTCCTCTGGAGCCATCTGGGTCCAGTGGCAAGATATATAAGAGTATAACTGGAAATATTAGAAGGAAGGCACTAGCAGTTCATAGATGAGGGAAGGCCTTAGAAAGGCTCTTCTAGAAGATGAGATTTGAGCTGAGACTTCTTGGAAGCCAGGAGGCTGAAGTGAAGAAGGAGAGTATTCCACGCATGAGATATGTGCAGTCAGTGGAAGGACACTGAGTCAGGAGATAGATGGTTATATGTGAAGGACAAGTTGGCCAGTCTAGTTGAATCCCAAAGTATGTGAAGGGGAAAAAAGTGTAAGAAAATGCAAATGGGCTAAATTGTAAAGGTTTTTAAATGCCAAACATGGGATCTTCTTTTGGAACCTGAAGGTAATAAGGAGCCACTGGAATTTGTAGAGTGGGTTGAAGGGGCAACATGATTAGATTTGTACTTTGGAAAGATTGAAATGAATGCTGAGTCAGGATAGACTAGTCTGGAAACCTATCAGAAGGCTCTGGATCAGAGGTGAGATGATGAGGGCCTACACCAGATTTGTAGCTTTGTGAGGAGGAAGTATTAAGAGAGAGGCTATGAAGATAGGAATAACAAGACTTGTGAAGAAATTGAAAATGTGGAGTGAGAGGGAGGGGGTCAAGGATGACATTTAGATTGTGAGCCTGGGAAAATAGTGGTATCTTCTACACAAATAGGTTAGTTGGAAATAGGGAAGAGTCTAGAAAGTAAAGATACTTAGTTCAGTTTAACTTAGTTAAGTTAAAAGAAAAGATATTCAATCAGAGAAATCTAAGAAGTTGGTAATGTATGATGAGGGCTCAGGGCTAGGGCCGAAATATCTTCATAGTAATAGAATTGAATCCATGGGAGTTGATAAGGTTAGCAAGTGAAAACAAGGAAAAGAAAAGAGAACTGGGACTAAGCAATATGGAATGCCATATTTAGTATGATTTGGAGGAATATCCAGCAAATGAGACCCAGGAGGTGTTGGACAAGTGGGAGGAAGACCATGCAAGAACTATATTATGAAATCTCAGAAAGGAGATAGTATCTGGGAGATGCTGATTACTATTCTCAAAAGCTGAGACTATACTTCCTGAAAGTTGGATTGTTTTCATTTTTCTTTGTATCACCAGGAGTTAGCATAGTGCCCATCACAAAATAAATATTTAATAAATACTTTGATTAGTTTCTTGAGTAGTATCAATGAAAACTTGATGGATGCTTCAAACTTGTGTCTCCAAAAAATGATTTATTTGCTCTTACTAAAGTAGCTCTAACACCAATAACATAGGTTTACAAAACAGGTAGGTAAGGGACAGATTATTATCTCCATTTTATATATGAGAAAATTGATAATCAGAAATGGTGTGTTTTAGCTAAGGTCCCACAACTTATAATTTTATTACACAGATTTGGACACACTTTCCTTTTGAAAGCCATAAAGACTACTACATCATATTGTCTCTCATATTTGTACTTTCTGTATGGAGCTATAATTTCATTGGTGTAAAGAACTCCTAGTATGGAAACTTCCTAGTTTAGAAACCGTAGATAGGCCACCTCCTTGTTAGTTTAGTGTCTTAATTAGTCACATAGTATGTATGAGAGGAAGATTTGAACCCAGGTCTTCCAAGACCCAACAGATTCTACCAGAGTCTTAATCCAGTTTCTCATACCATCTCTCATAACCATGAATTTCGAAATGTTTTGAAAACTTCTTTTAAGATCTTTCCCAATTAGCCTGCAGTCTTCCTATAAAGGGAAAGCACAAAATGAAAAGTCCATGTGGCTTTCTTTGGTCCCAGGAGGAAGATTATCTACATTCAGCCCTTCCTAATGGTTTGCTGCAACTAGATACTCTGGCTGCCATCCAGCCCACTTTACAATAGCCCCCTCAGCTACTTTAGTCTCCAGTCTTTTAAAGGGCTTTGTTGAAAATTAAAACAACATGGTTTGTTGGGTTTGGGGTTGCCTTGCTCTTCTTTCTTTTCTCTTCTTTCATTCCCACTATGGTGTGGTTTTCACCTCTGCCATGGGCAGCTACCCAGGAGCTGATCTGGTTCAAGAATAGGGCATGCATTCTGTTAATCTTGGCCACAGACTTCTACAGAAGAAAAGTCTTTGAAGTGCACTGGACAGTTCCAGCTCTAGAATAACAATGGTTCTTATTATTAAAGACCAGTTTTTTGTCTGTTTTCCTTCTCTTTCACTCTAGAACTTAGAAATACCTGATGGACCAAGATCCATTAATATTGGAAGGGCTTCTCTGGGCTTTGTTTAGTGGAGAGAGAGCCTCCTAATAGAGGTTCAGAAACCAAGAAATGGTCTTTCAAAATATAAGGATAGCCAGCACTCATATGGTACTTTGAGGTTTGCAAAACACTATTTGTTATTTTGTTTGAACCTCAGAACAACTCCTTGTTATGCTATGGTATGTGGTATGTGCTATCCCTGTTTTATGGATAAGGAAACTGATGCTGAGATAAGGTTGAATTAAGAGATTTGTCCAGTGTCACACAGCTAAAAGGAGGGAACACTTGAACTCAATTTTTCATGCCTTCAAGTCTAATCACTGTGTCACCTTAATGCCTCTTATATGCAAAAATATTCAAAGCATTGCTTTGGTGGTTGCAGAAAACAGGAAACAAAGTAAATGTTCATCAGTTGGGGAGTGGTACAAAAATTATGGCATATGAATGGAAGGGAATATCTTTTCACCATATAAAATGACATATGTGACTGATTCAGAGAAATGTGGAAAGACTTGGATGAATGGATGCCAGGTAAATAAGCAGAACCAGGAGAGCAATATGTGATTACAATAATGAAAGTGAAAAGAACACTAAAATGAACCCAAATGCTGAGAGACTATAATTACTAATTTTGGTTTTAAAGAAGGGATGAGGAAATGTACCTATTTTCCATTTTAATTGGGGAGTGGGGGATTACGGATGTGGAAAGCTGAATAAAAATATAGGGGCTTAAAAGTTTGAGGTTAGGAAGCAGTGAGGACAGCTAGATGGTGTAATGGATAGAGCACTGAGTCTAGAGTCAGGAAGACCTGAGTTCAAATGTGACTTAAACACATTCTAGTTGTGTGACCCTGGTCAAATCACTTAACCTGATTACTTAAGATTCCTCACCTGTAAAATGAGTTGGCAAAAGGGGTGGCTAGGTGGCATAGTGGATAAAGCACCAGCCCTGGAGTCAGGAGTACCTGGGTTCAAATCTGACCTCAGACACTTAATAATTACCTAGCTGTGTGGCCTTGGGCAAGCCACTTAACCCCGTTTGCCTTGCAAAAAACCTAAAAAAAAATGAGTTGGCAAAGAAAATGGCAAATCACTCCAGTATCTTTGCCAAGAAAACCTCAAAAGAGAGACATGGCTGAGCAACAGCAGCATCAACAAAGGAAACAGATGGTACATAGAGGGTTAGATTTGTGAATTAGGATGATGAGTTCAAATCCTATCTCAGGTACTAACTGTGTGATTCTGGGCAAATCACTTAATCTCAGCTTCCTCATCTGTAAATAGGAATAATAATGTGAGGATCAAATGAGCTAATATACTCCAAGTGCTTTGTAACCCTTAGAAAGAAGTGCTATATTGAGGTTTTTTTGGGGGGGGTTGTTTTTGCTTTTTGTTATTGGATATCGGACAGTAGGGATTATATATGGAGATTACTACAATGTAAAAAAAAGACAGGAATAAAGTCTTTTTCTTTTAAGGAAGTATTCTTTGGAAAAATATTATTATGTTCCTAACAAGTGGCCACAGGCATTTATGAAAGGCAATTTGGTATGGAGGAAAGAATGCTAAATTTGTAGGTCCTGTGATTTGGATTTAAACCCTACTTCTGCCCTTCACAGATTTTGTAGCCTTGGTCAAGTTATTTGATCTCTTTCAATCTCAATTTCCTCATTTGTCAAAAGATACTCCCTACTTCTCATGGTGGTTGTGAGGAAAAGGATTTGTCAACTTAACTATGGAACAGAAATTGGACTCATATTCACAAGATTAGGGCTCAAGCCCCATGTTTCCTTTATATTTGATTGTGTCTGTGGATGTCACTTCATCTCAATCCACATCAGTTTCCACCTTTGTAAAATGGGAGTAATAGTACTTTCCCCATCTATGTGACAGAATTGTTGAAAAGAAAGCACCATTGTAAACTTTAGCATCATTAGAAATGGGAGCCTTCATAGTCCTTATTTTGTTTTTATTGCTTCATCTGTAAAATGATGGGCTGGGACTGCAAAAACTCTAGGTCCTTCATAGCTCATAAATAAATTAACCAACTTTCCTTGCTAAGCATTTTGAACCAAACTTTTCCCTTCCTTTCTCTGTATCATTTCTAATGAATTGGAAGACTCCTAGGCTCTGTGAAAAGAGTATTAGTTTTGGAATCAAAAGACCTAAGATGCAGACCCCAGCTATTGAGGAATTTTTATTTTGCTTCTCTGTGACTCAGTCTCTTTTTCTGATTGAACTTGTGGACCACTAAGGATCCTTCCAATTTTAAGTATATAATCCTATGATTCTAAGTTTCTCTATTCTGCATAATCCAGGTCCCACCATGGATGATAAACTAGAGGTAACCACAGCTTCTGCTAAAAGGACAGACTCCAAATAGACTTGATGCATGGGAGTATAGGTCACTGCATTTAGTCATACTTGCTTGCTCAGTAATTCTATGCCCAACCTTATCTTTGAATATAAAGGGCCATATTCTATCAGGCTTTTACCATGCTAGTTTTCCTATGAAGTAGATCTTAGAGTGGGCTGTCCAATCTCTTGGGTAGTCAGAATATCCACAAGACATACAGTCAGTCTCCCTGACACAATATTTCTCCCTCTTTCCTGCAATTGAACCACAGATGTTGAGATAGCCCAGGTTTACTCCATTGGGGAGAAAAGAATAATTTAGTAGATTTTTGAGAAGGGGAATGAAACAAAATGGAGCAATTCAGGAATGCAGAAACCAAGACAGGCACACATTGCCTGGATTTTGAAAGATAAATATGTACACAGTGATGGAATCTCTGATAATGCTCTGGTTTGATTATTTTGCTGCACATTTCAGGAAACTGCCTGTTTATCTAGCCAGTGGCTGCTGCCTATTGTGTTGGGTCTATCACCAGTTCAAGGCACTAGATGATTCAAACCAGCACCCACATAGGGTCAGCAATAATATGGTGCTGCTAAAAATATCCCCATGTCTCTACTATGTTGTCATTGCTTGCAGAGCCAGGAAAATGCACTTCATACTCAAGACTAATAAAAGGAGAAAAAAACCATCAGCCCTTGTGATTATGAGGTTGCTTTCCCCTCAACCTCCCTTGCACTTTGTAGCAGTTTCATGAAATATTTTTCTTCCCTTGTGCTGTCTTGATCATTTTCCATCTATGCAGAGAAGTTGGTCATTGCTGAAATGTGGCCCTGAGAGCCTTGGCCACCCCCTCCTCTGCTCTTGCAGTTTTTCTCTATCACCCTCGGAAGGGCTTCTGGAAGAGAGAGTTTAAATCAAGATGTCACTGACAGGCACAGGAAAGTGGCTAATTAGTCTGACAACCTGATGTTAATGAAGGAAAATCTAACCTGGAACCACTTAGAAGAAATAAACCTGAAATGCAAGAAAGGCCTTTCTAGTCAGCCAGTGTTTCTTAGAAGTTGCTATTTTGGTGCCTTGTGAAATTTTGACCTTTGGAAGAAACATTTACTGGGAAAGGGCATTTAAGTCAAATATATGTGTATATAATTCTCTCCCTCATTTCTCTCCCAGGACATATTACCTGAACTAGCCACTCTCGCCTCTTCTCCCCATCTTGACTCCTTGGTAAATCAATTTAATTCCTTGCTGCCCTGTCTTTTGTTGAATACTTAGCCTATACACACACACATACACACACGTATATAGATAGATAGATATAGATAGATATATGGAGAGAGAGAGCACATGAGCACATCCCTAAATATAACCAGCAACCAGTGCAAAACCATATTGCCCCTTAAAGTTAATAAAACTGAAACCATTCAGGTTTGTAGGTCGGAGTCCACAGAGCTGGAAGACTCCAAATACAGTGCTCTTTCTACTAAATTGGAGCTAAAGTCTTCTCTTTCTCTTCCCCTCCTATTCTCCTCTTCTTCCTTATTGTTCCTCACCTCCTCTCTTTTCCTTATCCTCAAAAGAGATATATGTGGTATGATTTTTAAGGGCCACAAATAAGAGATCCTATATAATAAAGTCCTTTTAAAAATACCCAGATAAAACAGCACCTGAAATCTTACCAGTGGAAATTTATTTTCTCAGATTAAGATCAATTCACTTTCTTAGGAACTGTTGATTCAGAATCTGTATACTATTGGAAGGAGAAATGTGGTAAGTTATTGATGCCTGAGTGTCAGGGCAATGGGATCATAGCTGACCTGTGATGAGTAGTCAAGTAGTGAGGCAGATAGAGTTATAAGCATGGTGTTAGAAAGGATTGAATTAAGTTACTGTTGTTTGATCCTAGGTAAGTCACTGCTGTCTGTCTTAATTTCCATAATGAGGAATGATAGCCTCTACTTCACAGGGTTGTTGTGAGAAGCAAGTGAGGTAATATCCATAAAGTGCTGAGTACAGTGCAGGTTCCTAGATACTGAATAAACACTTACTTTCTCTCTTCCTTTCCTTCTCTCCCTCCATTTCTTTTTCCTTTCTTCCTCCCTCCTTCCATATTTTCTTCTTTCCCTCCTTGCCTTCCTTTCTCTCTCTTCCTTTCCGCTTCCTCTCATTTCTGGTTTTCTAATCACATTCTCATTTATAGGTGAGGAAGAAACTGTGTTACTTTAGAGAACTTTAGTTACTTATGGCACAGATGGGATTTGAATTATGCTTCTGTAACTCTTAAATTGGTATTCTTTCACTGAACTGTGATGTCTTTAGCCTTTCTGAAAGGAGAATTAAAAAATTATTGGAAGTGTTGAGACCATCAGTGGAGGGAGAGGAATATAGTGAAATTTCTGAGGGGGATAGAAAAAGATAACCCCTGGGCAGCTAGGTGATGCAGTAGATAGAGCACCTGCCTTAGAGTCTGGAGGACTTGAGTTCAAATCCGACCTCAGGCACTTAATAATTGCTTGGCTGTGTGACCTTGGGCAAGTCACTTAACCTTTCCATCACCTTGTGAAAAGCAAATAAAAGGGGCGGCTAGGTGACAGTAGATAAAGCACCAACCTTGGAGTCAGGAGTACCTGGGTTCAAATCCGGTCTCAGACACTTAATAATTACCTAGCTGTGTGGCCTTGGGCAAGCCACTTAACCCTGTTTGCCTTGCAACAACCTAAAAAAAAAAAGAAAAGAAAACATAGATAACCCTGATATCAGCATGCTTTGTTGTACTAAGAATTTTATAAAAGGGACCAGAGAGGAAAAATAGGTTTAGGACAGTAGCAAATGGGTGCAAGAGTTTAGCAGGTAAGGTTTAGATCTACTGCTGGAACTTAATTGATTGCTTACAGATTCTGCCTCAGTATAGAATGATTTTCTCCATTTATCTATTCAACAAATATTTGGTGACCCAGGTACTCGGTCCAATTCAGTAAACACATAATTAACTGCTATGTTCAAGGCCCAAAGGCCCACTTAAATGCTTAGATACATGTTCTGCTTTCAAGAATCTACAAGATTTCACAGTGGAGGAAGGATATATATATCTCCACCTGAGCTGTTACTAGAGTAAGATAATCAAACCATTTACTAGGAACTTTGGCTCATTTGGATGCCCAGAGGCAAAACTTAGCACCTAACAAAAATATTTAATTATAATTGGCTATGCTCCCCTTCGCCCAGACACTGACCTCTCTAACATCAGTCTTGTAGTGTCCTATGAAGTCTTGTGTCCCTAAGTCATTCCTGCTAGAGTACAGTTTGTATTAAAAATTTGAGTAGAATTACGACTATGTGAAGTTTTGCTTCGGGGCCCAGATTGCTGTTTCAATTTGACAAGTATACATCCAACAAATGAGAGAGTGAGAAGGGCAAAGGTGAAGAACAGGGAAAGTGATATGTGAATTATTAAGAAGGCACAACCATAGGATTGTAGATGATATAAGTTGGCCTCTCACTTTACACTGAGGAAATTGAGACCCAGAGAGGATGACTTATCCAAGGTCACAAAAGTAGGGAGGACTGAGATCAGCAGAGCCCAAGCCCCTTAGACTTTAAATTCAGAATTCTTTGTACTGGACCATTTCTTAGGGGGTCAGGGAAGGCTTTGTGGAAGAGGTAACACCACAATTACACTAAATAAAGGGAAGAAGTTAGTTTTGTAGGCTTTGAATGAAGAGTAGAATGGAACTCATTCAATTTATGGAGATGGTATAAATAAATATACTTAAAAAGGTAGGATCAAAATGAGAGATGGAGGGTGAGTAGTCTGAGATAAGCCTAGAGAAGCAGGTTGGAGTCAAATAGCAGGGGCCTTTGAATGTAGAATTAGGAGTTTCAGTAGGCAATTAAAGCACTAAACAACCAGACCAACAATGACAATGGGGAGCCCCTGAAGATTTGAGTAGTAGAATGACAACATCACCATAGTAACATATTTATAATAGTCCCGTAAAGTCTGCAACGTGCTTTACATTTATTAAATAGTTATTAATAATATCCTCTTTTTACAGATAAGGAAACTTAGATAAAGCTACTTAAGTGCCTCGCCCAAGTCACATAGCTAGTAAGTGCTTGAAGGAGGATTTGAATTGAGAGTATCCTAACTCTAGTCTAGTCCCCTATTTTATCACCCCATTGCCATCCTCGGCCTCCCAATAACAATAGCCACTTTATATAATACTCTGAGGTTTTCCAAGCACTTAAAATGATTTCTGTCATTTGAAATCATGAAACCCTGAGGGGAATCCCACATCTTTGGTTGACTAGTTTTACAGAGAAAGAAATGAAGAGGTTGTGTGATACTGTTTTGTCCTTCATTTTTTTGTTTTGTTTTTTGCTTTTTTGGTTTTTTTTGCAAGACAATGGGGTTAAGTGGTTTGCCCAAGGCCACACAGCTAGGTAAATTGTTAAGTGTCTGAGGTCAAATTTGAACTAAGTACTCCTGACTCCAGGGCTGGTGCTCTATCCACTGCACCACCTAGCCACCCTATTCTCCTTTATTTTTGAAGACTACTACAGCATGTGAATTGGATTTCAGTGAGGGGATGCTGTGTGCTAAGTCACCAGCTTTACTTTTTCCTCCAGAGCCATCTGTGTCTGGTGGCCAGATATGAATCAGGTTGACTGAAGATGACACTGTATATGAGACAATCAAGGTTAAGTGACTTGCCCAAGGTCACACAGCTAGTAGGAGTCAAGTGTCTGAGCCCATATTTGAACTCCTGTCGTCCTGACTTCAAGACCAGTGCTTTATCCACCATGGCACAATGCCTCCATTTTCCTAGATCATCTTTCCCTTAGAAAGTATAACAGATAGAAACAAATAGAAACATATACATACATATACATATATAGGTGTATATATATATATATATATATATATATGTATGTATATATAATTTCCCTGAAAAATAGATCTTTTTGATTTCAAGTCTAGAAGTATATTAGAATATTACTCAAAAAAAGGATATTAGGGTATGGAAAACAAACTTTGACAATTTTTTGTTACCTCCATTCTCACACTCAGTCATATATATTAAAAAATTTGCTGGTTTTCTACTCATATTGCTATTTTTGTCTTACAGAGAAAGGTTTTGTGTGGAACATTTTTTCAACAGTCATGTTATGGAAGGACCTGTAGGTGGCAATCTTACCTCTGAACTCACAACTCCAAAGGGGGAAAAAATTATCAGCCTTGGGAAGATGAAAACTTATGAAGCCTCCTTAGGCAGGATGGGCAAAGGAAGAACCACCCAGGATGTAGTGAAGTGTCAGTTTAGTATCCTATGAAGAACCTTACCATTGGTTCAATCCATCCTAACCCTAGCCTCTCAGGTGGGGATTTTTCCTCATTTATATCATATGGTCTTTTTGCCACCTGAGACTATAGCAGCTTATAGGTACTTGGGGTTCTTGCTTAATTTCTGGTAGGAGGAAATGGACTAGGAATCTTGGGGGTTCCTTCTGATCTTTGGAGTAAATGCTGAGGCTGGGAGGTCCTTGCCTAGCTTGCTTCTAAAAGCTACTCTCCTCCTTAGTCAAGAGAGAAAAGTCATCAGAATGCATGTATCTCTCCAACTCTTATGTTTTCTACTGGAGTTTTCTACTCAGTTCCCCCCAAGGGCATCTTAGGCCATTGCCCCCATTTTACAAGATCATAGAACAAATGCTCAAAGTGATCCGAGACACCATTTCATCCTGTCCCTTCATTTTACAGATGAGGAAACTGAACTCTCAAAGGAAGCTGAGTGATTTGACACAGGTCACACAGGTTACACACCACATCTGAGTTGGGATTTGAACCTGTGTTTTCTGATTCCAGGAGTGCTCTTTCCACTGTACTACATTGTCTCCATTTTCCTAGATCACCTTCCCCTTAGAAAGCTCCATTGTTAAAGAAAAAAAGAAAGAAAAGAAAGCTCCACTGTACCCCATCTAATCTCCCCTTTTCTAGTTTTTGACTACTTTTCAAGGGATCCATAAGTATCTTGGGAAACCCATTTAAAGCAGACTTGGTTGTGAAGAGCTGCAATTCCCCACCTCCTCTTTTCCTTTCTACACACACCAACCTGCCTGCCAGGAATGGCGTAATAAGATGCCACAGGAGGAGAAAAATCTGTTCTTACAGCTGCATTTGTGGTTCAAATGGAAGAAGGAAATAGTATAAATCTCATGACAGAAATTTGGGGTATTTTAATGTTGACAGGCACACTGTGTGAGTGTGTTTGTGTGTGTGTAACATATGTGTCCTGCCACTTTAAAAGTAAAACTCCTAACCACTGTAGGCCATTAAAAGCCAGGTGTTATTTCCCTGCCAGAGTCCAACTTGAGTTTGGGGAGATCATTCCTTAAGACCATGACCAGCTGGATTCCACAGAATGGAAAAGAGGTCCATACTTCATCTCTAAATGAAGGCTATAATAGCAAAAAAATCACCTCATTTCAAATCTACCAAATGTTCCAGTTGAATTAGACTTCTTGTGGCTCCCTGAACATGTTTTTTTACTGGACTACAGAATCTGAAAATTTGGTTGGGGGTGAAACCTCAGAGGCTTGTAGTTCAAATCGTAAGTGAACAGGACTCTCCTTTAATTTGTTTTCAACACAGTCATCCAACCTTCACTGAAAGACCTGCAGTCAAAGGAATCCCATTTTCTCCCAAGGTGACCCTTTCCATCTTGGGATAACTGTCAGAGTGATTGTTCTTAATTCAGTTCTAAATCTTGCTCTCTCTAGTTTCAATGAAATGAATAAAAGAATCTTTATTATACACTTTACATATATATTTATGTGTGTCTGTTTATATTATATATAGTATATTATATATATGTATGCAAAATACTAAGCTAAAAGTATGGTTCATAAATAAAAATAACACAATCCCTGCTCTTAAAATGCATCTAAATGGTGTAGCAGGATTTGAAGTACAAAAGATTTGAGTTGAAAACTCGCCTTACATATTTACTAACTGTGCAAGCCAGGATAAGTCCTATAACCTCTCTCAACCTCAGTTACCTCTGAAAAAGGAGGGTGGTGACATGATAGCCCTTTTGTTGTTGTTCAGTCTTTGAGTCATGAATCACTATATATGACCCCATGGACAATAATGTGCCACTCCTTCTAGATGAGGGGCACATCTTCTGATGTCATGTATTTTAATACTCTTCATGACGTTTTCTTGTCAAAGGTACTGTAATGGTTTGCCATTTCCTCCTCCAGCGAATCATCTTGTGTTTGAATTTTTTGCTATGACCTATCTGTCTTGGGTAATCCTGTATGGCCCCTCTGATCCAAGAAGGTATAATCAGCATCTATCTCACAGAATTCTTGTGAGGATCAAATTATATACATGTATATATAATATACATATATGAATAATTTAATATATATGAATAATATAACATGTGACTTAAGTATGAATGTATGAATATATACTTATATATACACATATAGTACACTGTAAACTTTATAGTACCAGAAAAATACTAGCTATTATTAGTTATTATTATTCCCCGCTTACATTCTAATAGGGAGAGACAATACACAAAGAAGGTTTCAACTGTAAGATGGAAAGACCCAGTTATTCTTGGGTTCAATGCCAAGGCAGACGGTGATGGATCTTCCTTAATATCATTTCCATTTATAAAACCACATCTGGTTGAATCATTTGATAGTACCAAGGGTTGTGGCAATGAGAAATTTGCTTTCTTGTTCTTCAGTAATTTCTACATCTCCTCTCTAGGGGCAGATGGAACAGATCTAATTCCTCTACCCAGTTACAAACTTTCAAATAATTGGGGACAACTATCATGACCCCCCCCCCTTAAGTTTTCTCTTCTTCACAGTAAACATTCCCAATTTCCTTAGTCATTCCACTTGGAGCATCCTTTCCATTACCCTCCCTATTCTGAGTGTTCTCTAAATGTATTTCAGTTTTTTGTTGTTTTTAACATATGTCATCCCACACTGAATTTAAATAACCTAGATATGATCTGATTTAGAGGATAGAACACTAGACTATTAGCTCTCTCATTCTGGATGTTGAGAACAAATAATGCAACCTAAGATCCTATTAGCTGCTAATTGCACCGTTGACCCTTACAGCACTTGATGCACAGAAGACCCCTCATTCTTTCCACTTCTTATCAATCACACCTTCTTCATCTTGTATCAACTTTGCGCCTTTGTTATTTTGTTGCCTCTTCCTTGCAAGTTGTCTCTAATCCAACAACTCTCCCTCCTCATGTCCATATTCATTAAAATAATATTCTGCCAAATAATATGCATTCTTTTTGTTCAGCTCAAATGTCACTATTTTCATGAAATCTTCCCTACTTTCCTCAATTAGATATTTCTTCTGCACTGCAGTACCATATTGTAGTGGAAAGTCTTGTATTTTATCTAAGTACTAATGTGGGTTCAAATCTTGCTTCATACTGTGTATATGTATGTTTTTATACAGATCAATCTCTCTCTCTCTCTCTCTCTCTCTCTCTCTCTCTCTCTCTCACACACACACACACACACACACACACACACACACACAGTAAATCCTAGATAGAATGCTAGACTTGGAGTCAGGAAGACCTGAGTTCAAATCCAGATTCAGGGATTTATAGACAGTTGCTCTGACACCAGTCAAGTCACTTAACCCTGTTTGTTTTAGTTTTCTCATCTATAAAATGAGGGTAATAACGACATCCAAGGGTTGTTGTGAGAATAATCTGAGATAATGTTTTTAAAATGTTTTGTAAATCTTAAAAATCATATTAATCAGAGCAATAATAGTTAACATTTATATGGTATCTCCAGTGGGCAGCTAACTAGTTACAAGTATTATTTTATTTGATCCCCACAACAAACCTGGAAGGGATGTGCTATCATTTATCTCAATTTAAAGATGAGGAAACTGAGGCAAATTGCAGTTAAGTGACTTGCTCAGGATCACCCAACTAGAACATGTCTGAGGCCAAATTTTAACTCAGAAGATTTTGACTACAGGTTTAGCTTTCTATCTACTGTTTCACCTAGCTTGCCTCAACTTGAAGTTTTATATAAGAGCTATTATTATTATTATTATCATTATTATTATTATTAATTACTCTTGTATAATCATAATGTCAAAGCATCATAAATTTAAAATGAAGTCACTCTGGAGTCAATCCAGTCATTTAATTCTTCTATGTCTTAATTTCCCCATCTTTATAGATCTCTGTTATGAGAGAGATCATAATACCCATGGACATTTAGTTGGCACAATGGAGAAAGTGCTAGGCCTGAAGTGAGAGAGACTCATCTTCCTGATGACTTCAGATACTTAATATCTGTGTGACACTGGGCAAGGCACTTTTTGCCTCAGTTTACTCATAAAATGAGCTAGAGAAGGAAATAACAAAAGACAAATGGAGTGATTTGCTATTTTTTGCCAAGAAAACCTCAGAGTCACAAAGAGTCAAACATGATTGAAAAATGACTAAACAACACAATACTCATAGCACCTTTCTCAAAAAGCTGTTGTGACAAGTGGATAAGATAATCTGTTAAGCACTTTGCAAACTTTAAATCTATTGCCTAAATGTCAACTATTCTTATTTATACCATCTCATGGTATCTGTATTATAGTCTCATAGAATAGTTTTCATTGCCTGGTATCACAATTTTTGTACATTTCTCTCTTCTCCCTTGACCCCATTCCCACACAGAGGCTAAACCATAGTCTTCTAGAGTATAACCATGATCCAAGGCAGAATGTGTTAAGTCCTGTAAGACATCCCCAAACAAATGTCCCTACCCTGGAACTCCAAGGGTACAGCAGCTGTGTCTGATTTACTTCTGATTTGGAAACAGATGTGGCTGTAACATCTTCTGCAGGGCTGGCAGCTCCTGGTACAATGTCTGCGGTGTGATTTCAGCTGCTCATTTTCAGCAAAACCATTTCCAAGGAAGCCAGAGCCTTTTCCAATTACATCTCTCAAATGTAATGAATCTTCTCTAATCCCCCCAATGAAGTAGGTGGGGAGGATCTCTTGAGTAAGTTAGGTAGAGTTGGATAGGTAGGGATGGCATTGAAGAGCACTCACTCACATGAACACTCTTTTCTGAATCCTTGAGTTAGCAGGGTTGCCCAATATTTGTTTATATTCCTATTAGATTTGTTAGCTCCATGAGGCCTAGGGATCTTAAGGATTTTCTTAAGGATGCCTGCATTTTCTTCATTGATGAACCCAATACACATACATAACAATCACTTAATAAGTGCAACTGAACCATGAAACCATGAAGTTTTTCCTTATTCTCCTAATGATCTCATAGTTAAATATTTTGTAGACACTTGTATTTGCCAATTTAGAGTTGTGTTCTTTTGTCACGTTCACCCTATATTCTAGCTATTTTATATGTGCTTGTCTCTTGCATTTGAATGCAAGCTCATTTCAAGTAGGGAATGTTTCGTTCTTTGTCCCTAGGCCTATCCCAGTTCCTGACAAATATGAGGCATCCAATAAATACTTGTGGATTGACTGACAAATGGCTCTTGTATGAATGAATGAATTTATAGTGAAAGGACTTAGTTTCAAATCTCAGCTGATCTAATTTTTTTCTTTGACAGTAGGCAAGTTTCTTTTTCCTCTCTAAATCTTGGTTTCCTGAAGTTAGACTTAATAATAATGTTTGTCCTTTTTTCTTGAAGAGGACCATGACATCAGGGAGATGATGCCATGACAAGCACATGAATTGGATTTGAGTGAGGGAGAGCTATACTAAGCCACCAGTCTCACTTTCTCCTCCAGAGTCATCTGGGTCCAGTGGCCAGATATGATCAGGATGACTGATGATGGCTCTGGATGTGAGGCAATCAGGGTTAAATGACTTGTCCACAGCTACTAAGAGTCAAGTGTCTGTGGTTGGATTCAAACTCTTGTCCTTCTGGCTCCAAGACCAGTGCTCTATCCACTGTGCCACCTAGATAGCTCATTGTTAACTCACCACACTGGTGATAATTATATGAATTGAGGGGCTCCTATAAAGACGTCCAAGTTTATAATCCTATGAATAGTAAGGAAAGTAAAATTTCTTCAGAGCTAACAATCTGATAGTAATATAGTCATATATTGGGCATCCCTGCCAACCCAAGGATTGAAAAGAAAAGTGTTCATGTGAGTGAGAAATATTCTACATTGCTTTCTGATGCTATCCCTACCTAACTTGCTCAAGAGATTCCCCCCCACACACTCATATTTCCCTTCCCAGAACATCATTCTGCTTTTTTTGCTGCTCTTTCCATCCAGTAGCCATGTCTTGAATAGACACAGAATAGGTTCCCAAACAGACATGACCAATGGGCCTAATCTCCCTAAACTTTCTCTTTTTTCCTATTTTTAATACTCTTTCCTCTCCCCCATTAACCTATCATCTCATTTGATTAGTTTTTTTTTTTTTTGCAAGGCAATGGGGTTAAGTGACTTGCCCAAGGCCACACAGCTAGGTAATTATTAAGTGTCTGAGGCCGGATTTGAACTCAGGTACTCCTGACTCCAGGGCTGGTGTTCTATCTACTGTGCCACCTAGCCACCTCCCCATACCTAGCATCTCATTTTAATATTGATCTCTACTCAGGGGGGGGGAGGTGGTTAATTATTAGCTAATCCAGTAAATTTACCTCTGTGTGTCAATGTTACTCCTCTCAGGCAAAGTTGTCATTTTCCAGTCATGTATGACTCTTCATGATCCCATTTGGGGTTTTCTTGGTAAATATACTGGAATGGTCTGCATTTCATTCTCCAACTTATTTTACAGATGAGGAAACTGAGGCAAACAGGATTAAGTGACTTGCCCAGGGTCTCACAACTAGAAAGTGTCTAAGGCCAAAATTGAACTCAGGAAGTTGTCTTCCTGGCTTCAGGCATGCACTCTATCATCTGTGCCACTTTACTGTCCCTTCATTCTAATTTTAGAAAGGATAACTTCATTATAGTCCCTTAATCATAAGGTAAATTAATAATGAACTAAATTTCAGGTGCAACTGAAGAAAGACATCTGAAAGTAAAAAAGTCACTCCCTTGGTTAACTCATTGGCTCTAGGGTGAGCATTTCAAGTGATGGCCTCTTTACTTCTTTCCCCGTCTCTGATGTTTTTGTCTAACTTTATTCACCTGCACTTTATTCATCTGCACTTTTATGCATCATTGATTATATGTAACATATCTATATGTTACAAAACCTGTAACAGATCCTTGGAACTACCTTAAATGAGGAATTTGTGATCAATAAAATGAACCCACAACAGAATGAAAAGGATGGAGACCAGAGCTCAAATGTAGTATCAAGGGGAAAGAGTATTAACTTTGAAATCCAAAAGACCTATGTTCTTCTATTTACTTCCCTTGTAAGCACGGGCAAAAGACCTTAATATCTCTGGACCTATGTTCCCTTACTTGTGAAATGGAGCACTTGGGATCATGTTGTGTTTTAAGATCCCATCAAGCTGTAAATCTATGAAATTTTATGAATTGCAAGTTTCTTTACTTATAAAATGGAGGGACTGCACTAGATAATCCTTACTACAAAACATATATAATCAAATAAAGCAAATTTCCACATTTGCCATGGTTTTTTTTAAAAAAAAGTATTTCTTATTCTGTATACTTCTATATCAGGAGGGGAATAGCATGTTTTATCATTAGTCCTCTGCAGTTGTGGGTAGTCATTACACTGATCAGAGTTCTAATTTTTTAAATTTCTAAACCTTTACCAATTTGTTGTATTTATATTAATTTTTTTTCTTTTTTGGTTTGGTTATTTCTTTTTGGCAAGGCAATGGGGTTAAGTGACACATCCAAGGCCACACAGCTCAGTAATTATAAAGTGTCTGAGTTCAGATTTGAACTCAGGTACTCCTGACTCCAGGGTCAGTGCTCTATTCACTGCAGCACCTAGCTGTCCCTATTTAAATTAAGTGTTTAACTGGTTCTGTTCATTTCATTCCTCATCTATTCATATAGATCTTCACAGGTTTCTCTGAACCATCCCTTTCATTTCTTAAACACAATAGTATTCCATCCCATTCATATACCATGACTTCCCAGCATCATAGAATTCTAGGATCCCAAAGGCTATTTGATCTAAGAAGTAATTAAAAAGAAAGACTTTTAACCTAGCCAATAGGTAGTCACCCAACCTCCATTTAAAGATCTTGAGTGATTGGGAACCCGGATGTTCTAAGAAAGCTCATTCTACTCTTGGAAAATTCTTATTATTAGGAAGTTATTCTTTGAATTCTCTACTCTTTGATATAAAACATCTATGTTAGATCTGTGATTTGGGAAATGCTAAATTAAACTACCCTAAACCACTTGTGTAAAAAAAGGAGTTTGAATATCTAAGTATTCATTATCCAAATCCCCATAGCTAGAAATATTTTATTTCATTCTTGATATATTATTCCCTTGGTAGAAGGGACTCTATGTGAGAAAAATAACTTGCTAAAACAAAACTGCAAGATTTCTCAAAATTTTGATGTTAGAAAATTGCTTAGAAGTTAAGTGACTGTGGCAACTAGGTGTGGTCTAGTGGATAGAGCACTGACCCTGGATTCAGGAGGACTCAGTCAGGAGTTCAAATCCAGCCTCAGACACTTAATTATCTAACTGTGTGGCCTTGGGGAAGCCACTTAACTCCTTTTACTTGTAACCCCCCCCCCCCCAAAAAAAAGAAAGAAGTTAAGTGACTTGCCTAGGATCATACAGATAGTATGAGTCAGATTTTGAAACCCAGAATATCTGGACTTGTAATTGGCTTTATATTCAATATATCTTGCTGCCTTTCTGAAGGATTATCCAGGGAAACGAAAGTCATTAGTACATTCAAATATTCTTATTGGATTGAAAATATAAAATTAGTTCCTTCTCAAACACATTTCCCCACTTAACACTAATCTTTATTTCTTCCTATCCCACCCATTATATCAATTGCTTTGTCAGCCAGTGTCTTACTGAATGGTGAAAGCTTCAAATATTTTGGCAAATATGATCATGTGTATGATTGTGCTAAAAAAGGAAAATATGAAATGAAAAATGTCATATTGTGTTAACATGAAGTTTGTCAGAAAAATTATGCTAAAAATATTAATATTAAATTAAATCTTTGCTAAGTCTAAGAAATGAAACAGTTGCAAGTTGAACATAACTTTTGCAAAAAAATAAAACATAAGCTTATTCTCATAATTATAACATCATTTTAAATAGGAAATTCTGAGCAAATATTTTTCCACTATTTATTATGAAATGTTGGACTTCATTTAAGTGGATTTATTTCAAGTGGCCTTTTCCCTCCTACTATTTATCCTCAGATAATGAGAATTTAGAACTATGAACATTTTATGCACCATACCTTACTTTTCCCTTTTTAAGATGAGTGTCATTTTTTTTTTCATTGCAGAAACTTGGGGTTAGAATTTCAGAATATGATCCAGAATACAGGTGGAATTAGAAATTGCTATCCTTTAGAATTTACTTAAAGTAGTTTAAGCAGTCCCTAAAGATTAAAGGGGTGATTTCATTGAACATCAGCTTTTGCCCACTCTTTCTTTCCACTCTCCTTGACCTCCAAAAAACCATTGCTGATGCTACTGCTTCCCAGTTGCTACTCCAAAGTACACACTTAAGATGGTGATTTTGAGGACTTTGTTCTTTATCTTACACTGAAAGAGAAATCTGCTATTTAAATAACAAACTGAAGGGCTTGCTTGACGGTACCATATATCCATATTACTATGAAAAAAATTTGAGATGGTGAAGGTACATTGAAACTCACTTGGGGATGAAAACTGTGGGGGCTTGCAAGTTATTATTACTATACACTTGAGAGAAGTGCAGTCTAATCATAGTTTACAAAGAAAAGTTGGGGGGAAACCTATAATTCAAGTTCTCAATTGATGGTATTTTACTTGAACAATTTTTCCCCCTGCTTTTTCCCCTCTGTTAAATTCTTTTCACCACAACACCCTCTTAGGAAAGATAGTAGCTGCCAAAGACCTTATCAAAGAATCAGATAATCCTTTAGCATGTTATGACCTGAAAAAAGTCAATCTCCAAGGATGAGGATCATATGACTTTCTGTTTTAGTGATTAAAATCTCTTACTTTCCTTCTAACATTTGCATTTCTTTCAGAATCATAGAATTTTAGTGCTGAAAGGAACCTTATCGTTCATTTGTTCAAACCCTTTCATTTTATTGATGAGGCCCAGAGAGTTTGTAATTTACTGGGGTAGTTAATGTGTAAGCAGAAAAGGATTGTTCAGAAAAACTTTATCAGTTGATCTTGGATCCCTTCCCATCCCCACCCCACCCCCCACACTCAAAATAAATTCTACTTGAAATTATAGGATATATGGGACAGGTGACAGGTGAGATGTAACCAAATCCTTTCAGTCTTTGTAATGGAATCTGAGTGTTTAGGGAGTACTTCTTTAAGATAGGAGAATGGGTATTTATATTTGAAAAGGGTCAGGAAACTTGATTTAGGATAGGGGGGAAAAAGACAAAGGGTCTGTCCTAGGGCCCTTTTCTCAATTTGTTAACTAGGTTTATGAAAAGGACTAAGAGTACAGAAGTGCAGAAGTCAACTTGAGATTAGATTTGATTTGAGCTGGGTTGGGAAGTATTTCCCTCAAAGAGAAGCAGAGATTTCTTTCTCTCCCCATTCCCTGCCCTTTAAGCCTTAATGAGACACATATTAGAGATGGGTCTGGTCAGTGAGAGGAGCTGAGGGAGAGCAGGGTGTCTGGAACTGAGATCCTGTTCAAGAGATGGAAAGCTCTCCACTAGGAGTTAAGTCTCCTATTCTAGGATATGGAGTCTACTTCTTTCTGAATGTCCCAAGTCGTGACCTAGCGTACTACTTCAGTTGAGTTGAGATTAGAGGTGGGGGTGATTACAGTTTAACTGAATTCACCGGCATATAAAGATTGAGGTAAGAGCAGATAAATGGTCCTTTAGCTTTGGAGACCTGAATTGTTTCTCCTCATATGGAGCTTGGCCATAGTTGTTTTACACTTCTGACCTTTGTATGTGTCTACTCTTTTCATTGACTTTATGAATTTTTGTGGGAAAGGGTGCCTTAAGTTTATGTGGGAGATTTCCTATTGTTAACTGCTTTTACTAAGTCCTTGCAATAAATTCCTTTGCTTTGAGTTAATTATGTTCTTTGGCTAACTAGAGGCAAGGTAAATTCACATGACCTATAATTTTAGGAGTGTAGACTGCCTTGAATCTGCATTAGTCATCCTTCAGGGGGAGATCCAATCAATCCATATATATGAAAGGTGATACTACAAACATAATGAACATACCCGGGTAATTGAAAGAGCTAGGTTTAATATCCAGCTCTCATGACTTCTTGATTGTTGCTCTATTTGTTAAGTTTACCTGCTGCTCTGAAGAGGGAGTATTCCTTTGTAGACTTGACTGCCTATCTCTTCTGTGACAATGAAGGAAAAGATCAATGTTTCTAGATGGAAATGGAGGTATCACTGAATCCTGAAATAGAGAATTGGGCTCCCTGGCCTACATAATACTGTCATGAAAAATCTACATTCAGTTTGGAAAACAAAACATGGCTGAAATGGAATTTGTTTAGAAGAAAATTGCAGGATGGAATAGAATGGAAACATTGACTAAGTTAAAAGATGAAAGGTCAGATGTTCAGCATGTCTAATCTATGACTAAAAGGAAACATGAGAAGCAACAAGGAATAAGAAAAGAAGCACTGACCTGGGAGATTGGGGCAAGTCATTTTCCTTTTTTGTTTTAGTTTTCTCACTTTTAAAATGAGGGGATTGGATAAGATGATTCTTAAGGTCCCATTCATCTCTGACATTATGATTCTGATTTGTATTAATCACTTTATGGAAGGTAAGTCCTCAAAAACAATGAACCTCTCAACATTTCACCTTTGGAATATATTTACACTGTTGGCCAAAGTTTCTTGGCCAGGGAACAGTTGCGTGCTTTAACATCATGGTGATTTAAGTCAAAATGAGTGAGAAATGTATGGATTGAGTTTTCCCTAAAACCCACATGCTTGAAAATGAAGGTGGAATGTGCTTGGCACAGCTTTTTTTTTTTTTTTTTTTAACTTGAAGCATTTGTAAAAACAGTTGAAAAAGAGAGAGTTGGCTGACTATACTCTGAGGAGTCATTATATATCTCAGGTCATATACACCAAAGATGATGACTTGACCTCAGAGATGGTGAGATGACACCAAAGATGATGACAAGACAGAATTGAGTATTTGCTTTGCCAACCTTTGTGCAGTAGCTATTTATGCTAAATAAATTAAGGAAGAGAAGGCAGCCCAAATGGAGTGATTTATTGGAGAAAATCTCCCGTTAACCTTAGGGAAAGAGCATGTCATGATATATTTAGCAAATGGTAATGATGTTAACCACAGGGGCACATATAGAATGATGGTGGCAGAGTGTTTGTGTGTGTGTGTGTGTGTGTGTGTGTGTGAAGGGAGGGGAGTATACTTTGTATAGATGAAATATTATTGGCTTTTTAGAGACAAGGAAAACAGAATTTAGAGCAAGGAATTTCTCTAATTTCTCTCCCTCCCCTTCTACCCTATTCATCTTCATTCTAGATACAGTTATGGTCTTTAGAAGACTGGGTTTGCAAAATCATTTGCAGGGTTTGGCTACTTTATCTAGTTTTTAATATTTTTTTGTAAGTTTCCTATACATTACTTGGCAATGTTACCTTTTCTGGCTCACATGGCAGAAAAAATAAAGGTTGTCTAATTCCATTGCCCACACAGTTAGTAATGCCTGGCTTTCCTTTCAGGAGTTACTATCCAAAATGGCTCTCATGGGAAGGCAGAGCATCTGTCCTTAGCCTGGACATTGTATTTTTTATTCAGGAGCTCAGGTTTCTATGAAGCAAGAACTTCTAATCTGCTTTACTTTTCTTTTTCTTCTTTCTCCAACTATAAAGTTATTGAACTGGACCTTAATGCATTTTTTAAATTGAATTTTTTTTTATTTTATAAATATTTTACTTGTTTTCCAATTACATGCAATGGTAGTTTCTACCAATCTTTTTTGTTTTTGCAAGGTTTTGAGTTTTACAATTTTTCTCGCTCTCTCCCTTCCTTGCCCGTCTCCCCAACAGAAGGCAATCTGATATACACTTTACATTTTTATTCATGATAAACATAGATCAAAATTGAATGTATTATGAGAGAAGAATCAGATCTAAATGGAAGAAAACATTACAGATAGCAAAATTACAAAATACATAAGACAATTTAAAAAAAATTGAAGAGCATAATCTTTTTTCTTCATTTAAACTCTACAGTTCCTTCTCTGGATATAGATGAAATTTTCTTTCATAAATCCTTTAAAATTGTCTGCTGAATTATTGTACTGCTGAAATGAACTAGTCCATCATGGTTGATCATCACCCCTTGTACAGTGTTCTTCAGGTTCTGCTCATCTCAATCAGCATCAATTCATGCAAGTCTTCCTAGGCTTCTCTGAAATACCATCCCTCATGATTTCCTATAGAACAATGCATGTGATAGAACACTATTATTCTATAAAAAACATACCACAATTTGTTCAGCCATTCCCCAAGATGAACATTCCCTCATTTTCCAATTCTTTGCCACTATAAACAGAGCTGCTATGATTATTTTTGCATGTGGGCTTTTTACCCTTTTTCATGATCTCTTCAAGCTACTGACCCAGTAGTGGTATTGCGGGATAAAAGGGTATGCACATTTTTATTACCCTTTGGACATAATTCCAAATTGCTCTCCTGAAAGACTAGATCAATTCACAACTCCACCAATAATACATTTGTGACCCAGTTTTCCCACATCCCTTCCAACATTGACCATTGTCTTTTCTGGTCATAGTGGCCAATCTGAGAGGTGTGTGGTGGTACCTCAGAGATGCTTTAATTTGTATTTCTCTAATCAATAATGAATTTTTCATATAACTATAGATAGCTTTATTACTTAATGTATTTTTATGTAAATAAAAATTTATGTTCAACTTATGTATAATTCCAGAATTTTAATTGAGCCTCATCTCTTTTCCTTCTGCTCCACTAATACTTGCATCAAAACTTTAATCAGCAAAAAAAAAATGATTTGGAATTTTAGCTTCTCACTCACTCCTTGGGAGAGGCTATTTGAGAATGGAACAAGGAATTAAGAGTGAAGAAATATCAGGAAAAGAGAAAGAGAAAGAAAAATGCACAGATGGCTCAAACTGGGTAAAGAAATGCTTTAGGGAGAATTCCTTTGTTCTTAATGTTGGTTCTGTCCTTCATAGCTGGTTTAGCTGTATCAGTGTGAAATTCACTCTATTTTATTTAAAGACTAAATGGGGGATAATAAGGATGCTCTAAGTAGATTCCTTCAAAAGGTCCACAGTCACAGTCTGGACAATCTCTCAACATCATCTCCCTACCTCCTGATGTGTGATTCTTCAGAGGAACCCAGATATAGAGGCAAACAAGTCCAGCTCTCTTTCTTGTTCATATCTTTTCCCAAATCCTCCATTTATTCAATATACTGAGGTCTTTCTCTAGGTCAACAGTTTTTTTTAAAGGTTTGAATAGTTTTTTTTTCTGTGCAATTACATATCAAGAAAGGTTTAGCATTCATTTTTTTTTACAAGATGTTGAGTTCCAAATTTTTCTCCCTCCTTCTGATAATGGTAGGTAGTTTGATAGGTGTACTAGCACTTAAAACACTTCTGCATTTGGACTCAGTTGTGGATAAAATAGATCAAAAGGAAAAAAATAATCACAGGAAAGAATAAAGCAATTGAAAAAATATGCTTTGATCTATATTGCGAGTCCATCAGTTCTTTGTTTGGATATGGAGAGTACTTTCCTTCCTGAGTTCTGTATACTTACCTTAAATTATTGTGTTGCTGAGAAGAGCTGAGTTACTCATAGTTGTTCATCACACAGTGTTGCTGATGTATACATTGTTTTCTTTGTTCTGCTCATTTCTTTGCAGTTTTTCTGAAATCTGCCTGTTCTTCATTTCTTTTTGCACAATAATATTCTAATATATTCATATACCTACCTCTGTTTATTTAGCCATTCCTCATTTGATGAGCATCCCCTTAATTTCCAATATTTTGCCACCATGAAAAAGGCTGCTATAAATATTTTGCCCTTATAGGTCCTTTTTCCTTTTTTTATTTTATAATCACCTTGAGACATAGACCTAGTAGTGGTATTTCTAGATCAAAAGGTATGCACAGTTTAATTGTACATGGAATCTATTTCCAAATTTATTTTCTTAATGGTTGGAACAGTTCACAACTCCACCAACAGTGCATTATTACTATCTCAATTTTTTCACATTGTCTCCAACATTTATCATTTTCATTTTCTTTTTTTTGTCATATTAGCCAATTGGAAAGGTGTAAGGTGCTATCTCAGAGTTATTTTAATTTGCATTTCTCTAATCAAAAGTGATTTGGAGCAAGTATGCCTATAGATAGCTTTGATTTCTTCATGCAAAAATTGCCTTTTCATATCCTTTGACCATTTATTGAGTGAGGGATGGCTTATATTCTTATAAATTTTACTGTTTTTTATATATTTGAGAAATGAGGCCTTTATTAGAGATACTTCCTGTAAATAGTGTTTCCCAAGTTTCTATTTCCTTCTAATCTTGGTTGAATTGGTTTTGTTTGTACAAAACCTTTTTAATTTAAAGATATTATTTAAATTATTTAAGATAATCAAAATTATCGATTTTACATTTTGTAATGTTTTCTATCTCTTGTTTTGTAATGAATTTCTCCCTTCCTTACCTTTCTAATTTGCTTATGGTATCTTTATGTCTAAATAATATACCCTTTTTTGACCTCTCAACATGGTGAGAGATTTGGTTTGTATCTACATAGTTTGTGTCCTATTTTTTCTCAGTTTTTCCTGCAGATTTTGTCAACTAGTGAGTTCTTATCCTAAAAACTGGGGTCTTTGGGTTTATCAAAGACTAGGTAACTATGAGAGCTGCTGTATCTTGTATACCTAATTTATTCCACTGATACACCCTTGTATTTCATAGCCACTACCAGATATTACTGCTTTATGATATAGTTTGAGGTTTGGTATTGCTAGGTTATTTTCTTTTATATTTTTTCAATTCCCTTAATATTCTTTTTTTTTCTTTTAAAGATTTTATTTATTTTGAGTTTTACAATTTCCCCCCCAATCTTGCTTCTTCCCCCCCGCCCCAGAAAGCAATTTGCCAGTCTTTACATTGTTGCCATGGTATACATTGATCCTAATTGAATGTGATGAGAGAGAACTCATACCCTTAAGGAAGAAAAATAAAGTATAAGAGATAGCAAAATTGCATAATAAGGTATCAGTTTTTTTCCTAAATTAAAGTTAGTAGTCCATGGTCTTTGTTCAAACTCCACAATTTTTCTCCAGATACAGATGGTATTCTCCATTGAAGACAGCCCCAAATTGTCCCTGATTGTTGTACTGAGGGAATAAGCAAGTCCATCAAGGTTGATCATCACCCTCATATTGCTGTTAGGGTATATAGTGTTTTTCTGGTTCTGCTCATCTCACTCAGCATCAGTTCATACAAATCCTTCCAGGCTTCCCTGAAATCCCATCCCTCCTGGTTTCTAATAGGACAATAGTGTTCCATGACATACATAAACCACAGTTTGCTAAGCCATTCCCCAAGTGAAGGACATTTACTTGATTTCCAATTCTTTGCTACCACAAACAGGACTGCTATGAATATTTTTGTACAGGTGATGTTTTCACCCTTTTTCATCATCTCTTCCCCTTAATATTTTTGATCTTTTATTCTTCTAGATAAATTTTGATTTTTTTCTTGCTCTATCAAATAATTTTGGATAGTTTGATTGGTATGAACCTAAATAAGTAAATAATTTAGGTGCGATCGTCATTTTTATTATATTGATTTGGCTTACCCATGTGCAACAGATATTTTTCCAATTGTTTAGATCTGACTTTATTTGTGTGAAGTGTTTTGTAATTTTGGTCATATAACTATATGGGTTTGTCTTTGATAAGTGGACTCTCAAGTGTTTTATATTGTTTACAGCTATTTTAAATGGACTTTGTCTTTCTTTTGCTCCTGGATTATACTGATCATATAAAAATACTAATGATTTATGTAGATTTATTTTACATTTTGCAATTTTGCTAAAGTTGTTAATTATTTTAAGTAATTTAGTTGATTCTTTAGAGTTCTCTAAAGGTACCATCATATTATCTACAAAGAGTAACAGTTTCGTTTCTTCATTGCTTATTCCAATTCCCTTGATTTATTTTTCTTCTTTTATTGCTATAGTTAATATTTCTAATGTGATATATCATAGTGGTGATTATGGGGATCCCTGTTTCATCCCTGATTTTATTGGATCCCCATTATGTAAAATGCTTGGTGATGGTTTTAGATAGATACTGCTTATCATTTTAAGGAATGGTCCCTTTATTTCTATTCTTTCTAGAATTTTTAATAGGAATGGGTGCTGTATTTTGACTACAGCTTTTGCAGCATCTGTTGAGATAATCTTTTTGTTGTGAGATTTCTTTTGGTTTTGTTAAAGTTATGGTCAATTAGGATGACCTAATATTGAACCAACAATGCATGTCTGGTATAGATCCCACCTGGTCATATTGTATAATCCTTGTGATAAATTGTTGTAATTGCTTCCTAACATTTTGTCCAAAATTTTTTGCATCAATATTCATTAGGGAAATTGCCTATAATTTTCTTTTAGCTCTTTCTGGTTTAGGTATCAGCACCATGTTTGTATCATAATAGGAGTTTGGTGGGACTTCTTTGCCTATTTTTCAAAATAGTCTATATAGTACTGGAATTAATTATTCTTAAAATGTTTGATAGAAATCACTTGTAAACCCATCTGTAGGTTAGCAGTTCTTATTCATGCACAATGGACTCCTTTAATAGTAATTTAGTGAAACCATTGGAACTTTTTCAGAATATTTTTTTTAATTTTTAAAGTTTGAAAAATAAAGTTCAAGTTCATAGACTTCCTAAAGTCATTCTTGCATGAATTCCAGATTATTAGAGACCCTCTTTAATTCATGTTAACCTATAAAATAAATTACAGTATTGTTTTGTCTTATACACCAAAGTTTCATCTTCAAATAAATTAACAAGAATTTTTTCAAGAGTTGCTTAGTGGAGGGCATCCAGGTGGCACAGTAGATAGAGTATCTGCCCTGGAGTGAGGAGGACTTGAGTTAAAATTTGACCTCAGATACTTAATAAGCCTAGCTGTGTGACTGTGGGCAAGTAACTTAGCACCATTGCCTTAAATAAATAATTTTTTTTTAAAAATAGCTGCTCAGTGATGTATTATTGTTGCATTGAGGGTGATCCTGAGTTCATAAACTTGTTGTACATGGCCCAACAAGTTCTATTAGGCTAGAAAGCCTCAGGTATGAGCATGGTGATGGGTTCTATGTCTGTTCTGAGAATCAGATTAAATTTGGAATTAGTAAGGAGTAGTTGGCCATGGGATGATGATTTGGGGGCCATAGCAACTCTTAACTAAATTGTTAAGACTTACACTAAGCTACAGAGCAGTTGCCATCAGGTCTAGGATGGTAGGGTATAGAACTAGGCTGGATTATTAGCAGGTACCCCAAGGGTCTTTTCCTCAAGTTACTGACATGGGGTTGAGAAAGGAAGTGAGTTTCTTCCACTTAGCAGTCTGGAACCTGCAATGATGCCTCCATAATTACAATTTCACTGTGCCCATCACATAAAATACATCTCTCTTCTTAATCTCTGTGCTTGAATGGATTGAATGCTGAACTTTCTGGTATATGAGGCACATCTCCTTTCCTTGTCAGACTATTCTCTAATGCATTGCCACACTCCTCACCCTTCTATATACAAATGAATTTTCTCTGGTCCCCAAAACTGTAATTATGGCAAGGGAGGAAGTATATGTAATAATGAAACATATCTTTATTGAAATATTAAAAGCATCTCCCTGTCATTTTCCTACAGTCATATTTCCTGCTATACTCTGCCTTCTGACTAGATATTTAGCTTCTAGCATGGGGCCATGTTTGTGCAGAACTCCTACATCTAATAGACATTGACTCCTCAGTAATTTCATCTTCCTGCAGTGTCATCCAGAGAAATGCCATTTACCACTGCAGCCTTCCAGTAGGTTCCTTGAGGTGGTTCAAGACCTCTTCCCTTCTTCCTCCACTCTGACTCTTGTTGAAAGAGCAACCAGATCAATGCTATTGTTACTTCTGAAAGGGGAGTTAAGTTGACTACCCACTGATTCCACTCATCATCCTTGTGACTTTGCCTTTCTGTGACTAATACTTTCCCCTTAAAATGTAAGCTTCTTGAAGGCAGAGACCAAGTTCTTTCCTTACTTGTATTCCTAGTATTTAGCACAGTGGCATATAGTAAGTACTTACTAAATAGTTTTTAAAAATCATTCAATAGTAATAATCAAATATTTCAATCAATCGATTTTAATAAGGGCCCGACACTATAGGAAGAATAAGAAAGTCTTCATTCTCTCAAGGGACTTATAATCTATTTGGGGAACAAAAACTGGCATAGATACAATAAAGTTTAGATGGTTAGGGATTAAAACTAACTGCAATAATACCTGTCTATCAATAAGGATTCAAGTAGTCAAGAATGACTTAATGGAGAAGATAGAATTGGTCCATTCTAACATTTTCCCTCATGGAAACAAACTCATTCACACATGATTATAATTCAGTGATTCAACTCTGGGCCAATTTGTGTTAGGTCTCTGCCAAATATCCAGGCATTCTCTCTTCCTGAATGGAGGCTACTGAGGGCTCAGAATTGACCTACCCACTTTGTCAGTTCTAAAATGTTAGAATTGTTCCAAAGGTGATGGATTCAGTCTGCTCAGTGTAGGAAGATGGAAACAAGGTAGATACAGACTATAGATTTCTGCCTACTGTGTTCTGTCTTATTTCTGAATTGCCTCCCCCTCCCCTGCCATGGACCCTCAACTGATTTTGCCTGAAAGAGCAACTTGAGTCCTCTGGGATCTGAACCTCAAGGTAGAAACATAAACTACAAGCATTTATGTAATGCCTACAGTTCTGAGATACTGTGCTAGGTACTGGAGACACAAAGACCAAGTTGTAATAGGATTTCCCCCTCCCTTGAAGGAGCTTACTTTCTATGAGTAGAACATCTCTGAACAATACCCCTACCCCAGTTCTAAATACACACATATATACACACTCTCTCATAATTTCCTTTAACTTTTATATAGCCCCTGGTCTAAATTTTCTTTCCTGTTCCTTTTCTATCTTCTCATCTTTGTTCTTTGCCTCTTCCTTCCTCCTTCCTTATCTTGCCCCCCACCCCCATCTCCTATCCCTATTTTCTTCTCTTCTTCTCTCTTCATCTTCAAACTTTCTGTCCTTTGCATAATTAAATAGCCCTCAGATAAGCTTGCAGTGAGTCAGGGTCTAGTCTACACAGAGTCAGCTTCAAAAGAGGCCTTTGGAATCCAGGTCCTGGATTTTCTTCTCTATATCCCCTGTTGTCTTTTATGAAGAATTCAAAGCATGATATATTTTATTATTTTTCTACCTTATTTGACCTAAAAGCTTAAAAACTACTCATTTCCAAATATTAACAGGGAGGAAAGGATTATAAGGGTCCTAGAAAATCCTAATTGTATTAAGATAGCAGTTTGTTGTATGTATTTATATATGCATATATATCTTTGAAGTCTGCAGAGCACTTTACAAATATTGTCTCATTCTAAGAGTATTTTGTACTGAATCTTTATATTATGATTAAAATGTTCATTTGAAGGTTAAGGACAAACACAATTGAAATTTTTTGGTGAATGAAGTCCAAATCATTCTTATGTGGTATTTACACACACACACACACACACACACACACACACAAACACACACAAGTGTATGCATGTTGTTGTTCAGTCATTTTGCTCATAATGTTCAATGTTTCATGACCTTATTTGAGATTTTTCTTGGCAATGATACTGCAGTGGCTGCCATTTTCTTTATAGGTGCAGAGCTAAGGCAAAAAAAGTTTAAATGACTTGT
Source organism: Macrotis lagotis (assembly GCF_037893015.1). Taxonomy (NCBI): domain Eukaryota; kingdom Metazoa; phylum Chordata; class Mammalia; order Peramelemorphia; family Peramelidae; genus Macrotis; species Macrotis lagotis. The sequence continues at coordinate 71,092,912 of NC_133665.1, forward strand.
TTAATATTACATAGCTAATAAATGTCTGAGGCCATATTTGAACTCAGGAAGATGAGACTTCTTGATTCTAAGCCAATGCTCTATCTGCCACCTGGATGACCTTAAATATGTATGTTTTTATATCTATGTATACGAACACATATATAAATATGAATTCACAAACACACATATACATATATGTCTCACTACAAATATACATATATAATCACTCCAAATACATACATATATATATATATATGTATATATCTCCACACATACATAATGCTTATAGAGAGGCACACAAATGTACATATACATATATGACTTTATAGCCATACAGGTCTAATTATGGCCACTGCAAAGAAAATGAAGTCATTCTGATTACCACAAGAGGGAGATGTTATAAATAGCAGGTTAGGTACTTGATTTGCTTCTGTTGGGTACTTAGCTTGATGAGCTCCACTTTCTAGGAAGGAAACAGGGGAAGGGAGAGAAAGACTTCTTGCTTAATGTTTTTTCCCCCTCTCCTACAATATTCTGAGACATTTTTTTTTTCCTCCTAGTTCAATTAATGATCTTATCCAGTCCTGTTAGCATAGTACTTGTATCCTTGTTTGTCTGTCTCTTGTCACATGAAAATGATTCTGGTTTTAAGCAAACTTGCTACATGAGAATCCAGATTTGTGCAAATGACAAATGAAGGGGTAATTTTTTTTATAATGAATTTATTTCTCAAAAATGGACTTGCAGTGAATTCCTAATAGCCAGCTCATTACTACCCTGACAATATGATTTTCTTTGCCAAAGACTCATTTATACAGAACTTTTCCAGAATTCATCTGTTGTTTAAAGCAAGAGACTTCTTTAATAATTCTATTTATTTCTTCCAATTTGCTTTCTTTTTTAATTATACTCTTCCCATGGTAGAGCTCTGATAGATTGGCTCTTATGCTTTTTCCTTCCCTCCGTTCTACTTCTAGTTTACTTTGATTTTTCTTCTTTTACTTAGGGCAGTCTATAGGTCACAGTGTTAGCCAACAGCATCTTTTTTTAGCTTATAGGATATCCCCAGTCCATTCCCACAGAGTATACCAACCTGGATTTCTTCTCATTTCAAACAATCTGATGTTGACCCTTCTTGCTGACATGCAAGTCCTATGTGGATCTTATAGATTGTTTCTGGAACAAAATAGCCCTTAGTATGTGTAGCAAGTACAAAGCAAAGGACACTCCTGGAAAGCAGGCATTCCTTTATCTTCAGTGACCACTTTGGTGTTTCCCTTGGGCATGTCATACAATTTTATCTGCCCTTTAGTTAGAGATAACCTGTGCTAGACAACCAATTTACTTTGGTCCCTGGGGTGGTTGCTTAAGGCCAATTTCATGTTTTGTGATCCATCACTTCAGGCAGAAGCAAACCCAGGGTCTGCAAGTGATAGCACGAGTAGGGATGTTGGAATTTTTTTTTTGTGAGTTTGTCAGATTAGGCAGCCAGGAGGTCTTCTACTATGCTGACTCTGCCTCAAGTCCAGAAGAGAGGTTCTACTTTTGGTCCCTAGTCGCTGGTGATCTGGACTCCTCTCGTGTAGTATTGATCTTTTTTTTTCCTTCACAATTCTCAGCCATTTTATTTGATTGGTTTGCTTCTAGATTGTGCTGTTGATTTCTGCCATAACCCAGATTTATCCTGTGGAAAGGTTTCTTCTAGTTTTTCCAAAGGAGGTGGCATGCATCTACTTAGCCAGGAAGGAGTCAGTCAGATCTGGATTCTACCTTGTTACCTGCAGTTGGAGAATCTGTCCTTAAGTCACTGTGATGTCAAGTTGTGAACTAATCCAACCATTCTTGACAGCAATATGGAACTATGCCCAAAGAGCAATAAAGCTGATCATACCCCTTGATCCTGCAATACCAGTACTAGGCCTATATCCAAAAGAAATCATAAAAAATGGGAAAAATCCCCCTATGTTCAAAAATATTTATAGTAGCTCATTTTGTAGTGGCAAAGGATTGGAAAATGAGGGGATGCCCATCAATTAGGGAATGGTGGAACAAGCCATGATATAGGAATGTAATAGAGTACTATTGTTCTATAAGAAACCATGAATGGTTAGACTTTATAGAATCATGGAAAGAATGACACTTACTGAATGAAGGGAGCAGAACCCACACATTAACAACAATATTGTGAGTTGATCAGCTATGATGGATGCAACTCCTCTCTTCAGTTCAGGGTTAGGATAACCCTAAAAGACTGGTTATGGACAATGTTATCCTCATCCAGAGGATAAAGACAAAAGCAAACAAAAAACTGCAGAATTTGAATGTATAATATGTTCATTTTGTTAAACTTCTCTTACATTTTTCCTTATCCCATAATTCTCTTTCTTTTCCTTTAGTCCTAATTTCTCATTCACAAAATGACTAATATGTAAACATGTTAAACACAAACATACATGTGCAACTTTTACCATACTTTTATCAGAAAAGAAAAATGGTAGAAAAAATGTGTAACTAATACATTTGCAAGTGGATGAATGTTAAAAAAACCTTTTATATTATGTAATTGGAATGATAAAATAAAATACCAATAAAAAAATCACTGTGACTTCTGAGTGCTATGCCTGCCTAGAGAGTGATACATAGACTCAGCACATCTTAGGACCACTGGTATGTATCATTGTTTGGATGATTATTAAAATATTATAATATTTTATATCTCCTGAGATCATTTATCCCCAAGACACATATCCTGAGGACACTTATCTTGTAGAGAGTTAAACTGAGACCCCTTACCCTGAAGTTACTTAACCATAATAATAAACTAGGGATGTCAAAGACAATGAGCTTTGCAGTCACTGGTGGGTAAATTGCTTTAGGGCTATCTAATCCTGCTCTTTAAATTTCCTTGTTCAATCAGAAAACAAATATTAAGGGCCTATGTACCAGGACTAAAGGACTAAGGACTGAAGATGTGAAAATAAATAAAAAATTAATTCTCCTGGAGGGAAACAGTATAAGTGAACATAAAATATGGCCAAAGTAATTTCAAGGTGGGAGCTAGTTGCTGGTGGTATTGGGGAAAATCTCATGAATGAGGGGGCAATTTATCAGAACCTCAAAGGGAGTTTGAGATGCTAAGAGGTGGAGGTGAGGAGGGAGTATATTTGTCTCAGACACTGAGGTCATCTTCTGTAAAGACAGAGAGAAGGAGGTAGATTATCATAAATGAGGAACAGCAAGAGTTCACTTAGGCTAGACTGTATCTCATAAAAAGGGGTCTGATGTGTAATAAATTTGGAACCAAATTACAAAGGGTTTTGAATGTCAAACACAGGAGTTTATATTTTATCCTAGAGGGACAAGTCATGGGTACTTTTTCAACAGGAGAATAATTATTCAGTATAGGAGAGCCAATGGAATAAAATGCTGACTCCACAATGTGACTGAGACTACCATGGCCATTGTGATAGAGGCAGATGATTTGACTGGGGTGCTGATAGTTGATCTGAACTTGAATTTAAACTTTGTTGATTGACTCCTATACTGTCCATAGCCATGACTAGTGTGTCTAGCTATAATGACTAGCTCATAGAAGCAGTAACATCTTCCTTAATTCCTTAAACTCCCTCCCTTTCTTCCATTGTTTTTCCTTTCCCTCTTCCCCATTGAAAAATAGAATCACAAGGTACCATTCATACTATGCATGAATCTTCCATACAACACAATATCCCTCAAAAGTAAGCTCTGGAAAAGCCAGGATCATTTCTTATTCATTATGTGGCCCTTGGTGACTTATACAGGGTCCTAGGTGTTCATGAAACAAATACTTGTTAAATTGGATGAAATCTTTGCTTTAAAACCTCTAGTATTAGGAACATTACTGCTTCATGAAATATTTATATCCTTGGCTGAAGTTGGTCTTGTTGTCATCATTAGAGAATAGTTCTTCTCAGTTATAGTCAGCTCCAATGGTCTCATTTTTTATAGAGAGGCAGTGTATCATAGTAGATAGAGTTTAGATTTGGAATCAGGAAGATCCTTCACTGCTTGCTAGTTCTGTGATCATGAGCAAGTCACTAAATCATCCTGGGCCTCAGTTTCCTCATTTATAATTCTGGAATAATAATAATACCTTTATTAAGTGCCTCATAGGGATTTTGTGAAGCTCAAATGATATATTGTATGTAAAGCACTGCATAAAAATGTTTATTTATTATTGGAAATTGCTATTCTCTTCACCTTTTCCTTCACAGAAATTTTTCCTCCATCTGAAACAAGCATTTTTAACCTTTAATTTTCCCTTAGGCAGTCTGGTTAAACCTATGGACCTCTTTTTTAGAATGTATATAAATACCTAAATTGAAATACAATTACCAAATGATTAAAAAAATTCAGAGATTCCCTAAAATCTACCCACAGCCCCCTTAACGGTTCATAGACACAAGATATCCTGATCTAGTTTAGGGCCTGGTTTCCTGACTCATCATTATGGAAAGTGTTAAGGTCTCTTCAGCAGACCCAGAAAAATCTCCTCCATACATTCTTAGCAGGGAAGAGCAATTGCTGAACAAGAAAGTAGGGTATCCTTGGTGCTACTTTATAGGTAGGGGTCTTCTTAAGGACTTCTCCAGGCATAGACTTGCTTGGACCATGCATCATGACCATCAATGCTTCCACTGTATAAGCAGAGAAAGAAGGCTCTGACCACATCAGTAATATTCTGTGGTTTCTGTAAACATTCAGTGGATTTTTAAAACATGTATCTTCTTTATTGCCAAAAGCACTCAATACACATACCATGAATTTATCTTGATTTCAGTATAACCAAAGATTAGGTTTCAGACCTTGTTCCAGACCCTTTAAACTTCCCTAAATCTCTATATATCCTTTTAAGATGTTTCGGTGAAACATTAAAGAATTCACTTTTCTAGGTTTTACTGTCTTTCTACTAGATCATAAAGCTACTTGACAGCAAAGACCATATTTCCATTCCATTGTATTTTCTTACATATTTTTCCTCCCACATATCTTCTGCCTCTCTCTTTCTCCTAACTTTGTTCTTTTAAAAAATGTTTTATTGACACCTTTTTTCTTTACATCACAGTAATTTTTCACCCTTACCTCCAGATTGAATCCTCTCTTCTGCCAAAGAAAAATAGTTAAGCAAAATCATTTGTACAGAGATTATCTCACAAGGTATATTCCATGCTAGTACTCCTCTATTCAAGGATGGTGATATAGTTCATTATGTAGTCCCATTGGACCTTCCATGATATTTCCATTATTTTTTGAGTTCATTTTAGTGATTTTTAAAATTTACCTCATGCTTTTGCTCATTTTGTTCTGTATTGGTCCATACTGATTTTCTCATATTTCTCCAAATATTTAATGCTGTTTCTTACTTATATAATATTCATATTCTTGTATAATATTCATAATAACATTCACATTACACAATTTTTAGTCATTTCCCAACTGATGGCCACTCATTTTGTTTCCATATCTTTGCTATCACAAAGAATGCTGCTATATTTTTCTATACATTGAAGATTTATTTCTATCTTTGACTTTCTTGGCGGGGGGTGGGGTGGTGATAGTCTTGAATCAAAGGAAGCTGAGTCATTTTTTTGCATACTTCCAAATTGCAATGTTGAATTGTTGAAGGACTTCACAGATCCAGAACTAAAACTTTAGTGATCCTGTCTTCTTATAGGTTCCTTCAACATTATTTTTTATCTTTTGTCATCTTTTCCAATGTGCATGGTGATACAGGAGGACTCAGAAGACTTAGGCTTTGGTACGGCCTCTAAAACATATTCATTGTATGAATATTGACAAATTACCACATTTCCCTGTGCTCTAGGCAACTCTCTAAGACTATAAATGGCAGAAAAGTTACTGACCTGAATTGCTAAAGAGAACTTCCTCCCAAGGGAATACCAATGAAAATGAAATTGCAGGTTCTGTCTCTATCTTAGGCAAATCCTTGGAGTAGTTTTAATTTGCATTCCTCTTACGATTAGTAATTTACAGCATGTTTATGAGGTCATAAGAGTTTTCAATATTTCTTTGGAAAAATGTACCTACTCTTTGGCCACTTATTTTTAAGGAAATGGCTCTTGATAGAACATATTTCTATCAGTTTTTCATACATTCTTCCCTTGTTTTTGAGTGAGGAATAAACAATACTTTTCCTTTGAAAAATTTTATAAATTTGATAAAACTCCCAAAACAAGACAGGGGTGGGTATTGGTGAGGGGGTGGGGTGGATGAGGAATTGGGGAATGGGGCCTGGGGGAATGCTGGGTGACTTAAGTTGACACATAGATCTGGGAATCACTCTGGAAGTTCATTGAGAGCAGTTGAAGAAGCAAGAACTAGGTTATTTTCTAGAAGTTAGAGGAAGAATGTTGAATGATATGTCCACAAATGTTAAGGACTCTAATCATAAATTCAGAAGCAGGAGTAAATCATATCCTCAGTTACTGCTAAAATAGCCATAGTGTCTTAACTGTAGTTAAAACCAAGGCAACTAAATCTTTCTAAAAAATTTCAGGTAATATAAGACTAGAAGAAATTTTAAAGACAATTTACCTTTCAGTTCAGTCCCCTCATTTTGTAGATGAAGAATTGAGGCCCATGAAAGTAAACGATTTGGGGTGGCTAGGTGGCACAGTGGATAAAACACTGGCCCTGGAGTCAGGAGTACATGGGTTCAAATCCAGTCTCAGACACTTAATAATTACCTAGCTGTGTGGCCTTGTGCAAGCCATTTAACCCCTATTTGCCTTGCAAAAAAAAAAAACACCTAAAAAACCTAAAAGTAAATGACTTGTCCAAGGTTACATAGATAATTCTTAGGGCTAAGATTGGAACCCAAGTCTCATTTCTCCAAGCCCATGACTCATTTCACTAATTCTACCATAACACTGATTTTAGCAAGAATAATTATTAACTTTGTATTTAGTAAATAAAATGGCTGTTGAATGAATGACTACATTCACTCAAGGGGATGATTATGTTAGCAAATATGGTATATAAAATTTCCATTTTATATGTAGATTTAAGCAGTTGTGTCTGAATGAATATTGTGAGACGATTCTTTTTTTTTCTTTATTAGATCCTGGCAATTTCACTCTTGTAGGAAACTTTGGGAGCAGCTAGATTACCCAGTGTTGGACTTGGAGTCAGAAAGATTCATCTTCCTGAGTTCAAATTTGGTCTCAGACATCTTAGTAGCTGTGTGACCCTGGACAAGTCACTTAACATTATTTCTCTCATTTTCCTTTATAAAATTAGCTGGAGAAGTAAAGGGCAAATCACTCCAATATTTTTGTCAAGAAAGCCTCAAATGGGATGACAAAGAGTTAAACATAACTGTAAAATGACAGAACAACATAAAACAACAGCAACAAAATGGAATTCCCATCAGGAAATAACTTCTGCCAATATTGGATAACATCTCTGAGGTATCATATAGTCTTTTTTTTTTTTTTTAGGTTTTTGCAAGGCAAATGGGGTTAAGTGGTTTGCCCAAGGCCACACAGCTAGGTAATTATTAAGTGTCTGAGACTGGATTTGAACTCCAGTACTCCTGACTCCAGGGCTGGTGCTCTGTCCACTGTGCCACCTAGCCACCCCTATCATATAGTCTTCAAGAGTTGCCTGAGTGTGCTGAGAATTGAAGGATTTGCCTACAGTTAGAGAGTTTAATAGGTCTGGCTTTGACCAGATCTTCATGACTCCCAGGCTACCCTTTTATCCATTATATCAACAGGACCCCAACTCTGCCCTGACTTTCTTCTTTCTCTCTTCCTTCCTCCTTTCCTCCCCCCTCCCTTCCTTCTTTCCTCCCTCCTCCTTCCTTCAGCAAGAAACAGAATCAACATTCAAACTCTTATCTCCTGACTCTATATGCTTTTCACTACCCCATAATTCTAATATCAATTTCATCATTTGCAAAATGAGATTTGATTAGATGATCTCAGAAGGCCCTCATATCATTACAATTTATAATTCTCAATAGAATATAAATTCCTTGAGGGGCAGAGAATTATTGTCTAGCACCATATAGATCCCTAATATCTGTGGATTAGACTAAATTGATCCGAAATGTCAGAGCTTGTATCTGAACTCAAATTGTGTAACTATAAGCCCCTGTGTCCTTTCCACCATTCAATATTAACCTTTTTTATAAAGGGGCATTGAGCCAACTGGATTTTATGCACATGGATATTCTGTAAGGCAGAAAACAGTTCATTGAAGCTTCTCCATTTTCACTAGAGATGCAAGAAGGTCCTATTAGTGCCAGCAGGCCCATGCTGGTGACCCACCAGAGACAACTGAAAAGTGCACCAGTGTGCCAAATGCACCTTGGAAGAGATTCTATATGAGTTGTTCTCTCCTTGGCTTGTAGCCACAGCCAATTCCATTTCCAGAGTCCGGAAGACGATTTATTTTTCCACCTGGACCTGGCTGGTCTCTTTGTAGGTCTATCAAATGGTGTCACAGGCTTTGCCTTTGCATCATAGACCAAGGAAGCAAGTTGTCCTTGCATGCTAACAAGACACCATTTTTCTTGGATCATTTGTTTCCTAACCCAAGCCACCCCTGAGCCCATTTCTGTCACAGTTCTTCCCCACAGGCCGACTCCTCTTCTCCAAACTCAGAAATGGTCTTTGAAGCCAACCCTGTTTACCAATTTGTTCTTTCAAGTGTCAGAACTGTAATCAGACGAGGTCAAACAACAATCCTCACAGCTGTTATAAAACATTGCTAATTGCTCTACCGACTTAATAGGAAACACATTGCACTGGGGCCTGGAAATGGTAATTATTGTGACTCAAGTTTCTTGGCCCCCATCCCCAGGCAGCATGTTCTCTTACAGCCAAGGAAGCAAAACAAAACACCAAACACACTACCTTTAATAACATATACAAGAAAAAAATCCCTGTCATGAACTAGCTTCATGGCTAATGTAAAAACAGCCTCTTGCCAAGAAGCAAGGAAACAGAGTATGAACTAGAAAGTCCAGGTTCCCCAGTGAAGGGGGGAAAACCCTGTAGGTTTGCAAATTCCTCCTGTTAAGAAATATGGACTGTAACCCACTCGAAGGCTTTCACTTAACCACATTTTTAAACGCTTTCATAAATATTGCAATAAAGTGAAATTCATTGCTAGTTAAACTCTAACACCAGCATAAGCTTATTTATCATCCAGATGACTGAGCTGCCTCAGAAAGGGAGCAGAGGGATAGTACAGGATTTATATGGCACATCTTGAAATATCTTTCTGCATGAGGTAATAAAGGCCATACTCTCCATATTCTCTTCTAATAGCCAATAAACAATATGTGGAAAAAGAAAAGCCAAAGGGGGCAAAAAAAAAGAGGAGGGGATCTCCTAGGAAATCCTATTTACACTATAGTCAATTAGTTTGAGCTTTTGGCTTTATTATAAACTTTTCCCATTAAGTACAGTCTGTTAGAAATCTTGTACCAAGGGAATAAATTGTCAGGATAATGTCCAAATCATTACTGCACATCCTTCATAACAGATTCTTATGTCTGGAAATTCTAAATGATTTGTGACAAGGCTTGTGGCATTTGAAAGTAAAATTAGTCTTTTAAAAAAAATTTAAGGGAGAGACTTTCTGAAGAACCACCATGTAAGTTCTTCCCTCCCAGCATATATGTGCTTATATTTTTCTCTTGAAACTTTTCTGAGACAAAGTTGCAAGTCAGGGTCAACACTTAAAGTTTCCTCTGTGTCTTTTGGATATAGTGCTTTCCACACTCCTTTCACATTAATTCTTTTCAACACATCTACAGGTAAGTTAGATAGGTAGAGATGAAATCCATTTTCAGTGGACTTAATAGGATTTCAAAATGGCCCCATTAATTTGAATTACAGTTTAAGTGAGAATCTATTACCATAGTATATATAGAGTCTACAAAGTGGTTCTTACTTGCCTTTTTTTGTGCTTTGTTTACAAAAAAATAGGGCTTCAGTGGGGACTGGATTTGCAAATAGCAGTTTTTTGAGAATTGTGGTGGGTTTCCTGGAAAGTGGGTCTTGGGGAATGGAGAAGAGAGGAAAATAGTGAATTGTAGAAGTGTGCATATATTTATGCTTCCACTTTAACTGAAAACCCCAGGCCATGAGCTGGTCTGCTTGACAACATCTTCACTCTATTTTCTGCCTATTCCTGATAAAGGCTTCTGTCCTTTAGTCATATCTTCTGTTCTAGAAGAGGTCCAGATAAAAGGAGTTAGAGCAGGCAGCATATATATGTATGTATATGTATATGTATATATATATATATATATATATACATATATACACACACATATATATGTGTGTATATATATGTATATATGCATATATATATGTATATATATATATATATATATATATATATATATATATATATATATATGAAACCCAAACCACAGTGGTTTGGTTGCACAGTTCAACTGTATAGGAATAGAGTCTTGTGCCTGTTCTGCAAGGCATTTGTCTGATAAAATTCTTTGAAATTCAATCAACAAAGCATCTTGACTAGGGAATATCCATTGGGAAATAGCCTTGCTGAGTAAGGTCCTTAAATTTCTGTTCCCCCTTTCCCCCAAACATGTTTCTGAATGAGTGGAAGAGAGAAACATCACTGTGATCTGCATGAAGCCATCCCTTTTCATGCTCATATTATATTGAACTTCTACCAAAATTTGCCTTGGATGCTTCATCACTGAGAAGAGGTAACTAGATTCTTGAAGTTTATGTCCCAAGCAGCTATAATAATAATTGGTAGCATTAATATAGGACTTTAAAGTTTTCAAAGCACTTTATAGGTTTTCTAGAATTAATATTATCTCCATTTTGCAAATGAAGAAATTGAGACAGAGAAATGATAAGTGTCTTCCCTAGGGTCATAGAGTTGTGTCTGAGGCAGGCATTGAATTCAGATCTTTTTGACTCTCAGTTTAGTTCTCTAGCCAATATGCAACCTAGCTGCCAACCACCCTTGCCATCTTTCCCACCCTACTTTCCCTTCACCCTTCCCTCTTTGGAACTCTTACCCTCAAGCTGAGTGGTCCTGATTGATGGGTGAGAGAATTCTTACTCCCCTAGCCCACTATATATAGTTGCTCACATCACCAGACCATGCCTCACATCCCATCCACTGAGATCATCTTATTGCCAGCTACTCTGCCTCCCTCCTTCTCTTATCTTCTTGCTCTGGGAACTGTACTGAAATCAATACTAGCATTGTTTCTGGAAAATATATGTTGAACCAAGATGGCAGATTAAAGGCAACCAGCTCAACTTTCCTAACATTATCCTCTACACAGTTTTAAAAACTATGTCTCAGTTCGAATGTTGAACAGGGCCAACAAAAGGTCAGAGTGAGATTTTTTTTTCCACCAAAGAAAACTTAAGATGTTGGCAGAAGTTTGTGACAGTGGATTGGAAGTTTATCCAGAGCTCACTTAGAAAATTAAAATTATGCTGTATCATTTAATGATTGATTCCACTATATAAATATTCAATATTTTATCAAGCCCCATTTTCCAAAAGACATGGAAAGACAAGCTGCCCCTTGTCTCCTCTTGTAGATAGCCTTGCTATGATCTCAAACAAGAGAAGACTAACTGGCTGGTTATGATTTTCTAGCCAAGATTACTAGAGGCAGTTGAATCTCATAAATCAATGAACATTCCTTTATTATCAGAGAGAGAGAGAGAGAGAGAGAGAGAGAGAGAGAGAGAGAGAGAGAGAGGTTTGATCAGCAACAGCTGAAGACTAGCCCTCTTTTCCAGTTATAGCAAATAATGTCTCCCCAAAACAGTGAACCCCATATCACCCTTAGGGTCACAATCTATAATTGTTTGCTAGCTACTGCAACCTCTAAATCAGTTCTAATAAGTAAACCCAATTCCAACTGGGCCTCTATTTGGTCTTTAAATATAGTTGGCATTTTAAGGAAACCTCATCATGTTCCTAAATTGCCCCCTGCATGGTTTCTAAGAGTTCCTTTTTTTGTGGAACATACATTTCCTCTTATGTCTGAATCTTGTAACCCTAATAGAATGATATCTACTGTGCAAACTTAGGGGCATTATTTCCTGTTTCCCTGACTGTACTCAGTCTCTATACCTACCCAATATCTGATATCATGACAAAGTATTTAATAATGGCAAAGATAAGTTCTTTTCCTTAAGTTATACTTTGATTAAGGTTTTTCTATATTGATTTTGAATTCACTTAATTTAGAATATCAGCAATTCATGTTAAAATATATGCTACTCTTATAAAATCATTGTATAAGAAATGGTGTTAAGATTAAAAAATGCAACTCTGATTTGGAAATTGTGGAATATTAACTCTATTCAGATGCTTAAAAGTAAAGAGTAAGTATACAAAAAGAGAAGAGAGTAAATACAATTTTAATTTGGAAAAATGTTTTGTTACTTCTGTGAACAATACAACAGACTTTACTTGTTGTCGAATAAATGAGACTTTCCTATGCTGTTAACTAGGGCTGGGAGAACTCAGAACTCATCCCCTATGACACTAGGGCTGGGAGAACTCAGAACTCATCTCCTGTGACACCTCACCTATGTCTTGTGTGGTTTCTGAGACTAAGAACATCTTAATAAATTTTTGGAGAGGTCTGTCCTACAAATTCCTTCATATTTTGAGACTAGGATTGTATAATGTAGATTTCTTTCTCCTCCTGAGAGAGATATGAGTTGCTTTCATTTCCTGGGGAATGGCAAAATTGCAAATAGTTGGCAATATTTCAATAGGATTTAGTTGTTATGGGTAAATTACTGAAAAAAAAAATCAACCTAGATGAAATGAGCTATGCAGCTTAGGAAGTAAGCTCAGTAAGCCATTGGTTTTGTAAACAACTTTTTGTGCTAAAGGGGAAATTTCAGTTTTTCTATAGATGGTCTGAGGCATTATTGGAATTTAACGACTTTAGGAATTAAGCAAGTAAAAGAAAGTTTAGCAAAAGAAGATGAAGGGAATAAGAAAGCTATGGTTTTGAAGGTGACTGGAAGGGTATTTTTAAAAGAAGGAAAGTCTACAATTTAAGCATGCTGAAAAGAAAGATTTGAAGATTTTTTGTTTTGGAGAAATAAGAAGACACATCTTCGTGTGTTCATATTTTATAATATGGAACTATAGTAATAAGTTTTTTAGCTAGAGATTCTTGAACTCCAGAGGGGTGGAGGAGTGGGGATAGGAACATGAAGCTACCTCCTGTGACCTCTCTCTTGCTTCTCACTCTTGGTGCAAGTGAGGGAGTGGGGACACTTGATCAAGCTCTTTTAAGTGATTTGAAAGAAAATAGAGAAAAAAATTATAGGGAGCTGGAAGCACCTCTAAGTGTCTTTAAGAATGAATTAATTGATAACAATAAGTTCTTAATCTGGAAGGACAGTGAGAAATTTTTGGAATTTTAAGTATTGCCATTAGTGATTATAAAATCCATATTTGATTTGGTCCAACAAAGGAGAAGGGTGGTCTCCCAGACGTTTTAACCCAGCCTTTTAGTTCTTCTACCTATCTTGTGGAACTCAGAAATATGGTTCCTGAGAAAAATAAGATGCCTTCTGATATTACTAACACTTCTTGACAAAGTTTATAGTATAATAGCAATTTACTGGATGATTTGTGATTATGAAGATTATGAATTTGTACTTGGAATAGTATATATCTAAGCTACATCTTGAAGCAATCTAGTATTAACAGACCCCAGTCTTAGGAACTTAATTTTGCATAAAGGGTCATCATGCCATAATTATTCTCAAAAGCATGAGAGTAATATAATAACAATTGAATCCAGATCTAACCCATGAGGAGTGAAACTCTGCTATTTAAAATTAAATCTTTTGGAATTGTAATTAATATTATTCTGGGTTTGATTTCAGGCATGTTCATTGGAAATGCCATTGTGTCAATAACTTTTCATGCCAGCAGCCCAATGGCTAAACCTTTGGATATTTGTCCCTAGGGAATAGTTTGAGGTGGGGGATGACCTTAGGAAGACTAAGGTAGAACTCTCTTGACTTAGTTTCCCATATAAGGTAAATTACCACCTGGTTAATTAATTCTGAGCCTGTCAATTAATCCTGTCAATACATTTGACTACCTATAATGACTCGGGCCTGGAACTGATGCAGAGCTGGGAGAGCACCTTCCCCTTAATATAACTTTAGCCCTCTTTTCCTTTATATAACAAATTTCTATAATGGTGATAATCAGTGGAAGATATGAACAGAATACTGATTTTTTATTTAATAGACTACATCTAAGTTACTATAAATAGTAAGTGCAAATGTGTAAGATCTAAGTTATTCAATCTGAAATTATAGTTCATTCCATATCCTAAAAAGCTAAGTTAAAAGCCCAGTGGCTTATTATCTGCCCATTAGTAATTATATATTCAAGTCTTAGGTTAGGTCCCTGAAACAAGTTAGCATACAAATCATGCTCTGAAATGCAAGCAATCTATAAAAGAGTTACCTTAAATATATCCCTATTGTTTAGAGCAGAGATGTTCAGTCTTTTCACTTTTTTGGGCTGTGTAACACCCAACAAAAACTTAAGGGCAGCTTAAAGAATTTAACATTTATTTATGACCACAATGCAACCCACAATACTAATGAGTATAAAAACAATTCAGTCACAAGAATGGACTTTGAAGGCTGCATGCACCCCATGGGCCTCGAGTTGGACACACCTAGTTTAGAGGGTATTGAAAAGCAGTGGTCTATGTATGTTTACAATGTCTATTCCATTTGATGGTTAACAATTGAATATATTGTACCTTAGACAATTCCCTTGAAATACATTGTTCTCTGCATATAATTGGAATTAATTTTATATTTATATGTCTTATCTCAGTTCTTTGTGTTACAATTGGAGTAAAATAAGCATTTCTAGGGTAAACTAATTTGTATAGTGGTTAGGCATAGAAGTTGCCTTACTTACAAAGAGTTCATCCCCCTGGGGGAACAAATTGGAGTGGGAAATTTTGGAACAGCAACAAGAACAGATATCATATATAAAAAATGTAAATAATTCTAATGGGATATAAATGCCTATTCTAAGAACAGGTTCTAAAAATTGGGGCAAGATTTTATATATACAATTGTACTGTTCATCCTCTGTATGAACCAGGCAGTTTAAAAGAATTAGTTGGGGTCTGATTTCTCAGTTGCTATTTGAATTTCTTAAATATATCAACATGATTTCATAACATGATACAGGGCAGTTATAGGTCATAAAAATTAAGGTTTTTTTTCCATTTGGGGATTGAATCTGAATGAAAAGAATGAAATAAATGAATATGAGTCTTAAGGAGTTAAATGATGGTGAAATCAATGTCAATTTTTTAAAAAGCATTCTTAGACTTAGCTCACAAATGTATTTTGATACATATTAAATCTATAACCAGAAGGGCTCACTTTACAAGTCATCCCCATTTTTTTGAGATTCTTTTTTCAAGAATTGGAAATTGAGGGGATTCCCATCAATTGGGGAATAACTGAGCAAGTTATGGCATATGAATGTTATTATTCTATAAGAAACCATGAATGGTCAGACTTTAGAGAAACATGGAAAGAATTACATGAGCTCATGCTGAGTGAAGGAAGCAGAACCAAGCAAACATTGAGAACATTAACAACAACATTGTGAGTTGCTCAACCATGATGAATGCAGCTCCTCTCAGCAGTTCAGAGATCAAGGACAATGGCATCCACATCCAGAGGAAAAATCATGAAATCTGAATGCATCCTATGTTCACTTTTTTTTGTTTTGTTTTTGCAAGGTAATGGGGTTAAGTGACTTTCCCAAGGTCACACAGTTGGTAATTATTAAGTGTCTGAGGTCACATTTGAACTCAGTTCTTATTCACTTCAGGGCCACTATGCTAACTAGCTGCCCCCATGTTCACTTTTTAAAAACTTCTTATGTTTTTCCTTTCCATCTCATGATTTTCTTTCTTTTCCCTTCATTCTAATTCCTCATACACAAGATGATTAATATGTAACAATGTTAAATACAAATGTACATGTACAATTTTTACCAGACTGTTCACTGCCATGGGAAGTGGGGAGGGAAGAAAGGGTGGAAGTAAAATTTGTAAGTCATAAATTTGCAAATAAATGAATGTTGAAAAACTACCATGTCATGTAATTGGAAAAAATGAAATAAAATTTTAATTAAAAAAGATTCTTTTTTTAGATTATTGTTGGCAGTGTTTAAATCAAATGCAGAGTTTAGATAAAGACAGAAAGAAGGGGAATGTAATTCTCAAAAGTTTTGAGGGAACTATGCATTAACAGGTTTTAAGTCATAAGTTTATGCTAGTTTTCACCACATGTTTTACTTATTGGCAAAGCAGAATTTAAGTGATTGCATTAAATTAAATCAAGATCTATTTTGCAAAAGATTTTTAACATCAATATCTAAGAATCTCTATAAGGAATCTGGACCAGGCAAATCTGCTAGGAGAAGCTACTCTGAGAAAAAGGTCCATTTTAGTAAGTCTAAGAAAAGAAGTTTTCAGAAACTAGATGATTATATCAAGAGGATATATTTATAATAGAAATCAGAGGATTTCTGATCCTTAAGATATAATTTGCTAATGAATGGACATTAAGAATGGGCCTCTAAGAAAGAGACTACATGTCTTCCCTCTCTTATTTATTACTCTGCCTCAGTAAGTCCTAGCTACCAAGAGGTTCCTGTCAATATCTCAGTCAGTCTTTTTGTCTCCACATCACACTATTCCTTTCATGGTAAAGCATTTAGATCTCATAATTAACAATATGTAATGAAGTGTTTAGTGCCTTCAGGTTTTTTTCTGAGTCAGTCCTGAGAAGTGGAAAGCTTTGATGTCATTTGATAACTGGAATATCAGCGAGTGATTTAATGAGGAAACAATGCTTTTTGGTGAATCAAAGAATCAATGAGGAAATGAAAATTATGCTGTATCATTTAATTAATCTTATTCCCCATTTTGCCAAGCCCCAGTTCTCAGTTAAACTCAAAATTGCAGTCTCTCCCAGTCTGCATTGAAAAGTTCAAGGCAAGGCATCCCTTTCAATTGACCCCTGGGATATTTGCTTGTGAAGCAGTTTAACCAGGGACCTCTGTTTATTGTCTGTAAACAAAAATCAGTTTAGACTGGAGCCCCTCTCCAAAAGACAGTTCTTCTGTCCTTGTCTTTATCTAACTGGGTGGTTCTGATTTCCTTGTCAAGATTGCAAGAAGCAGTAGAGTCCCATAAAATAATGAACATTCCTTCATTGTAAGCTACACTTGAAGGTCAATGCACTTTCCCCAGCTACAGTCAATCATAAGGCTCCCCAACTTCCCTGTACCTTTTCTTTCTAGTTTCTCAATATAAGTTTGTTGTTCAGTTGTTTCAGTTGTGTCTGACTCTTCACCCCATTTGGGGTTTTCTTGGCAAAGATAGTGGAGTGGTTTATCATTTCCTTTTACAGTTTATTTTATTCATGAGGAAACTGAGGCAAATACAATTGTCATATAGACAGTAAGTGCCTGAGGTTGGATTTGAACTCAGTTTTCTTAACTCTAGACCCATCTCTATCCCAATGTGCCTCCCAGCTGCCCTTATAAACAAATAAAATTGGTCTTTTCCTTCTTATGAAGTCACTGACCTGACTCAGGTGGTCAATTTGACCCACTTTATTAATAGCTATACATGTCAGTGTCACTGTTAATAAAAAGTTATATTCTATAGAGAAACAAGTCTGTTTTCATGTTAATGCATTTCTAGTATCTGCAACTTTGACTATAATAGTGGATGATGGTAAGGGGGTCAGTCAACTGGTCAGAAAGAGATTTTACAGGAGACTCTTTGCTGCCCAGGATACAGTTGGCACTGACTGGTAATTCTTTTGCCTATAAGCAGTTTCAAGGAAGGAAGGCAGGAGAGGATTTGGAAGTCAAAATTTAAAAATAAAAGAATATTTTAAATAAATAATAAGTTTTTAAAATGTTAAAGATATCTCCACACCTCCTAGCCTCCAGCGCTACTCATTACTATTATGGTGTTCAGAATTCAGACACTGGTTACTTCTTCCATATTTGTGTTGTTCCTTTCTGTTTGAATGAAACTGTCTGAGAACAGGGCTAACTTCACTATTTTGTGTGTGTGTGTGTGTGTGTGTGTGTGTGTATCTCAGTAGTTAGGTGCTTGACATATAGCAACATTTAATAAATGCTATTTATTCATTTATTTAATAAAGGAACCCAAGTTCTAGCAAGTCTTTGATTATGATCCATTGAAGTGCAGTGTGTAATCAATGATTTAAACTATAGAGGTTCAGAGAATCCAAGATGAATTGTTTGGCATGGCAACTCAACTTATGAAGTTTAGCTAATAAATTACTCAAAGATTCTGACTTATTTAAATGGGCACCTCTACCAATGATCCTTGCATATTGAAGTACTAATACCACCTAACAAAAGTAATCTTTTTGAATCCTTCACAGCTGCCCACCACTCTGAAATGAACTTGACTAGATACATTATCTTATTGATATGCAGTTTTCCCTTTGGCAGACACCCCACAGTCAAAAATAGAATTTTTGATAAAGTTCACAGTTTTAGGACTGAGCTTTTTCAGAAGGGAGGGATCTAAATCATTTCTTTAATCCTACAGAAAGTATATCTTTGCTTTAAGGATAATTATCCTTATCCAGCCATAGCAAGGGTATTTGAGTCTGGACAAAGGTTTTTCTCCCTCTCTTCTAATATAGTAGGAGTGTCCATAGTATTTTTCCATGACTGTGGGCCATCTGTGCCTCCTTTCCACCCCATCATTTCAGCATAGAATCAAATTATCCCATTTATTCTTATAACCTTTCTGAAGAAAGGTCTTGTTATCTAATGTTCATTTTAAGAAACTGATGCTTATCTAGGTCTAGTGACTTGCTCTTTTTCAAAAGACCCCCAGGATGGTTGTTTCTGTGCAATATTAGATTATGTAATTGAGACCTCCAAATTTAAAGACATCAATTTTTTTCCCAGATAAAATCTAAAGCAGTCAGAATGAGCACCAGTTGGTTGACCCATGTACTCTTAGATCCTTCCCTCTCCTCTAGAATGGAAGGTTATCTTTTAGTGTGAGTTTTCACCAACATTTAGTTTT
This sequence comes from Macrotis lagotis, assembly GCF_037893015.1. NCBI lineage: Eukaryota > Metazoa > Chordata > Mammalia > Peramelemorphia > Peramelidae > Macrotis > Macrotis lagotis. The sequence goes on from NC_133665.1 coordinate 71,112,091, forward strand.
GAATTCTATTTAAACAGACTCCTTTAAGTCATGCTCACAAAAAAATGCAGTGAGGGAGGCTGATAGACTTTCAGTCCTTTTGTGCTTTGAGACTCAATTGCAGAAACACCTATATCATCTGCTACTCTTTCTTTCCTTCCCCATGCATCTGAACTAGGGTCATCTCCATTTTCGCTACAACTCACTTGTAAGCCCAGGTCCTTGAAAAGGTGAAACAAATGTCTACCTCTTAAGTGTACAGCTGATGCTCTTACTAAAAACACTTGGAGCAGATCCAATCTTTTTTACCAATCCCCAGCACTGCAGGCAAAGCCCTCTTTTCCCTATTCTTCCTTGTGTATGTGCAGGTAATGGGAAAAGAATTGATTTGGGAGCTGAGAGGCCTCAGTTTGAGTCCCAACCCTGCCACTCACCTCGGATGAATCAATTGATCTCTCGGGATCCCAAGTTTCTCAGAAAATGGTATAGTAGAAAGAGCTCTGGAATTGGAGTCAGAGAATCTAGGTCCAATTATAGACTATATTTATAAAAGTCATATTAAAGGTAGCAAACAACATGACCACAGAACTCACCATGAGAGGTAAGGGTCCTTTGGTTTTGATAGATGTGACAATACCACAGGAGGTATCACATCCTTTTCAGTTGGCCAGATGGGTTTCCATATGGAAAAGTAGGAGGTGAGGGATGCCCGTCTAAGCTAAATGCTGGCCTATCCTTGTTGAATATCCTTTCTTACTACTGCTAAGTAAATTTCCTTTTGCTAACTGTGGAAATACCTATGAATATCTCATTTTGTCCCAACATCAAACCTGAACTAACGGGTGCTAGCCTAAGTCAACCCACCCCTGACAGAACTTATATACACAAAATATAATTATAGTAGTTCTTATGATGTCAAAGAACTGAAATCTAAGGGAATACCAATCACTTGGGAATGGCTAAACAAAGTATGGTATATGAATATAATGGAATATTTTTGTGCTATAAGAAATAATGAAAATGGATCATTTCAGTGAAACCCAAGAAGATTTGCATGGACTGATACAGATGAAAGTAAGCAGAACCATGTGAATAATCTATATTATAATAACATTTTAAAACTGAACAACTTTGAAAGATTTAATCCATGCAATGATCTATCATGTCTCTAGAGGACTTTGATGAGAAATACTATCTATTTCATTTTAAATGATAGACTAAATATGCAAAATGAAACAATTTTTTAATATGTCAATCTGGAGATTTGTTTTGCTGGATTATGCTTGAAATCACTGTTTTTCATCCTGCTTTTTTTTCCCCTAGGGACTAAGGAAAACAAGAAATTCACTGTGGCTTAGTGGATAGTGAGCTGACTTCAGAGTCAGGAAGACCTCAGCTAAAGTACCTCTGGCACAGTTAAAGTGTCTGACTCTTACTTTTTTGTTTGACTCTTACAATTCACTTAATCTCTCAGTGTTTCAGACTACTCTCTGGAAGTTACATAAAATGTGCCAATCTGTATATGTAGAGGAATTTCATATATTGATGAAATCTCAGATCTGATCTAAAAAAAAAGAATAGATGGAGAACAAATCTTTTTAGTTAAACATAGAAGAATAGAACTGCTTTCAACCAATCAATAAATAACAGTTCATTAATCACCTACTATGTATTATATATATATATATATATACTATGTATTATATATATATATATGTAATTTTTTAGTTTTTTACTTGTTAATCACATGACCTTGCATGGTTGAGCCTATGTGCTGATGATTCTGGATAATGGCACAATCATATTCCCACTGCCTGTATTCTCTTGGTGTAATCAATTTAGAGGTCCTCAATATGTGTTATTAGCAAATTATTTATTTTATACCCCACCAGTGCCAAAGCTCATAGTAAAGAAATTCTCACCTTGCTTCCAAAAGCAAAGGGAAAGAGGGCTGTAGAAAAAGCATTGGACTTAGGGAACTTGAGTTTAAATCTTCATTTTAATTATACCTATGCAACTTTGGCCAAGTTTGTCTTTCTGGGTCACAATTTCCTCATCTATAAAATGGCAGGCTAAGACTACATGCAATCTAAAGCCTCTTTTAGGCCTAGATCCTAAAGGAAATAAGCCTTTGTTACTAAATTCTGGACATGTTCCCTTCTTCATACTGGTATTTCTTGCTTGGAAACTTAGCTGTCAGATCACTGGGCATTTATTTAAGACACAGTGATGGCAACCAATGTATTGGATACTATTTCTCATGACACTTGGCATTATTGGGTCCAGAGGATAATCAGAAGAAAAATCAAACTTCACAGTTCCAAATATCATATTCTCTGTCACTTGGGAAGATTATGGGGGAAAAACACCAAAGTTTACTGAGATAAGTTCAGTTAAAAATACTCAGAAGAGGGGGTGGCTAGGTGGCATAGTGGATAAAACACCGGTCTTGGAGTCAGGAGTACCTGGTTCAAATCTGGTCTCAGACACTTAATAATTACCTAGCTGTGTGGCCTTGGGCAAGCCACTTAACCCCATTTGCCTTGCAAAACCCTAAAAAAAATACTCAGAAGACTAATAACTTTGTAGGATTTGTTCTCAAAGAAATGGTAAGCAAAAATTATTCCTAATGAGTCATGGAGCTTGGAACCTTGGCTTTTAGTTAATATAATGATATTATTTTCTTATGACAAGACCATTCAGATTCTATGCAGGGAAAACTAGGAGTAGGAAAGGAGGTGTGAGGCACAGGTCCCAGTTATGAGATCACTTCACAAACTGCCCCCTTTCCAGCCTGCAGATGTCACCAGGTGAGAATGTATCCTTGCCTTGTTATAGTATCTAGGTTACAATGCCTTCCATTTCCAACCCCCTGGATCTACTTCTCCAGGGAATCTTTGGAGTCTGTAAAATCACTTGACAGACAATCATTCTTACAAGCAACAGAAACACACATTAACCCACTGGAATTCTCTTCCTACACAGTCAAAAACTCTTGTGCAGAGCGGGTTTAGATATAAACATGTGTTTTTGCCATTCATCTTTACTGTTTCTTTTTAAGAAGCCATATGTGATTGCATTTATGAAGAGGCCAGTCTCATAGCAGGTGACTTTAAAATTGGTCCCGTTTGGAATCAGCTGAAAGCAGACACAAAGGACAAGTGAACATCTTATGCATTGTCTGAGTATTAGGTGTTTATGTGAGAGTTATACTCCATTTTTCATTCAGGTACTAGTACCATTTATCAGAAGGGGAAAAACAGCAATACTGTTGCTCTACCTTTTATCCTTACTTCGATCCTCATATAGCCAAAATCATTCCCCTATTCCAAAATCTTTAATGTCTCCCCAGTGCTTTGCTGAAAAAACTCACAGTTCCTCTTGGCATGAAGTCTTTTCTCATTTTGTCCTTCTTCATCTAGCTTATCCTCTGCTTTTACCAGTGTCAACAGTAAATCTTCCATTAGTATGGAATAGACAATATTTTGAGATCAACAAACTATGCCAACTGAACAGTTACAAATGAAAGGCGGTATCGTAATAAAATAAAAATTAAGCTCAAACATATTTCATTACATGCACATGCTGCAGAGTAATTAGGCATAAACTGTAAACAGTTCACTTAACTGGATGCAGTTGGCATTACATTTACATGCAATCTATGTAAATGTAATCCATATAATTTACATTACAGTTCAGACTTGGTTTTTATGCTTTTCCTCTTCTCACTTAGTTCACAAATACTCCAGTGGATCTGTTATCTCACTGATGCATGGATACTCTTCCAATGATGCATATTACAACCTATCCATGCCTTCTTATCCTTTTAATTCTTATCTGTGCTCCCTTTGGATTCACTGTGGAGAGTTCACCTAACTTCTTGGGGTAATTTTCTTGATATTAAAAAAGCTGCCTGTAATGTATAAAAGCTGAAATAAATGAATAAGTGGAAAAAGTATTTATTAGATGCTTGCTATGTGCAATGCAATGTGCTATGGCCTGAGGACACTAATAGAAAAGCAAATAGCCCCTGAATTTAAGGAACTCACATTCTACTAGAGGGAGACAGCCATGTGTAATATTAGCTGCAAGTCAAATGGAAAGGGTCAGTGCTCCTTAGAGTGCAGTGCAAAGCAGATGATAATGCAGTTTCTTTAGTGTTATTTTCATGGTTCTAACAATGTTGGAGGTAAGATATTTCTTTTTTTCTGTAATAGCTGGAATTAGAGAGGAGTTAGGGCTGTAGCTCCTATAGAAGCAGAAGGAAGTCAGGTTACATCTCCACAAGAATTATTCCAGTGGATAATGCTTTGAAGGAGGCATGATGGATGTTTTGGGGAATGCTGGTGGTTTTTCCCTGGGGTTGTTAGCATTACCTACCTGCGGGTGGCAATTCATGGGAGTGGTAGCTAGAATAGTTACCTCTACTGCAATCTTCCCTTCCCATGCCCAAGAAAGCTTCCCTGGTAGAAACCAGTCTAAAAGCAGGGCAGGTGGTCTGGGGATGATACTTTTCTGGAGGCTTCTGGATAAAGAATACTAGACTGTTTCTAGCAGAGTTTTAGGAGAGGTGGTGGTAGAGGGCATGGCAATAGTTTGAGCCACCTGACAAGTCACCTCTCTCAAGGTGTCTTTGCTGCCTGAACTAACTCTCCTTCACTTTTGCTACATTGTTTTCAATCAAATGTTTTTGATGGCATCTTTTATACTTTTTATTTCCCTGTTTATAATGTGTTGTTTGTTACCTGTGCTACAAATCAGGGATACAAAAGTGCAAGTGAAATGATGCTAGTGATTGGATACAGCTTGTACACCATATAATATAAGAACAACAGAGAAAGGAGAAGTTAACAACTGAGTGGGATTGGGGAAAACTTGACACAAGAAGTGATGAGTGAACTGAATCTTGAAGAAAGTTAAGACTGTGGGGAGGCAGAACAAGCTGATGGGAAATAACTTGTATCCATACACAGAAGAGGAAAATCATGCCAAGTTTCACCATTTTCAAAGCAGATTTGATTATCTTTATCCCAAACTAATTCTCTTATGAACTTAGAGGCAAAAAAGTTAAGAAAAACCAATAAACATGTCTACCATCTTTAAGATTATATAAGGGAAAGGGAATAAAGGGAAATGATCATTTATTAATATTTTAATTTTTAATTAAATGTTTAATTAAAACACTTTAGAAATATTATCTCATTTAATTCTTATAACAGTCCTTTGAGGTAGATACTATTATTATCCAAAATGAGACAGTATTGTATATCTATGTCTCTCCTTTCTTAAAGAAGGAAGTTGCTTTTTATTCATTCTTCCCCAATTTAAAGATTGGTCATTATAATTAAGCAATATTCACTTTCATTTTTCTGTTATCTCCATTTGCATTTATTGTATTTTTTGTTTATACAGTTTTCCTGATACTTTTTGCTACACCCTATGTACATTACCAAAGGTCTTTCCATGTTTCTCTGAATTCTTCATATTTATTCTTTCTTCTGGAAGAGTCAAGTTCCTATACCTTTATGTACCAAAACTTGCCTAGCTAATTTTCAGGCAATTTCCTTATTTCCTAATTTATTTCATTTCTTTACTACAATATAAAGTGTTGCTGTAAATATTTTGTTGTATATGAGACCTGTATTTTTGCCTTTGACTTCTATGAGGTACATCCCTAGCAATGTGATCTCTGGGTCAATGCTTATGGACATTTTAATTATTTTTAAAAATATAATTTTAGATTGATTTTCAAAATGATTGGACCAATTTCAAAGTCTCACTAACGCTACATTAATGTACTTGTTTCCCTTATCCCTTAAGCATTAATTATTTCTACCTTTTGTCATCTTTGACAGTTTTTCCTGGACATAAGAGAAATAAATCTGTCATTTTGTTTTACATTTCTCTTTTAAGGAATCTCATATAATTGCTAACAGTTTATGATTCTTCTTTTGACAACTCTTTGCTTATGGCTTTTGACCGCTAATCCATTGTAAAGTGGTTCTTGGCTATATAGAACTGTTTTAATTACTTATATTTGTGAAATATCAGGCCCATATCAGAGATATCTGATATAAAGATTTCTCAACTCCATTTGCACTTTTCCTTCTTATCCTAGTAGCGTTTCTTTTGTTTGTGTAATAGTGTTTTTAATTTCATGTAATTGAAATTATTTATTTTAATTTTTTAATTGCCTTTATTCCTTGTTTACCTAAGAATTCTCTATTTGTAAACCAAGAAACCAAGGATTTTCAGATTGCAAAAGGTAACTGATCATGTTCTCTTCAATTAAAAAAAATTTAGTGACATTTTATATTATAGTCATATATTCATTTTGAGCTTCTTGTTGTATATGGTGTAAGATGATGGTCTTATTTATTTTTGATAAAGTGTTTTCAGTTTTGCCAGTTCTTATCATATTGGCATTTTGACCTCAAGTCATATAGTTTCTGTCAAGTTCACTTGTTTCTAATTCTTATCTAATCTGCCGTACCAATCTGCTCCTTCTTAAAAAAGGTAATAAATTATTTTGACAATGACTGCTTTATGAGTATAATGCAATGTATAGAAGTCCTACTTTTTATTCATTTATATAGATTTAATATTATTTTGTTTGAGATTCTTTATATTCTTTAAAATTTAAAAAGTGCTTTTTCTCAAAACAACTTTGTAAGCATAGGCATACTCTGTTATCTCCATTTACAGATGAGAAAAATTTAAGTTCTTTGAAAAGAAGTAATTTGCCCAAGCTCACAGAATTATTACATATTGGTGATAAATTATGAACCTGTTTCTGATTGAGGTCCAATACTTTGGGGGCAAAGTTGGGACAAGAATTGTAGGATCTAGAGCAAAGAACTCACAGATTTTGTTTAGCCTTCCTACTGCAAAGTAGAGGGAAAGTTTAGAGTCTGATAATAACTTGGATTTTAGTCTAGTTGATTAAATGTCTGCCTCAGAGTGAATAAAATTATGTTGAAATGTCACTTAGGTTAATATTTAGGGAAAAATATATCTCCCTATTTGAATGGAAGTAAAGTCACTATCATCTTTTCTCTTCATGTCTTTTCACAAAACATAGGAGTATTCATGTATAATTCATGTATATTCATGTATAATTTCACTTTTTCTATCATTATTATTACATCCAGTATTTTTTCTGGTTCTCTTTCTTTATTCCTTCCTTGTATGGTATTTATCTGTGTACATCTCATTTTTCCAGTAGTAAAACAAAATATCCTTCAGGACAGGATTTTGTGTAATTTTTTTCTTTGTCTTGGAGGCTACCATTGTGTAGTGTATACATAAATGCTTACTTAATAGACACATTTTACAGATAGGGTATTGAAAATTTAGAGCTCAAATTAGTTATCCAAGGTTACATAGTTTAGTAAAAAAGCTATTTGAAAATAGGTTCTTTACTACAAATCTAGCTTATATTCTACTCTATGCTATCCTGAAACCCAACCTAGTCTTTTTAGAATGACTTCTAGACTGAGGATGGACCAGGTGTACATGCCTAGGCCAGTAGTCTTTACACAACACTTGGGTCAAGAGACACCTTAGACATGAATGCTTTGGAGCACTTCTCACATCTCTAGATCATTGTCCCTACCCAAATAATTTAGAAATTTCATTATCTGGTCCCTCCCCTCAAAGGTAGTGACTAGATCTCTTTACATGTTTAAAATATGAAGGTAACATATAAATCACAAGTGAGACCATAGAATAATAGCTAGCAAGTCATCCCACAAGTTTCTGTGATTTACAATACTCATCTTTTTCAGTAAAGGATGATAGTGTCTGGCCCATAGCACTATCTAGGTGGGCCAGTAGATATAGCATTGGTCCTGGAGTGTGGAAGAGCTAAGTTCAATTCAAACACTTACTAACCCTAGATAAGTCACATAACGTCTGCCTATCTCAATTATCTCAACTCTAAAATGGGGTGCCTAACTTCCAGGGTTAATTGTAAGGATTAAATGGAATAGTTGCTAAGTGCTTAGCAAAGTGCTTGATACAGGGTTGTTGCTTAATAAGTCTTTCTGTGCTTCCTTCCTTGCTTGTTTCCACCCTTCCTTCTTTCCTTTTTTCCTTTCTTGCTTCCTTCTTTTCTTCCTTTCTTGCTTTCTTCTTTGTTTTCTTCCTTGTTTTCTTCTTTTCTTCCTTTTTTGATTCCTTCTTTCTTTTATTCCTTCCTTCCTTGTTTCCTTGCTTTCTTCCATTTTTCTTTTCCTTCTATCCCTTTCCTCTCTCCCTCTCTTCTTTTTTTCCTCCTTTCCCCTTCCTCTCTTCTTCATTTTCTTCTTTCTTTCCTGCCATAATAAATGTTTGTTGGTTGAATAATAGAGAATTGCTCCTTCACATTATCACTTTACTTTATGGCTCTTTTGTTGCTTGTTGTCAGGGATCAACTCAGAGCTATTTTTTTTGTCAAGTTCTCCCTAACCACATTATTATTCTATCAGATTGTGATTTTGTGGTTGCTCCTGTGCTGTCTTCCACAGTTCTGCCATTCTTCTCAGTTTCCAGCAGATGGCATTTCTTTCGATTTCTCTGGGGACAACTCTTTAAAAAGTGATTCATAGGGGAAGAATACTTTGGATGCTTTTGATACTTCAAAACCCAAATTCCATTCAGGGTGCCTCCTATCACCCTTAAACCTTCTTTCATTCATTTGTCTCTATAGGCCCCAAAAAAGAAAAAGTCTCTTACAGGTTAAAGGAATGCCCTACCCTTGTGCCTCAAATGTTTCTGTTTCCTACACCAAGAGGGCTCATGATAGCTTATTGTAAGCAGCTAGATGGTATAATAGCATGTTGGACTAGAGTATGGATGACCTGAGTTCAAATCTAACCTCAGACACATATGAGCTGAGTGACCCTAGACAAATTACTTAATCACTATCACAGGTTTTTTTTAATCTGTAAAATTGGGATAATTAGAGCACCTAACTATAGTTATAATAAGGAGTAAATGAAATCATATTTGTAAAGTGCTTTGAAAGCTTAAAAAAACTCTATAAATGCTGACTACTATTATTGTTCTTTTTATCCTCATCCTCTTCCTTATTGTTACTTTCATTATTGTTCTGTCCCACTTAACAGGAGTGGTTGCATTTTGATAACTGCTTTTGCTATATATTGTTATCTTTGTAATTATATACATTTTATTTTTATGCATATAAGAACTTTACTCTGAGAAGGGATCTACAGGTGTTACCAGCCTGCCAAAGAGGCTCATGAAAAAAAGAAGATTAAGAAGTTCCTCTGATCTAGAGACTGAAGGAGAACACTCCCTTCTTTCTTTTGATTATCTTTCCATACCCTGCTTCTGGACACATGAGTGTAGCAACTGGGCAATATTATTCAAATTAAATAGAGTTGCTTCCTAAAACATCTAGAAAAGGGAAACAGGGACAGAATCAGTTCATCTTTCTACTGAGAAGTATCCTTTATTATATTTCACATATTCCAGTTTCATTCAAAAGCAATACTATAGTGAAAAAGAATTTTCAACTTGGAGTAGAAACTGAGTCTTATCTAAACTTTATTTCTTTCCCAGAGGTTAGCACAGTGCTGTCTCTGAACACAGTATGTGTCAGTTAGTGTTTGTTGAATGAATCACCATTCCTCAGACCTGAAGTCAAATCATTGTTTTCAGTAGCTCTTCTAAAGGCAATAGTACAAATTCCTAGGCTAAGCTGGGATGCCATTATGTCACCATTGGGATACACCGGCTGATGACACCAAGGTGTTGCCTTAGGCTTGAATGTTTAATAAAATACTAGCACAATCTAATTTATTCTAAAAAAGGGAAAGCATTACAATCTCATGGATCTAGAAACTTAAGATGATTTTATAATAAGTAGATTTTTTTGGTTTCCTGTCCCTTGAGTTTTCTGTTTTGTTTTGTTTTTTTACTAACGAAATAAAGAATTTGGAACCAGTAGGGACAATCTATTCCAACCACTTTATATTATAGATGAAGAAACTAAGACCCAGAGAAAAATTGTCTTGCTCAAGGTCATATAGGGTGTATGTCTTCTCACTCCATTGCCAGAATTCTTTTGACTACACCACTCTATTGTTGAAACAATAGACTGATGGAATGAATAATACATTCTAGGATGATTTGCCCCCGTGAAAGCAAGTGATTTGTTTCAAATCTCATCATTTTGCCTCAGCTAAGGATTGCTGGAGCCTCTAAATATCAGGTTGGAAGTTAGAGAGATGAAGTAAAGGGAAATATGAGAACACTCCATTAAAATGACAAATATTCCAGATGTAACTAATTAGTATGATAACATATGCACAAAAGAGAATTGTAAAATTAGCAAGATCAGCCTTGCAGTACCATTAAGCACATTACAACTCTTTGCATGATTTTTCCCCCCACTAAGAAATGGTCTTGCAAATGTCTGATCTCAATTTGCTTTATCATATGGCAGGGCTCATCAGTGCTGCACTTGACTGTGAATATTGTGGTTTTCACAGTGGGATATTTTTTTGTCTCTGCAAATTGGTAAATTAAAATAATTTCACCTAGGGCAGTACCAAACCAAAAATATGTTGGCGACCTTGACAGTAGTTTCCTTCTTTTAAAAAAATATTACTTTTTAGTCCCTTGGGAATCTGTTTTGATTGTCAAATATTTAAAATCGAAGCCTTATGATTGAGTGGCAAGATTAATCATTCAATGTTTTTTAACTGCCTACTATGTACCAGACACTATACGAAGTTTTGGGAATACCATAAAAAGGTTAGTTCCTGCTCTCAAGGATCTTACAATCAATTGGGAGAGACAATATTTAAATATAGACAAAGCAAGCTATACCCAGGATAAATGATGAGAATGAGGATGATGATGATGATGATGATGCTTGTCCTTCATTCTTGAAGAAGACCATGATAACAAGGAGGAAATGCCATGACATTCATGTGAATTGGCTTTGAGAGAGGGGATGCTGTGTTAAATCACCAACCTCACTTTCTCCTTCAGAGCCATCTGGGGCCAAATATTAATCAGGATGACTAGATATAGCCTTGGATAAATAGGAAATAACTGAGGGAAAGCTCTTCAATTAAGATGAGGGAAGTTGAGGAAGATGGGATTAAAGATGTAAAAAGGAAAAAGAAAGTTTTTTAGTAGGGATTTAAAGAAAGTCAGGGAGGGTCAGTAAGTGGAACCAGAAGAACACTGGTTTAGTCCAAAAATTCAGGTTCAAGTCCAAATGCTGACTCTTAGTATTTGTGGACACATGAGTAAATCACTTAACCTTTCTGTGCCTAAGGCAATAATCACTTAGAAGTTAAGATGAGCTCACTGATGGGAAGAGTTTCTGCACTAGAAGGTCCTTAAAACAATAAAAACAAAATCAAAAAATGAGTACTATTGTCATCATAGGTTTATCATGAAGAAAGTACTTTGTAAATCTAAGGTAGTTTATGGATTGAATTATCATTACTAATTACTAATTACATAACAATAAATTCAATATTTAAAAGGACAACCCAAGAAGGAAGAAAAATTCATGTACTATTTATTTGCAGAGCAAAGGAATTAAAGAAGCATTAATTCCTTCAGAATTCAGAAAATAATAACAATAATAATCAGTTTTTCTTTGTTCTCTTTCACCCTATCACTTCCTTTTTCCTTAAATGCAATGACTGAATTCTATTGATTTTCTTTGAGAATTTATGAAAAAAAGAAGAGATTATATAGAGCTAGAGATTGGCAAATGTCTTAATTTTCAAGGAGAAGGTAATTTCTTTAAGTGATAGGCAAGTGAGCTTGAGTTTTATCCCTGACAAAATTCTAGAATATAATATTAGAGGGATGGTATGTCTATTTTTAGAAAGGAAAGCAGTGATTACTTAAGAAACAACTTGTCTTCATCAGTAATTAATCATGAAAGACTAATTTGATTCCCTTTTTTTAGAGTTACTTGTACTTTTGTAAAACTTTTTAAATATTTAGAAGCAATATTTATTTTAACTCTTGTAAATATATTCTCCAGGCCAGATGTTTTGATATAAAAAGCAAATTCATTATATTCCCCTCTCTCCCATTGGTCCTTTCTGCATAAAATTGTTGTTCAGTCATTTTTCTATGTGGCCAAACTAGTGAAGTGGTTTGCCATTTCCTTCACTAATTCATTTAACAGATGAGAAAATGGAGGCCATCAAGATTAAATGATTTGCTCAGAGTCATACAATTGGTAGGTAACTGAAACTAGATTTGAACTCAGAAAGATGAGTCTTCCTCCTGTTCTCTACCAGAGGGAATTTCTAAACTCCTTAGAAATCTTGTTCTTTCTGCTTGGGGAATGAGGAATATTTACTGGGCACACCTGCTATTATAATGTCATCATAATAGGTTGCATTTATACAGCACTTTATTGTTCCTATTCTACAGATAAGGAAACTGAAGCTTGGAGAGGTAAAATGACTTAAGTGATACATCTAAGTAGTACTGTCAAATTTTCTCACTTTGAATTCCATGCTCTTTCCACCATAACATCCTTATTCCTCAATGATACTAAAGATTTTCCCTCCCACACCATTCATTTGACTTCAGTTGAAAATATCCTAAGGGGAGAGAGAACTTGTTTCTTTTGGAGATTTCAGATAAGAGAATTTTCTAGTTCACATATTTTACTGTTCTAAGAAACTAATTTATACATATTCCTGTGTAACATTTTTCCTTTATTTTTCTCCAAAGTAGCAAAATATGATCTTGGAATCCTATTAATTATATGACTTTGTGATTGTTTGGCTCAAGGATTCTTTTGACCTGTATAATTAAACTGTTTGATCACAGTTAATCATGGTTCAATTATTTTCCACACATTTATGCCCTCTGCCTTTTGAATAAGAAACACTTCATAAAGATGCCTGAATGCAAATTTGCATGTTGGATGTAGGTTGAACTTTGAAAATAAGTTAAATAAAAGTATAATTTACTTCTACTGGAGTTTTTAAACAATAATATTCATTCTACAAGCATTTATTAAACATTTACTTTGTGCTAGGCACTGTCCTAAGCATGAGGAAAACAAAGAATTATGAATCTCAAAGAACTTACAGTTTAATTGGAGAGATGATACAAATCAGAACATTCAAGATAAATAGAAAAGACAGAAAGACAAAAATGTAGTATCTGCCCTCAAGCAAACATTTTATTGGATGAAGGAAGGACAGGAGGAAATAAGCATTTAAAGAGCATTTACTATATGCTAAGAACTGTCCTAAGGTCTTTTGTAGGTTCCTATATACACCTATGGGTGACAACAAAATATTTATAAACTAAATTCAAGTTAGGCAGCTAGGTGATACAATGGATAGAGTGCTGGGCTTGGCATCAGTTTAATTTAAATTTAAATCTGATTTCAGAATATAACTAACTGTGTGACCTTGGGCACTTAATCCTTTCTGTCTCAGTTTCCTCATCTGTAAAATGAACTGGAAAAGACAATGGCAAACCACTTCAGTATCTGCCATGAAAATCCCAAATGGGGTCACAAAGAGTTAGACACAACTGAAATGACAATAATAACAACAAACTACTACAAATTAATTTTGAGGAAAATGAGGCACTAGCAACTTAGTGGAGAAGATTCAGAAAAGACAAAGGTAAGAACTACTTGAACTGAGCATTGAAGAAAGTTAGGGATTCCAAGATTTGGAGATAAGGGAGAAACAGATTCTCTGCATCCTATAATAGGGTTATTTTCTTGTTACAGCCAAGGGAGATTTCAGTCCTAATTTGAATCTTCATTTAATTATATATATACCTTGTAGGTAGGTTGGAAGAATTTATTGTCTATTGTCCTCTGTGCCATAGACTTCAGCAAATGAAAGAAATGAAACTGGCATTCTATTCTTGGTGCTGGCATCAAATTTTACACAGAGTTTTAGAATCCTAGAATATTATACTGGAAAAGATCTTTGAGATTATTTGGTCTGTCCTCCTCATTTTATAAATAGACAATAGAAGACCAGAGATGTTGACATTCTTAAAGTAACCCAAATGGGACCATACTTTAATGAGATCAAATCTCTTGATGCTATAGAAACTGAATATAGGATCTGCTGTAATTATAAAAATAATTTCCAGCATTTGTAGAGTATTTTGAATTTTGCTAAGCACTTTACAAATACCTCATTTGATCCATATGACAACACTGGGAGGTAGATGCTATTATTTGTCCCCATTTCATAGATGAGAAAACTAAGAAAATTTGAGTGACTTGCCCAGGATCACAGAGCTACTAAGGTTTAAGGTTTTCTTGATTCAAAGTCCAATGCTGTATTTGTCTTTTCCTTGGAGGTAAAGTCATCATTCTATTACTTTAAGACAACATATAATCTGGCAGGCATCCCATGTAATTGAGAACTTGTGTTTTTAAAAGTTTGTAGAAAAAGAGGTTCTAGTTCAGCTCTGGGCTGTATTTTAAATATACATATTGTATGTGTATATGTATATATATATGTATATGTATATGCACATGTATATATATGTATATGTATATGTATATGTATATGTATATGTATATGTATATGTATATGTATTGGTTCTCTATTCCAGAATTCAGTATGAATCACATTTTCTAGGGTACTTTGTGGTTTACAAAGCACCCTTCTCAAACATATCACTTAACTATGAAGCAAATAATACAAATATCATCATTGATATTTTATAGTTTAAAACATTGAAATTCCAGATTAAATGACTCTTCCAAGATCATACAGGGGCTGCTAGATGGTACAGTGCCTTGAAATCAGGAAAATTTATCTTCATTAGTTCAAATCTAACAATAACACTAGTTGTATGCCTTTGGGCAAATAACTTAACCCAGTTTGCCTTAGTTTCCTCATCTGTAAAATGAAATGGAGAAGGAAATGACAAACCACTATAGGATTTTCTTCCAAAAACCCCAAATGGAGTCATGAAGCGTTGGACATGTCTGAAACAACAAAAAGAACAAAAGATCATATAGCTAGTATAAATCTTAACCAGAACTCATACACAAATCTTCTGACTTAGGTTCATTGCATTTTCCACTGCTTCACACTACCCCAAACTAAAAAAAAAAATGTGTAATGGAATTGACACTGAAATCTGGTCCTAATAAAAATCTAAGGTATTTGATCCTGAGCAGGTCCTAATCTTTCTCTGAGACTCAATTTACTCATCAGAATAATGACAGAATTAGAGCTCTAGGTTCTCTCTGAACTCTGGGATTCTAAAATAGCAAGGAACTCCATTTTAAACCTTCCAAAGGGACCTCAATGAATTTCTAATCCATCAGACACATACATAATCAGAAAATCTTACTTTTTATGATCTTGAAAAGCTGATGCTATTATTGTGTACTAAAAACAGTATATAAAACACAGGTAGTAACAAATTTAGACCAATATAGTATATACCTGAGGATGTGATTGTCCTATTTAGCTATGCCATTGCAATGTAATTAAAGCATATCTTAGAATTTTATAATTCCACAAATATTCATGAAACATATACTGAGTAAACAGTGCTAGGGACTGGGAATGATGGAAAATGTGAATGTCCTCATTGAGGTCAGACTCTAGAAAGGTTAATATGGCATATAAACAACTGTTGAATCATTTCAGTCATATTCAACTTGTGATCCCATTTAAGGTTTTTAAGGACAAAGATGCTGGAATGATTTGCCATTTCTTTCTCCAGCTCATTTTAGAGATGAGAAACTGATTAAATGACTTGCCCAGGGTCACCCAGCTATTAAGTATTTGAGATCAGATTTGAACTCAGGAATATGGATTTTATTGCTTCCAATCCCCAGTGCTCTAGCTATTGCACATCTAATTTCCATGTAAACAACTGTAAACATAAATAGTTACTAATGGTGTAAATAATACTTGAAAACATTAGAAAAAATTGTTTGCAAACTGTTATGTGAGGTCCAAAAGGGGAGGTAGTTCGATATTGACCAGGAAACTAAAGGAGGTAGCATTTCATCTCAGTTTTAATGCCTGGGCAAAAATTTAACACCTGCAATTAGAGAGGGGAGTATGGTAATTCTGATTCAAAGAATAGAAGGCACAACTTCACAGAGGTAGGAGAGTATAGGGCATATAAGAGGGAGAAAACCTGATCAATTCAGTGGGATATCATCCTGAGTAGGTAGGATGGGGTCTGACTACAATAGACTTTGAATATCAAGTAAATAGGACAAAAGAAACCATTCCAGGGCTTTGAGGAAAGGAATTATAGGCTTATATAATTATAATACAAAACATTTTACAAAAGTATTAAAAATACCAGATCATTTGAGGAGAGTCATCATGGTCAAGTGGAAAGAAAGTCCAGAGAATCTGTAGAAGTTGTAAACTTCTGAGGTCACCTGTGTGACCTCAAATGAGCTTCTTAGGTCTTTTGATCTCCTGTTTCCTCATTTATTGAGTCAGATGGTACTAGAAGACTTTGAAAGTCTGTTCCTACTTCTTAACAATCTAAATTATAGATTAGAATTCTAAATACTTGTCTTTTTTTAATCCCTATAGTGAACATTATTTGGGGGAAGTTCTCTCAGATAGAGAACTCTTCCACTAATGCAGATCAGTCGGTCAATAAGCATTTATTAAGTGCTTATTATGTGACAGTCACTGTGCTAAACACCGGGAATAAAAATATAAGTAGACAGTTGCTGTCTTCAAGGAGCTTACATTCTAATAAGGGGAAGACAGCACATAAAAGGAAGTTGTAAAGAGGAAGGGGGAAGAACCTAGCTGGATTTAACTTGAATTTCTTCCTTTGAAAATTATCTATTCATATCTATTAACCATGTATCTACCAAAGAATGGTTTATAATCTTATTAAATTGAATCAAATATTATTTTTAAAATATTTTAAAGTATTATTTTAAACACTTGCTGCAAATATTCTCTTCCTGCCTCTATTTTTCCTCTTCTGATTTTAGCTGCATTGATTTTATTTGCAGAAAACATTTTTAAACTTTATGTAATCAAAATTGTCCAGTTTACCTCTTATGAACTTGTTTTCCTCTTGTTTGGTCATAAATTTTTTCCATATCCTTAAATCTGACAGGTAATTTCTTTTTTGTACTTCTAAATTGTTTATGATGTTACCTTTGATACGTGCTGGTCTATAACTAGTTGCTGGTAGAATGCTTTTTCGTTCTTCTAATAGTTTTTGTCAAATGGTGAATTCCCCCTCCCCGCAAAGCTAGAAGCTTTGGATTTATCAAGCACTAGGCTACTGTGCTCCTTTGTTTTTATGTATCTAATCTGTTTTATTATTCCATCTCTCTTTCCTAGTACTCAATTATTTTAATCATTATCACTTTGAAGTATAGTTTGAAATCTGATACTATGAGGCCCTCTTTCCTTCCACTTTTTAAAAATGTATTCTTGGGGTGGCTAGGTGGTGCAGTGGATAGAGCACCGGCCGTGGAGTCAGGAGTGCCTGAGTTCAAATTCAGTCTCAGACACTTAATAATTACCTAGCTGTGTGGCCTTGGGCAAGCCACTTAACCCCATCTGCCTTGCAAACCCCCCCCCCCAAATGTATTCTTGATCTTTTGTTTCTTCAAATGAATCGAGATATTATTTTTTCTATCTAAAATAATATTTTGGTATCAGGTTAATATGTTACTGAATGAGCAAATTAATTTAGTAGTTTACCATTTTTTATTATGTTGGCTCAGTCTACCCATACACAACTAGTTTTCTCCAGTTATTTAGATAGTCCTCATCTCTTTTAACTATCCCTATATCTAAAAGAATACAAGAGGAGAGTTGAGATTATACTTTAGAGTGGGGAAAGGGGAATTCTCACTCTTTCTTTAGTAATAATAATAATAATAATAATAATAATAATAATAATAATAATAATAACCTAGCATTTATAGTGTGCTTTAAGATTTCCAAAATGATTCACAAATATTATCTCTTTTTCATATCATAACAAGTTTTGGCGATAGATATTATTATTATTGTTCCCATTTTAAAGATTAGAAAAACTGAAGCAGAAAAAGATTTAAGTGACCTGCCCAGAGTCATGCAACTCAGGAAGTTTTTGAAGTAGAATTCCAACTCAGGTCTTCTAGGCTCTATATCCAACATTGAATCTATTGTGTCACTTAGCTGCCTTCAAAGCAATATGCTGCAAAAGAAAGAACATTGCACATGGATTAAGAAAATCTGATTTAAAATATTGGTTTTGCTCTTTACTGTCATCATGATCACAATATGGCATAGTTGATGGGAAGCTTAGCTCAAAGTCAAGAGGACAATGATTCAAAGTTCCTCCTCTTACATTCTTACTGTGTGACCCTAGGCAAGTCACCTAATCTCTTAATACTTAGGGCAGTTCTCTGCTGCTATAACTTGCAGCTAAGGTCCTGACCTGTACCAGTAGAGGAAATTTCTTCATGTAAGAGTTCCAATGAAATCACAGGTCCAGTTCCTGGCTCTATCCTTATGATCTTAAACCAATCAGTCCCCTTTTAGGAACCTTAGTTTTCTGCACCTGTTAAAGGTGGCAAGGGTTTGACTAGATTATCTCCACGACCCCTTTCATTTCTAAATCTTAACGATCCTGTGAACCCCCAGGGCACAAACCCAGAATCACTAAATGTTGTCTTGTCTTCCTGCCAAAGAAACTGTAACAGATGCTTACTTGCCCACTAAAAGCTCATCTTTGTAAATGTGCTTCCCATAATGAGATGTCCAAGTATCGCATGAATTAGGAAAATGGGTCGAACAACTCTGCTGTGATTTCTCAGAGAGGTGCCTTTTTGAGATTGTCTCAAACACTTGCTGGTACACCCCCCCTCCCTTAATTCTCTCTCTAATCTCTCTTCAACACCCCCCACCCCCCACCCAGTAAAATGTGTAGAGGTCATCGGGTGAGCCAGGAAGCCTTCCACCTTCTGCCATTTTCTCCCCTGTGCATCCCACCCTTTGGGGCCTTGCTGTTGTTGTTTCCAGACTGGTGCGTGAGGGCAGGATGGAGTGTCAGTCTCTACCAGGAGCACAGGCTGAAAATGGAAAATAAGATGCATTGTGACATTTTCATGAAGAGACCTTTTTCTGGCGATGGGAAAATAGAAACCACAGCAAGCAAAATGTGTTCTCATTGTCACAGAGCCAGAAGAAAGCCACACAGCCAAAATGTCAGCATACAGCTTGTTTTCTCTAGCTTCTCAGTGCCGGTTTGATTATTCTTCCTTTTCATTTCTTAGGATGAGGGGTCAAAGCCACCCAGCTCTGCCTTTCTCCACAAAACTCCCCTCCTCCTCCCTGCCCTCAATGGGAAAACACTCGCTGATTTTTTTTTCTAACTTCAAAATTATATGAATATATTTTAGAAGGGCAGGTTCTTATCTTTCTTATTTTTCAAATCTAAAAATTGAGCAAAGGTATCCAGTGACAGATAATGAAGAAGAAATGAGATTATGAGATTATAGCACAGGAATTTCTAGTGCTTGGACTCTGGCATCTACTTCTTCCCTTAGCTACTTTTGCACTTACTACTTTTTACACACTTGTTTCTCTCTCTCTCTCTCTCTCTCTCTCTCTCTCTCTCTCTCTCTCTCTCTCTCTCTCTCTCTCTCTCTGCCTCTCCCCTCATAATGCCAGTGGAGATTGATGGAGGACCATAACTGCATTATGGAAGAGACAATTACAGCTAAAAGTGCCCTACACCATCAAACTCTAACTTATTTAGAACATAGTATTCTTGATTGAATAGATTGTTATCCTGTGATATGTCTCTCTAAATGCCTCCCCATTATAAGCTCAATACTGCCTCTCAAGGTCTTTCCAACTTAGTACTTTTTTTTCCTCTTTTTCCTCTCTCCACTAACAGACTTGTTCATCCACTTGGTTCTAGCTACTGTTTGTTTGCAGATGACTCTTACATCCACTTCTAGCCCTAACCTTTCCTTAAAGTTCCAGATCTGCCTATTAGACATGAGTGAATGAATGAATGAATGATTTATTATTAACTAGTACTCTATACTTCCCATGCTAAGTGCATGCTAATAGAAAAAGAAGACAATCCCTGCTCTCAAGGGAATGTATTATACTCTAACTTTGGAAGGTATTTGTACAATGAAGGATTCAGCTTCAAGCTAGTCAGAAAGAGGGAAATCCTAAGGATTTTAGTTAGTACAGAATAGATGGTAAGAGCTAGGAGTATTTAGAGAATGTTTTCAAGAACTTTCTCTACTTTACCTAGTTAAACTAAACAATATTCAAAACTGAGCTGGTTAGTTTGCAATCCAAATCTGCTAAAGTATCTGAAGCATTCCCTAATAACATCTATCCAGATGTAAAATATTCCATTTTGCATTCCCTAATAACATCTATCCAGATGCAAAATATTCCATTTTCACAGCCTTGCCCCCCACCTTGTCTCTCTCTCTCTCCATTTCCATCTCATCCTCTCAAAAAAACTCCAAACTTATACCTCATGAATGTATTCAGACATTTTTATCTTTGCTAGTCATAAAACAATTCAGCTAAGAAAGGGTATACTAAGAAAAGTAGTAATAAGATATTTTCCAATAAATATTCGACAAACTCTCCCACAACATTACTGTATCAGAAAGAACAGTGGATGAAATAGGGAACATGTGTGGATAAGCACATACAATATTCCTACCAAAGCATGTATAGGGACAAACATGTGGAACTCAAATGACTAAGGAAGATGTGCAAATATGGTGCACACATCACTAGGGTTCAGTGATGGAGTAGAAACTTGCATGTTCAGTGCTATAGGGCTGCTGAAGTCTTTTTTTTAAAAAAAGATTTTATTTATTTTGGGTTTTATAATTTTCCCCCTGATCTTATTTCCCTCCCCATCCCCCACAGAAGGCAATTTGTCAGTCTTTACATTGTTTCCATGGTATACAATGATCCATATTGTATGTGATGAGAGAGAAATCATATCGTTAAGGAAGAAACATAAAGTATAAGAGATAGCAAATCAGACAATAAGATAGCAGGCATTTTATTCTAAATTAAAGGTAACAGTCCTTGGTCTTTGTTCAAACTCCACAGTTCTTTCTCTGGATACAGATGGTATTCTCCATTGCAGACAACCCCAAATTGTCCCTGATTGTTGCACTGATGGAATGAGCAAGTCCATCAAAGTTGATCATCGCCCCCATGTTGCTGTTAGGGTGTACAGTGTTTTTCTGGTTCTGCTCATCTCACTCAGCATCAGTTCATGCAAATCACTCCAGGCTTCCCTGAATTCCCATCTCTCCTGATTTCTAATAGAACAGTAGTGTTCCATGACATACATATACCACAGTTTGCTGTGGTATTGAAGGACGCTTACTTTATTTACAATTCTTTGCCACCACAAACAGGGCTGCTATGAATATTTTTGTACAAGTAATGTTTTTACCCTTTTTTATCATCTCTTCAGGGTATAGACCCAGCAGTGATATTTCTGGATTAAAGGGTATGCACAGGGCTGCTGAAGTCTTCCAGTGATGTTGTGCTGTGTTGGTCCTGCCAGGCCTACTTCTCATTGGTCTTGTTATAATATTAATTATATTTCTGCTGCTGCTTTTGCCACTATTGGCTAGCCAGCTAGCAGTTAGATGACATTTGGAAGTTTGTAAAATATTTTACAAAGTATTTTCTCCTTTTATTTTTTGCAAGTACCCTGGGAAGTAGGGGTTAATATTATCATATTTTTTTACAGTTGAGAAAATAGAGGAATGAAGAAGTTAAGTGATGTGCCCAGGTTCATACACCTAGTAAGTATCTGAGGTCGGATTTGAACTTATCTTCTTGATTCCAGGTCCAGCACTCTACTGTGCTACAAGTTTCTAATGGTCTGGATATAATTTTGGGGGAGCTCTATTGTCTACAATTTCTGCCTTGTCTCTTATCTATGAAATACAGATAATTATAATTCACAGTATTACATGACAAATGCATTAGAAAGGTGTAAAATGCTATGTAAGTTTGATAGGAAGGGGAAGGATCAGACCAGGCTTTGTGGTGGAAGTAGCACTTCATTTGGGTTTCAAATGATGGGTAATATTTAAATAGCAAGAGGGAGAGTCAAAGCAAAAAAGAAGTAAAACTCTCTAAGCATCATTTTTTAAAATATTTTTTCCCCATCTCGTTTCTTATATTTTATTTCTAGAAAGGGGAAAATATTTTTACTTTCCCTTATAGGGTTATTGTGAGGAAAGTAATTCATAAACCTTAAAACTGTAGTGAAATGGGAGTTATGACTATCATTTGAAAGCAGGGTTGCAGAGTTCTGGATCTATGCTTTATCAGTATATATAAACTATACTCAGCAATAATCATAAGCAACTTGTCTATAACTTTTAATACAAAACAGGACACCAGAAAGTTATTTGTCCATGGTCATATCACTAGTACATGTCAAAGGGTAGGACTTGAATTCACATCTTACTGATTCTAAATCTTTTTTAACTATCTTGTTATAGTTTTATCGTTTCAGCCATGTTTGACTTTTTGTGACCCCATTTTTCTTAACAAAGATGCTGGAGTGGTTTGTCATTTCTTTCTCCAGCTCATTTCATAGATGAGAAAACTGAGCCTAACAGGATTAAATAACTTGCCTGGGGTCACACAACTAATAACATCTGGGGCTGAATTTGAATTTAGTTCTTCCTAACTCCAGGCCCAGTGTTCTATCCAATATATCTCATCTATTACTATATTACTATGTCATGTTGCCTTTTGGTGAGCTTTTAATATAAATTTGTTCAATGTTTCTTGATGCAATCTGACCTTTTGACTGATTCTGTTCCCTTGCTGCCCTTTCTTCAACAAAGACTACATTTTCTGCTGTATTTTGTGGTAAAGAGACTTCCTTATCTGAACTGATTGCACTTAGGACTTATCTTCCTCTAAGTGAAGGCTTCTTTCTCTGGCTTGAAGGGCACTGAGCATTGGTGTGGACTGAAGGATCAAAGTTGGTGACTCCAGAGTCAAAAGATCATTGAATTCAATTCCATCTCTGCCTTTAACTCCCTTCTATGCTGTCAATAAATCACTCTGCTGCTATAAGCTTTATGAAGGAAATGAAAGAAAAGACTGTATTGTTTGATCCAAAATGCAATGAAAGTTTAAGAAGTGCTTGGAAAAGACCCTTCGGTTCAGAGATTCCACAGCTAACCATATGCCCCAAGGAATTCAGAGACCAAAAAAGAAAATTCCCATAAACACCAAAATACTTATGGCAATACATTTTTAATAGCGAGAGAATGGTTAAACAAATGATGGTACATGAATATTGTGAAATATTACTGTGTTGTAAGAATTAATAAATATGATGAAAACAAAATCATGGTAAGGATTTCATTAACAGATGCAAAGTGATATAAATAGAACACAGAAAACAATGTTATGGAAATGTTTGTTTTATTTCATAATTAAAAGAAGAAAACACATACACAATGGTCAAAATTAGTGGATAAATCAACAAATATTTATTAAGTACTTACTATGTGTCAGGTGCTGAGAATAAACAGAAGGTGACACGTACAAAATAAAACAATCCCTGCTCAAATGATAAAAATGCAAACATTGACAATGACCACAATAATATAATCAAAATCAGAATCCTGAGAAATTTTGATGATCAAGTGTAGCTCCAAAGAAGAGATAAGAGAAAGTAAATATTTCGTCTAGCTTCTTTGATGAGGTCTATTTCCACTATGACTGTGGAAATGAATATAATTTCTGAGGCTATTTTTTTGATATGTTATTTAATTTTGCTGAACTTTAACTTTCCTCTTTTTTTGGTATAAGGAATGGCTCTGGGAGAGTGTTGGTGTTGGTGGGAGGATTGAAGGAGAAGAGAAGAATTTTATTTTATTTTTTTGAATTATAAAGATTTTATTTATTTTTGAGTTTTACAATGTTTCCCCAATCTTACTTTCCTCCTCTCACCCCCCACAAGGCAATTTGCCTGTTTTTACATTGTTTCCATGGTATACATTGATCCAAATTGAATGTGATGAGAGAGAAATCATATCCTTAAGGAAGAAACATAATGTATAAGAGATAGCAAGATCAGACAATAAGATACCAGGCATTTTTTTCTAAATTTAAGGTAGTAGTCCTTGGTCTTTGTTCAAACTCCACAGCTGTTTCTCTGGATACAGATGGTATTCTCCGTTGCAGACAGCCCCAAATTGTCCCTGATTGTTGCCCTGTTAGTATGAGCAAGTCCATCAAGGTTGATCATCACTCCCATGTTGCTGTTAGGGTGTACAATGTTTTCCTGGTTCTGCTTATCTCACTCAACATCAGTTCATGCAAATCCCTCCAGGCTTTCCTGAATTTCCATCCCTCCTGGTTTCTAATACAACAATAGTGTTCCATGACACACATATACCACAGTTTGCTAAGCCATTCCCCAATTGAAGGACATTTACTTGATTTCCAATTCTTTGCCACCACAAACAGGGCTGCTATGAATATTTTTGTACAAGTGATGTTTTTATCCTTTTTCATCATCTAGAAGAGAAGAATTTTAGATGATATAAAAACAAAAAGATCCTAATGAAAATGTATTTTCTTAAAATGCTTGGGAAACTGAGAATGGTAAAATAGACACATAAATTGGCTATTATCTGGTAGATGGGTGGGGGTCTTTGCTATTCAGAAGGAGGTACCTAGGAAATTTCTAGCCATTCTTTGCTGAAAGAAGAGATGGAGCAACAATATCTTTTATTCCTTAGATTATCATATTGTGGCTTCTCTACTAATATTTAGTAGCAATTAAAGTAGTGCAAAAAGTTCTAGCAGAAAATATTGCCCCCTTCCCCACAGCTCTTTCAGATCTTTCTGTTCCCATAACTTTCTGCTCTTCATTAAAATAAAGGATCTGTAGTCATTTCCTCCTATTGGGGGAGGGGGGTTGGGCTTCTACATCCAGTGCTTGGATCCCTTAGAATATGAGGGTTCACAGGAACTCTATAAAAGTAATAAAGTGACCTCCAGGTAAAGTTAGCTCTCTAGGGGGTCTCAGAAGCCTCTTCCTTAATCCATGGACTGATCCTTCAATACTCTTTACCCAAAAACTAAGGTTGGGGGGGAGAGAGGGTTGTAGCATGGATATTAACTCAAACTGCACAGGTCTGTTTAATACTATCCTGGCTTATAATACCTCTGCTTAGACTTTCCCTCCCTTTAATATACACACAGTATATAGTCCATCTATGCCTTAAGATCCAGGTTATTGAGTTAACATATATTTTATATTCCATATATACATATTCACATATATATTATATAGATTCATATACATACATATACATATGAATTATTTGTGTGTCAGTCAACTAATTAGCCTTTATTAATGGCCTACTATGTGTTAGGCACTGTGCTAAGCACAGGAGATACAAATAATGGCAAAACAAAAATCTTAGTTCTCAAGAAACTCACAGTGTAATGGGGCAAACAGCATGTAAACAACTATCTACAAACAAGCTACATACAGAATGACTTGGGGGTGGTCTCAGCAGGAAGGTACTAAAGTTAAGTAGGATGAGGACTTTAACTGAGACTTGAAGGAAGCTAGGGAAGGTAAGAAGCTGAGCTATAAGGAACCTGCAAGGCCTAGAGAAGCTGCCTAAAGTCACACCTGTCATAACCTGAATTGAAGCTCAGGTTCTCTGACTCTAAATTTATCACCTTGTCTGACATCACAAAATGGGCAACATCAGCATTCTTGACAATACCTTCTGAAGCCTTCCCCTTTTCCTCAGGCAGGTATGCCTCTATCAGAGGTTTTGGGTCTTTGACATAGATGACAGAGGTGGCTATGTGGGGGGGATGGCATCTGGAAAAATAATCGATTTGATTTAAAGATACTACACAAGGCAGCATCTTGTTTTAATTCTTTAGATAAAGATGACATTTTTAGAATTGTTGTTAGCTATTCATTTGAAGTTTGCTCAGTTTTTTCAGACAAGGTACATGGCTTAGGTCTTCACCTCTGGGAACAAATCATTCACTTCAGGAAGAAAGAAAAGAAAAGTTCTTTTGCCTTGGATACAGTCCATATACTTTCCATGGATATATAAGTACACCTTGTACCAGAGATCTTGGTTAGAAAAGCCTGGCCCTGGTCACTGGGGGAAGGACACAGACACCTGGCAGACAGATTTAGAGAACACCTTGAAGCAGCTGCATATTGTGATTGCTCCAAGCCCATTATTCATTTTGCATAATTGTTGACCTTTCTGTCTGCACTCCCCATTGAGATTTCAAGCTATTTTCCCTTGCTCAGATGGATATCTGAAATGCAAGCTGCAATAGTATAGAGTTCTGTCAGCATTGCCATTAGAGCCCCTTATTTCATTTGGTGAAGGGGGAGATATAGTATTTCCAAGAACTATAAGAGAGTACTAAGGAGTCATTTGCAATTGTTACCTGAGGAAGTATATGGTTAAGATGCCAGATGTGATTGATCTATCTGAATCCTCATTTTCTATCTTTCTTCCTCTCTGTCTGCTTCCCTCCCTCTGTCTTTGTTTTTGTCTTTCTTCTCACTCCATTGGTGTTTGTCTGTCTCTCTGTGTCTCTCTGTGATACCTACCTGAGGCCTTCTACTTCTACATATTCAATAGGAAAAATATAAGATGACAGGGAGAGGAGAAGCTTTCATAGAGTCTCTCCACCAAACTCAATTTGAGGGCTAAATCTAAAAGAAGATAAAACAAAATGCAAAGTCAAGAGGAAAGATACAAAAGAACTCTGCATTTCTTAAGCCTGAGAGCTGTCTATTTTTTCAGCCTGTGATACTATCTGTGAATATTATTTTTTATTACCATAGATCATCATTACCATTGCTTTAAAAAAGTCATAAGAGTTATCTCCATCATAAAACACTAAGCAAATCAATATTTTGAAGGGATGCAGAAAATCAATTTGTCTTAGAGACATATTGACATAGCAAATGGACTCTTTGCCAGTAGACACCATAGCATTGAACATATAGTAGGCACTTAATAAATGCTTGTGGGAAGAGATCCCCAATACAGTCAGCCAATTAAAAAAAGTGTCTACTGAGGACCAGGTATTTTGATAAGTGTTTGTAACACAGAGAAAAGATAAGAGTCCTTGCTCTCAAAGAACTCCAATGGAGTGGACAAGATGCATTAAATAAGCACTATGAAAGATAAATTGGAATCAATAGAGGAAAACCCAACAGTTAAGAGGAATCAGGAAATGCTTCCTGTAGAAAGTGGGATTTTAGTTGGGACTTAAGGGAAGCAAGGGGGTTGAAATGACATGGCAAAACATTCCACAAATGAGAGATAGCTTGTAAAAATGTCTTGAGTTGGGAGGGTCTTGTTTCAGAAACAAGGTAGCCAATGTCAAGAAATTGTACCTTATGGAGTATGTCATAGTGGGGAGGAGCTCCTTGAGGGGATAACTAGGTGGTGCCATAGTTCATAGAATGCCAGATCTGGAGTCAGTAAAGCTCATCTTCTTGAGTTAAAATCTGGCTTTGCATACCTACTAGCTATGTGACCCTGGCAAGTCACTTAACCATATTTTCATCAGTTTCTTATCTGTAAAATGAGCTGGAGAAGGAAATGGGAAACTGTCCTAGTATCTTTGCCAAGAAAACTCCCCAAAGGGTCAGATATGATTGAAATGACTGGACATTGACAGCAGCAACAATAGCAAAACAGCCTTGAAGGCAACAAATGGACTTTTTGCCAACAGCTACCACAGGGTTGAACGTATAGTAGGCACTTAATAAAAACTTGTGGAAAGAATGAATGAATGATTCCAAGGCTCCTCACAGAAATTTGAACCCTTATACAAGTAACCTATCTACATGTATAAGAGTTGAAGTTGACTAATGGTAAGAATACTTTGGTAACTTTGATCCAGTAATGCCTCTATTAGGTAAATAGCCTGAAGAAAGGGTAAAAAAAAATCCCACATGTACAAAAATATTCACAGCAGCTCTTTTTTGTAGTGGCAAAGATTTGGAAATTGAGGGGATTCATTTCAACTGGAAAATGGCTGAACAAATTGTGGTATATGTGTGTGTGATGGAACGCTATTGTTCTATAAGAAATCATGAGAGAGTGAAGAGGATAGAGCACTGGCCCTAGAGTCAGGAGGACTGGGGTTCAAATGTGGCCTCAGACACTTAATACTTAACTTCAACTGTGTGACCTTGGGAAGTCACTTAATCCCATTACTTTGCAAAAATCAAAAAAAAAAAAAGAAAGAAAGAGAGATAGATTTCAGAAAAACTGGAAAGACTTGCAGGAATTGATTCAGAGTGAACTGAGAAGAACCAGAGGGGCATTTTACATGCCAACAACAACATGAGATAATTAACTAGGAAGGACTTGTTCATTTCAGTTACAGAATAATCAAAGATAATTTTAAAAGACTTATATGGAAAATACCCTCCATATCCAGAGAAGGAATTATAGGGTTTAAATGAAGAGCAAAGCTTATTGTCTTCAAATTTTAAAAGTTGTCTTATGTGTTATGTCATTTTTTCTCTCTAATACTTTCTTTCTTCCATTTGTATTTGATTCTTCTCTGACAACATGATCAATATGAATCTACATTTTAAGCATGATTGCTTTCTGTTGGAGGAGGGTGGAGAGAAGGGAGGAAGGGAGAAAAATGTAAAACTCAAAACCTTGAAAGAAATGATTGATTAAAAACTACTGCTGCATGTAGTTGGAAAACAAATAAAAAATATAAAAAAGAATACTTTAGTAAGAAGACCTGGGCAATTTGCTTCATTTTTGAGCCTCAGTTTCTTTATCTGCAAAATGAGGTGACAATAATCTTTGGACTGTGTACTTCATCATGTTGTTGTAAGGAAAGAGCTTTATTAACCTCAAAGGACTAAAAATTTGAGGGTTTTGTTCTATATGTAGCATAGGACTTTATATTCTTCTTGAACAGAACTGTCTATTTGGGAAGGAAGATCTCGTGTCTATTGTGCAAATATCTTATTTGATGCTCCCAAAAATCCTGCCAGGTAGTTGTTATTCCTTTGCTACAGAGAAAACTAAATCAGACAGAAGTTAAATTACTAGCCATAAAACTGGTAAATGTCTGAGGATGGATTTGAACTCAGTTCTTCCCGACTCCAGAGCTCTGTCCATTGTGCTAGCTAGTTGCCTGAGGGAGAGGAAAGGAGAAGAAAGGAGAGGAGAGGAAAAGAGAAGAGAAAAACAGAAGAGAGAAAGAGAGAAGAGGAAAGAAGAGAGAAGACTTCTATTGGCCTCATAAATTTAATAAGTCAGAGACCCTTCTTCTCCACCCCCACCCCCGTCCCCGCCCCAACCTTATGTGTCCAAAGGAAGATCATGCCTTTGATTTGGACTGAGTGTTTTTGTACTAACTTTTCTTATTATACCTGCTTATCAAATACCCCTTTCTAAAAGATAATTAATTCTGGTTGACTGATTGCTAATCAATGGAGAGCATACCAGATGGGAGCTTGTTAAGTGGCAGTAATAAAAACTGCAGGCCCTTAGGTTTACCCCTAGAAATCTGAGGGGCAAAGTAATCATTGCCCTCTGGGTAATCAACCTTCCAGGGACAGTGGGAATTGGTGAAGGGCTCAGAGGGAATAGTATATAAAGATCCTCTGAACAAATGGGCTTCTCAATTTTCTTCACACTGCTCTGGGGCTGGGGTTCTCCTTTCTTTCTCAGAGTCTTATGTGATTGGGGGTCCTTGCCTACCTCCCTTTATTTCTCTGCTTTCTAGTTATTTCAGCTTTAGTTGGCTATGTATAGTCGACTTTGAGCTTGGTGGGTTGTTTTTTAGGTAAATCCTGTTTCTGCCTCTGACTTTGGAGACCTAGGTATAAATCTTTTCAGAGACCAGTTAAAAATAATTTCAATAGAATGCTGCTCCAGCAGCCTTATCGTGTTCACAAGGAAGGGATTTCATTCCATTAAACTCCAGACTTGACTCCCTCTTAGAGAGGTCAAGGGAAATGTTACTTGTGGAGTTCTCCCCCCATTTCACTAATGCCACCACTAGTTTGATTTATAGCAGCTGTGCCTTTATGAACCTCCAAAGGGCCATATTGAGGGACTCCCATTTCCTCTGAAATTAAGGGACGCAGATGAAGGGTTGGATGGGTGTTTATGAGTGAAAAATGGAAAGCTCAATCCATCATCATGTTGCTATGACTAGGTCTTATGGGCCAAGAGAGACTTCTCTTTTTAAAAAAAGTCTATGTTAGCTTTATATGTGTATGGGTTTTCTTTACATTTCTGAGCCTCTTATTGTTTTTTTTCCTATTAAATCTTAACTCTATTTTTAAAATGTCTAGATACTTAATTCTAACTCCAATTTTCTAAAGATAATTGCCCAGAAAGAGAGTAGATGAATTACAAGTTTAAAAAAAAGGCTGCTGGCAAGATGGGCATGAGATTGAAATCCTCGGTACTATGGTCTTTGAGACTTTTTCCAATTCAGAGATTCTAGGACTCATTCTCCTGACTCTAGCATTATGGTTTTTATATCATATGCCAGAGGATCCTAAACTTTCTTGATTCATACATTTTGTTGTCTCAGCAATTTTTTCATGGTGCCTCTAGGCTAGAAGAAATACCTAACAACTCCATTTATTAAATAGTTAAATCAAAAAGTAAAGTATTCCATGGTGCCCCCATAAATTCCCTGTTGATAGGGAGCCCCAGAGTAGTGTGAGAATCATGGCCATATGCTCTTTATTTGGAGCAGGGGCTTTATCTTAAATCTTTTTATATTTACTATACCTCTTTCAATTCAATTCAGCTCAACAAAGGATTTACTAAAAGCGTTGTACTATTCTAGGCACCAGGGCTATGAGGAAAAAAAACTTACTTATTATTATCTAAGTCTGCAATAGAGCATCTACTACCATATTATTGCTTTACTATTTCCATGGAATTGTGTTCTCATTAGGTGATGAAACTCTTTCCATGGAATCATAGACATAGGCTTTGAAAGGAATTTCGGAGATTATCCATTCCAAACTCCTAATGTTATAAATGAGGAAACTGAGACTTAGATCAAAGTTGTCCATGTATAGACCCACATCTTACACCCTATGCCATAAAGGGCAATACCATAAATCAATTAACAGATCAAGAAATACTCTGTCAGAAATATGGTAAGGGGAGAAATTTATGACAAAACAAGAAATAGAATATATTATAAATTGCAAAATGGATAATTTTTGCTATATTAAATTTAAAGGTTTTTGTACTAATAAAACCAGTTGCTGTCAAGATTAGAAGGAAAACAGAAGGCTGGGAAACAAATTTCATTACTAGGTGTTCTGATAAACGTCTCATTTCTAAAATATATAGAGAACTGAATCAAATTTATGAAATTACAAGTCATTCTCCAATTGATAAATGATCAAAGGATATGAACAGGCAGTTTTAAATGAAGAAATTAAAGCTATATTTAATCATATGGAAAAATACTCCAAATCATCACTGATGAGAGAAAGGAAAATTAAAACAATTGTCAGATTGGCTAAGATGTCAAAAAGGGAAAAATGATCAATTTTGGAGAGGTTTGGGGAGGACATTAATGCACAGTTATGCATTAATGGAGCTGTGAATTAATCCAACCATTCTGGAGAACAATATGTAGCTATGTCCAAAGAACAATAAAACTTCATACCCTTTGACCCAGCAATTCTGATACTAGACCTATATCCAGAAGAAATCATAAAAATGGGAAAAGACCTGCATGTTCCAAAATATTCATAGCAGCTCTTTTTTGTAGTGGCAAAGAACTGGAAATTGAGGAAATGCCCATCAATTGGGGAATATCTAAACAAGTTATGGTATATGAATGTTATGGAGTACTATTGTTCTATAAGAAACCATGAATGGACAGACTCTAGAGAATCCTGGATAGAATTATAGGAACTGATGCTGAGTGAAGGAAGCAGAACCAAGAGAACATTGTACATAATAACAACAGCATTGTGAGCTGATTGATTTTGATGGATGCAGCTCCTATCAGTACTTCAGAGATCTAGGACAACTCTGGGAGATGTGTTATGGATACGCCATACACATCCAGAGGAAGGAAAGCAAAATAAAACAAAACAAAAACAATCTACAGAATCTTAATGAATACTATACTCACATTTAAAAAATTCTTTTATATTTTTCTTTCCTATCCCATGCTTTCCTCTCTTTTCTCTTAGTCCTAATTACTCATACAGAAAATGACTAATATGTAAACATATTAAGCACAGATATACATGTACAATGTTCACTGGACTGTTCACTACTGAGGGGAAGGGGTGGGAAGAGAGGGTGGAAGAAAATTGAATAACATAAATATGCATGTGGATAAATGTTGAAAAACTTTCATAATATCTAATTGAAAAAGAAAATATCAATAAAAAATGTTAAGTCATCCATGGTGACATAGGTAGTAAGTTGTAGAGCCTGAATTTGAATCTAGGTTGTCAGACTCCAAATTTACCATTCTTTTTACTCTACCAAGCTGCTTGTCAGTGTGTAGATAGTAATTAATTTGTTTTTCATTCTACGTGATACTTGATCATATTCTCTCAAAGAGAATTCACCCAGCCTGCCAATAGCCTTTCCAAATATAAATTCAACAATAATTAAATGACTTCATAATCCGATTAGAGTACTCATAGTATCACATAATAGAAGGATCAACTCTCCTTATTTCAATAGCAGAAGAACTTAGGATTTTATCCATTTAGGGGTTCCCTCTAATAATGATTTCATTCTTTCTTGCCAAAAAATAGTCATTATTTAGTGACCAACCTGCTTCTGGTATGCCATTCCTTGCTTAATCTGAATATTATGGATTGTGAAGCCTATACTAAATCTCTCTGACTTCTCTAGCATAGGCATGTAGCCAGGTTCACTTCTATACCATAACAGCACATTACACATAGTAGGGACTTAGTGCTTATTGGTTGATTAATAGAAAAATATGCTTAGTTAAATTTGTGAAGTAAAGATAAGGACTATGCTTATTTTTAGCAAAATATTTTATCTCCAGTCAGCTAGTACAGTGTTGGGACCATTTGTAGTACCCAATGATTATCTGTAGTCCAGTTACAGTAGAGTTATTGCCTTTTCTTCATTTATTGTCCTCAATATTGGTATGAAGACCAAGTCCAGATTAGGAAAATAGCCCATTGAATTGATGTTGTGAAGGGAATCAGTGAAATGACTTTTCCAAGGTCAGACACTAAATCATCTATGGGGCAGTTAACTAAAAGGCTCAGTGAGAAAGGAAGACATTCTTACATTGACCATTAATTTTTAGTGCAATGTTTATGGTTCTGTTTCTGAGATATGATGACATGTTAGAATTTGGGGATTATTTAGTGCAATCTTGTCCATTTTACAGATGATGAAATTGAGGATTAGGAAGACAAAGTGACAGAAAATAAATAGTAGAGAAGAGTTTTGAATCCAAACTTTCTAATTTCTCATACAATGATTCCCCACCCCCCCCAATAACACTGATCTCTTATAACATTTTTATTAACAGTTTTGTACTTTTCCCCCTGGGGTTCTGACTTAGATAACAACTAGTTGCTACAGTTTTGTCTATACTCTTCAGCTTCATTTTATGATTAGAGCTTTACATTTAAAGCATGATGTCCTTAGTACTGTGGTTTATAAACTTTAAAGAGTTTTAGAGTTTAGAAGGCACTGAGGAGGCCCTGGAGAAGGTCACAGTTATCATGGATCTATGGATTGTGTTTTCAGGATTTATCTGGTAGACCCAGGTAGCACATCAGAGAATGCTGGAAGATCTAAGTTCAAATCAAGCCTCAGATATTTACTAGCTGTGTGACCCTTCCTGCCCCAGTTCCCTCATCTGTAAAATGGTTACAATTCTAGTATCAGCCTCCCAAGGTTGCTTTGGGGAAAAAATAAGACAATCTATATAAAGCTCTTTCCAAATCTTAAAGTGCTATATTGTTTTTAACTTGGGTCTGATTCTTTGTGACCCAATGGAACTATGGAGATTTCTTAGCCAAAAAAAAAAAATGGCAAACAGAGCTTAAGTGACTTATCCAGAGAAATACATTGTCTCAAGTCAAATTTGACCTCAGATCTTTCTGACTTCAACTCCAGAGCTGAGTTCCCTAGCTGCCTCCTAGGCAAACAGCAGCTAAGTGACTTACCCAAGGTCACTTGTACAACTAGTGTTTGATACTTTTCTTGACTCCAGGGCCAGACTCTACCTAACTGAGTCATCTAGTTGCCTCCTGTAAAATGCTATATAAATACCAGTTACTATTATGGCTAGCATTCATCCTTTTTTAAAAAAAAATTAAATATTTTATTTATTTGTTTTGACCAATTCTTTTTTTTGCAAGGTTTTGAGTTTAATTGATATTGAACATGTTGTGAAAGAAGAATCAGTGCAAACAAAAGAAAGAAAACATTAGAGAAAAAAATGACATAATGGATAAGACAGCTTTTATTTAATTAAATATTTGATATTTAATAAAATTCATTAAATAAAATAAATAAAAATAAGCTTAAATATTAGATAAAAATTGGTCTTCATTTAAACTCCAGAGTTCTTTCTCTGGATATGGATGGTATTTTCCATCACCAGTCTTTTAAAATTATCCTTGATTATTATACTCTGAAATGAAAAAGTCCATCACGGTTGATCATCACCCCATGTTATTGTTATTGGGTATAATGTTCTTCTGGTTATGCTAATTTCACTTAGATTTAATTCATACACGTCTTTCCAGTCTTTTCTGAAGTCCCATCCCTTATGGTTTCTTATAGAACAATAGTGTTCTATCACATAGATATACCACACTTAGTTTAGGCATTCCCCAATTGATGGGCATCCCTTTAATTTCCAATTCCTTGCCACTACAAAAGAGAGCTGCTATGAATATTTTTGTACATATTGAATTTTTACCCTTTTTCATGGTCTCTTCATGATATAGACCCAATAATGGTATTGGAGAATCAAAGGGTAAAGCATTGATTCTTTATAGTTGTTGACATCTTGAGAAATGACAAATGGTAGGATAAAACAGTGAAGGAAGATACCAAAGACCTAATCTGTTACTGTACAGGACTAACCATACCAGTATCTCTCTCTCTCTCTCTCTCTCTCTCTCTCTCTCTCTCTCTCTATCTCTATCTACACACACACACACACACACACACACACACACACACACAAAGTAATGTTATTTTAGTTTTTTCCCCCTTAAATCTCAAGAATACGAAGAGACAAGATTGCATAGGGGAGAGTGATTCAGGAGACGTGGTCTTTATTCCCAATTCCACAACTTATCATTTGTGTGAACTTGAGCAAAACACAGAAGCTCTCTTTGGTTCAGATTTTTCAATAACAAAATAAGATTAGTTGAAGTGATCTCTTATCATGGTGCAACGAACAATGACTCTAAAGTCATAGGGTCTAGATTCAAATCCTGCCTCTTCCAGTTACTATCTTTTTTGCTTTGAGCAAATCAATTCAGTTATCTTGTCTCAGTTTGCTCAGCTGTAAAATGAGGAGGTTGAATCAAATAACTTCCGAATTCCCTTCTTATTTGGATTTCTATGATTCTATGGGCATATGATATCCTATGCTCTTATATTTTCTGTTTTAAATCTTTTTCCATGTCTAAAATGCATGATTCCAAGTTATGAAATATTATAAATACAAAGTCTAATTTTGGGCAACCAAATTTGTGAAAGATCTTGAATCCATGTAGATGAGAATTAATAGGGCGGCTAGGTGGCGTAGTGGATAAAGCACCGGCCTTGGAGTCAGGAGTACCTGGGTTCAAATCCAGTCTCATACACTTAATAATTACCTAGCTGTGTGGCCTTGGGCAAGCCACTTAATCCCATTTGCCTTGGAAAAAAACCCTAAAAAAATAATAAGAATTAATAGAAGGAAGACTCAGTGGAAACACAAAAGATGTTTCCAAGTATTTGAAGGAATATCAGATGAAGAAGAATTCAATATAATCTGTTTGTCCTTAGTAGGTAGAGCTAGGCAAGATGGGGAATTTTCAAGGAGACAAATTTAGGCTTGATAACAACTGAAAAAACATTGGCAATAACTTCCTAACAATTACAGTTTTCCAAAAGTGAAATGGGGTTGGGGGACAAAATGTAGTCAAGAATATCTGGGGTTCAAATTCAGCTTCAGACACTTACTAGTTGTGTGACCCTGGGTAAGTCGCTTAATCCTGTTTGCTTCAATTTCCTCATTTGTAAAATGAACTGAGAAGGAAATGATAAACCACTGTAGTATCTTTGCCAAGAAAATCTCAAATGGGGTCTTGTAGAGTCAGGCACAACTGAACAACTACAAAAAGTAAAATAGACTTCCTTGATGGTGACTTTTTCTTCAGTAAAAGTCTTTAAGAAAGTCTAGGTGATGATTTTCAGACAGAGACATGCATAGAATGTGAACCAGAAATGTCAATGGTTCTGGACTATAGACAAAGGCAAGCACAGTCTATGTTTGCTAGATATGTTTAGTTGGGGAATCCTTTTTGGGCATGAACTTTTTAATTTTGAGAGTCCTTTCAATTTGGAAATTCAATAATTCTATGATCTTTTGTCTCTCTACTATTCTGGATCTCTATTTGATTTGGGACTTAGAAAGAATGCACTGTCTCTGAGCACTGTCCAGCTGGGACTTGACATTTTTGCCCTTCATGATAGGAAGCACTCTTTGGCAATATTGCTTTCTCGCCTCATTAAAACAGAAGCCTTTCAAGCCCAAATGTTTGGGGTTGAGTCCAATAAAACAGAACAGTCTCAACTTGATGTAAATCATAATGTCACTTTGGCTTAATAGAGTTTTAATTTGACCTCTTTCTGACTTCCATAGAGATCACAGGATCAGGATTTTATTGTAGGATGGATCATGTTGGATAGCTACTCTACTTCCTTCATTTACTGTCATTTTACACCAAAGGAAACTGAGGTTTAGGGAGGATGAATAACAGAATAATGAATTCATAGAAAATTAATGATATGATCAGTCTAAAGTAATTGATTTTGGAATCAAAAAATCTAGTTTTAAATTCTACTACTTGTTTTCTCTGTCTCATTTTTCTCCTCCATGAAATGAGGAGATTGAATATATGATCCCCTTCTAGCTCTATGTGGATACTGTAGGGAGAAGGAGTGTTGTAAAGGTAAGTGATAATTTCTGTTATTTTTTGAGTGCATTATGGTTAAAAAGCAATGTGGTATAGTAAAATGGAAAGTTAGCCTTACAGTCAAGAAAGTCTGGGTTCAAGTCCTATTGCTTGTATGATCCATGGCAGGTTTCACAAGTAGAAAACTTGAGAGCACTTGTTGATCTGCATTAAGAGAAGAAGTTTATTAAGGAAGGTCCTTCCTTCCTTTCTACTCAACCCTCCACCAAAATGGTGCATTTAACTTGTTACACATATTTTCCTATTTTATCCTCATAACAACCTGTGAGGCAGCTGCTATGGAAATTATCATCCACATTTTATTTTTCATTGAGGTTTTCTTGGAGACTGTTGATTTTGATATTGTCTCTTTGAGTTTTGTCTTCCAGGTCAGTTGTCTTTTGATTTTTTTTAGAGACCTATTTTATTCTTTTGATTTTACTATATTTTTGATTTTGCTTTAATAATTTTTTGTTGTTATCAGTGTCTTGAGTTCTGTATCTTATTTCCTTTTTCATGGTGTTCTTTATTTTATAGGTTTTCTGGCCTCTCTTCTAAGCCACTGAAATCTTTCATTAAGACCTCTCCTTTTGCTCCCTTTTTCTTTTAAAAAATATTTTATTAGATTTTTTTCAGTTACTACAGGGGATCTTGGTGTCATCCCATATTCTTTTTTAGGGTTCTTGTCAGTGTAGAATTATTCTTTTCTCCAAGAGATTTTTATCTATATTTTTTCTTCTTCACTGTATTTCTTCATTGTATCAGGAATTTTTTTTTGTTGGCTCATTTCTTCAGTTCCTGATGGTGCCTCCCCATTTTTAACCTTCCCCTTCTTTTTGCTATACTTTATTTTTGTTGCTTTTTTGATACATTTCTTGCTATCATAGAGGTGAGAGACTTAGACAAAAACTTTCTGTCATCTTGTAACAGAAGTCACTATTATCCTCACCTCAATGAAGAAATTTAGGTATGAAGAAATTGAGGCACAAGGTCACCTAGAAAGTGACTGAGACAAATTGGTCACAAATCCAGTATTTTTCCTACTCTACTCCAGTTGCATTATGTAACATCTGGAGTAACACATCCTATTTTTCCAGGAGAAAAAAAAGTCATCTCTATTGGAAGAAAGCTATTGATTGCGGAGGGACAGGAAAGGGGGGCCTCTGGTTACAAAAAAGCAGTCCTGCCCTAATCATATTGAACAGTCCTTTCTAAATTAAAGATCCTCTTTTCATAAGGAGTCATAGATCCTCCCTAGATTCCCAAAAGCAGTTTATTGCCTTGTTTAATTTGGATAGACCCTTGAGACTTCTAAAAATTGACTAATCTTGGATAAAGAGTTTTCTCAAGATGCAGAGCAATTACATTCCTTTATCTTTGTTCTTGGGCTGTGGTCTGCAGGTAGGTCTTTCTCAGCAAAGAGGATTCAGGTTTTAGATGCTGATCCAGGTACTTTCAGAGGAGTCTGAGAAAAGGCTTTGATGAGGCAATTGTTCTCCTGGTTGTTCCACATGTGGGTCTGATCTTTCTGCAGGATCTGTGCCATACCTGAGGAAGCAAGAAAGTGTTTCCATAAGTCAGTTTGATTGTTGGAAGTCTTTTATCTTTCTGGGCTTTCCCTTAGGAAAACACTGTTCTTTGGTATTGGTTTCTTTTTTGGGGGGGGTGGTGTGGAAATTACACACACACACGCACACAGACACACACACACACACACACACACACAGAGAGAGAGAGAGAGAGAGAGAGAGAGAGAGAGAGAGAGAGAGAGAGAGAGATTGCCATATTTGTTTCTTTACTTTCTCTCGTTCCTTAAAGGTCATCCACATTCCTCCCTTCTACTGTTATTATTTAATCATTTTTCAATCATTTCTAATTCTTCATGACTTGTTTGGGGTTTTCTTGATAAAGATACTGAAATGATTGGCCATTTCTTTTGCTGACTCATTTTACAAGTGAGGAGCCTGAGGCAAACAGGGTGAAATGACTTGCCCAGGGTCACACAGTAAATGTCTGAGGACAGATTTACTTAATTAGCAAGGCCTCCATGGATTAAATGTGGTTAATTGTGAATGAAATGTGGGAACTGAAATTCAAATAAAAAGCAGGTTTGTGGAAAAGGATATCACAGAGCATGAAGTAGAAGGTGCCCAAAAATGATGGAATTGTTTGTATAACTGAAGAATGAGAGTCATGGGAAAGTCAAAAGTAACTTGAGAATTAGAACCTATGTTCCTTCACGTGATATTGCCATGGTAGATGCCCATTGAATTATAGAATCATAGCATCTTTGAGTTAGAAGGTACCTCAGAGGATTTTTCATAATTTATGGAAGTTGGAAGGGATTTTCACAATCATTTCATTGAGCGTATGTGGAAACTCATCATAACTCAATTCAATTCCATAAGTATTTATTAAGCACCTACTTCCTACCCTCAAAGAGGTTATAATAGAATGAAGACATCACAAAAAGGTGTAAAGTAAAGGGTTGTGTGGAGGAAGGGGTTCAAGGAACATGATGTTTTGTGGAGTCAAAAACCAAGTAGAGTTGCTAATAGAAAATGGAGAATTACCTGGAAAGTTCTGATCTGAGCTCACTAAAAAAGGGAAGGTTTTGGATGAAATATATCACTGCACCTTCCAGTCCTTCAATGAGAGGAGAGAAGGACTTGAAAGAGTTAAGAAGGTGTTCAGTATCCAAAACTGAGCTAATCAGCATTTCAGGTGATTAGCTTATCCTTGGTGAGCCATGATGTTCCCTGGAGTCAAATCAAGCAGTTTTGAAGTTGGAAAAATGGAGAGTTACCAATCCATTCTCATTTAGGAATCTACTCCAAACATTCCTGACAAATGGTAATATGGGTCATTTCTTAGTGAGGAAAAACTTACTCCCTTTCCAAGGTGGTCTATTCTACTCTCTGACATCTTTAATCAGGAAGACTTTTTTCCAATCAGAAACTGAAAAGTATCATTTTTGCATTTTTACATATTGGGATGCATTCTGCCTGAGGACCAAGTAAACAAACTATAAAAAGAAAATAAAAAATTTCATGGGCAGATTTTTATTCTGATGAGTTTGCCAATTGTGTGTCATGGGAAGGTATAGAAACTTAATTTATGTTTAGAAGAAATGTATCTAGTTACTCAGATCCAATAGGAATCCGTTCAAGACTGGCACTCTTGGGACTTTTAGGCATTGACCAGTAAGGGATCTAGAAGGTAAACCTAATTAATGACAGTTATGATTGAGGAAGTTATTCAGTATGTGAACTATAGAGAAAATCTTAGCTCAATAACAAACATAAACCAATAGAAATTGAAGTCTGACACAGTTCTAGGAAATTTCTTTGCTTATTATACGCATACTATCAAAAATGATACTTCTCTCTCTCTCTCTCTCTCTCTCTCTCTCTCTCTCTCTCTCTCTCTCTCTCTCCCTCTCTCTCTCTCCTTCTTCTTCTTCTTCTTCCCTTCCAGCACAGTGCTTGAAAAATAGTATATGTGCTTAATAATTGTTTATTGATTAGTTCCTTAATCCCTTTTCCTCCAAACTCCTGTACCATTTATAATCTGAATTATGTAATTTCAATCATTTATATTCTGTCTTCAATCTCTAGGAATTGTCTCATCTGTCAGTACTTTGTTTTTAATGGTATTTTTTTGAGTGCAAGGTACTATTTTACCTCCTTACTTAAAAGGAAAGATTCTTGTCAGCAGGACTGTGTTTTTCTTTTTGTTTTTACTTCTCCATCTCTTTCAGTACTTAGCACAGTGTTCAGAACAAAGTGATTGTTTGATAAACTGTTTAGTCCATTGAATTTGAAGCATAAATATAGAGCCAGATGAGATTTTGATATTTTAATGGTCAAAATTAAAAAAAATTGTGCTTTTCATGTTACTCTCAGAGATTTGGAATTGTTTCCCTTAACTCAGCCAAGATTAAAGAGAACAACAAGATAATGCATGTAAAATGTTTTGAAAACCATGAAACACTATACAGATATAAGTTATTATTATTAACAAGGAAGGTAGAGCACCCCCAAAATTCTGGACTCCTCATCAGGTAGATGATGCCTTAATGTCATCCTCAGACATGGGTAAACTGCTTCCACTCTTAGATCTGTCGTTCTGAAAATATTTTTGATTCCTAGACCTGAGTGATAACTGACCATCAATAATATCCTTCTCAAGACCCCCAAAGAGAAAGAAAACAGAACCCTTTGCAGCAGGAAGCTTTGTGACATTTTAGCAGATGTCATAGCAACCGTGGTATTCCTTTGCAAACAAGACAACTGATCCTCTTCTCCCTTTTCCTATTGTAATTACCCCTTTCTCTTTCCTTCCTTGGATTTGGAGGATGCACATACTGTGAAATGATCTTAGTTGTACCAGAAGGGAGTCATCTTCAAGTGACCTCGTTTGGCTTTTAGCTGTTGTCCTAACTTTTTTCTATTCCAGATTGTTATAATTAAGACAGGGCCCATTAAGTTATTTCTCTTTGTTGGATGGATGATGTTATTTTATAATGAAGCCAAATAAGACACCCATTATGAGTCCCTAGGCTCATGCCAACAAAATGTCGGCACCTTTTCCCCACAACAGCTGAAGCAGCCAAGGCAAGGTCACTTAATGACAGTAATGGAGGAAAACAATGCAGCTTTCAGCCAATGGCTTTCTGCCCTTGAATATCAATAAGACACTTTTACAATTCAGGGTACCCTCTCTTTGTGAACTTTTAAAATTCATCAGAATCAAAAACTAGAAACACTAAACACATCTGCTGCCAATAGTGCTATCATTGTCACACTGAGTTCTGATAGATAATACCCTCAATTCTATGGGATTGCATCTATAGTGAAAGAATAGCCCTCTCCCCCAACAAGATTCTGTCAATTGTCCAGATGTTCCGGTCATTTCTAGCAATCCAGATGTTTGGCATCATTAGACTAAACATCTGGACAGTGGACTGAATTTTTCACTCTTCTTCCAGATGTTTGGCTTCATCTAAGCCTTGCCTCTGAGCAGAACCTTTAAACAAGTAGTCTCCTGAGGTCAATATCATGTTGATTATATGAAAAGAATTCTCTCTCCTCATGGACATGGGCTGTTACTGAAATGACAGAAGCAAAATCCTGATTGAAGCCCTTGTGTAATCTGACTTGAATTTTTCCCGGGTGTCCATCACCAACCTACCTTCAAGTGAGTGCACACATTGAGCAGCATCCCTCAGGGCTTAATCTTTGCTATCTATTTTGGAGGCAGCCATGGGGAAATAACCTCAGAGAAGGTCCTCATAGATGGCATAAAAGCATGGGAATTCATTAAATTCATTAAAAGGAGATTCTCAACCCAGACCACATCCGTATAACTGTTCTTTGGAGATATTGGTGATGGTAAAGGCCCTTCTGTCAGAGTATCATTATCACGAGAATATTTAAATATTCATGAAAGACCAACATATTTTCACAAAACTACCTAGAGGTTTATTTCTAAATGCCATCTGAATAATTCAGTTCAACAAGTTTTTATTAAGTTTTTATTTATTTTTTCTTTTATTTATTTTTATATATAATATTTATTAAGTATTTATTAAACAGACACTTATAGTGGGCTACATTGTACTCAATTCTGGGATAGTACAAATCTATGAATAGAGTACTAGGCTAGTAGTCAGAATTCCTTGCCCTGAAATATGTCAGCTTTGTCCCTGTGGGCAAATTATTTAATTAATCCCTCTGGAACTCAGTTTCCTCAGCTCCAAAATGAAGG
This sequence comes from Macrotis lagotis, assembly GCF_037893015.1. Taxonomy (NCBI): domain Eukaryota; kingdom Metazoa; phylum Chordata; class Mammalia; order Peramelemorphia; family Peramelidae; genus Macrotis; species Macrotis lagotis. Next base: position 71,155,078 of record NC_133665.1, read on the forward strand.
GTTGGACCTAATATTGAAAGTCCTTACCATTCCTAAATCTATATGATCTGTAGCAAGGGAATGAGAAGACTTGTATTCTACTCCCCATCTCAAAGGGTTGTTCTAAGAAAAGTCCTTTACAAACTTTAAATATTTTAAATCTTTGCTATATTATCTGCCTTAGTACTTCTCTTCACCTATACAAATTATGATTCCTCTATCACTTAGGGTCTTTAAGAGTAGCTGTGATCAGAAATTTTTATCACTATTGTCCAACATAGTGAGAAACTTCTCTGAGTCTTGACTTCAAGGCAACTGACCTGCAGGTCATCAGAGTCATCTTTAGAACTTCTCTAACTTGATAGAACTTTCCACAGTTTGCACTCTTACAGCAAAATCTTCAAGAATCCAGGGTCACTTAAAATATTAGTGGAAAGTAATTTGTTGCCAATAATTATCAGTAGTAAGCCAATCTTGTCTAACCTTATATTCTGTTGGAGCATAGAGTTTGGTGGAGAAGGCAGGAAAATGTAATATATAAGCCATCAAAACATTGAAACATTAAAGCATGAGTCAAACTTTGATCGGGCATGTTAACTAACCCAATTAGACATCTCTGTCCATACCTAAAAAATGACTACATATGTGTATAAGCCAATTAAAAAATAGATCCAAAGTAAGCTGAACTTTAGAAGACTACAGGGATTTGGGAGAGGATAAATAAATCTGGGAGTATTGGCATGTGGTGCTCTCCAGGTGGGCTTTAAGCTTTTGCTGGTTCTTGTTAAGTATCCCCAAAACAATCTTATACTGGAAACTTGCTCAGTGGGCCTTTTATTTAGATCTTCTTCTCCAGGTCTTCTACAGTTGGTAGATACTATCAGTCCCAATTTATGTAGAGGCTAGCAGAATTGCAAAAAGCTATCTGCTGATTGCTTGTGACTCATCCAAAAGCATTCAGTATGATAAGTTCTCTATTCCTAAAATCAGAACTCATAGTGACAAATAGAGGTTTATTTGGTATGCTTTTCTTATGTAAGGTTTTAAAAAGCTTTGGGAGCAGCTATTTAATTATTCCTGGTCAGGCTCCACTTGATTGATTTTTCCTAAATGCTATCTTCTTATTTCTTTCCCTCTGGAGAAGAAGTAGACTTCAGGAAAGGGAGATAGGAGTAGAATACATTAAGCGCCTAAATGTACCAGGTCTGATGCTAGGCACTGGGGTCCAGATTCAAATAGAAAGTATGCCCTGCCCTTGAAGAGCTTAAATTCTACTAGAACAAATGTTTTCAAGTCTTTTTTTTGTAGGATGGTTTTATTTGGCAGTCTGGTTGAGTCCATTTCCTCAACAGAGTTTTAAATGCAAAAAAAAGTCAAATTTATAGAATTATAAGGAATAAATTACATGGAAATGCAGATTTAAAAAGGAAAAAGGTGTTTAGCAACTTCAGGTTAAGAACCTTATTCTAGAGAAAACAAAACAGTAAAAGAACCCCCCCCCCAATAATCTCTCTCAAAACTAAAAAAAATCATGGACCACAGATTAAAAACCCATAAAAAATGCATATAATAATAGATAATAAACTCCTTGAAGGCAGAGACTATCTTTTATCCCTTCTTGTATTCCTAATATTTGCCATAATATATGGCATATAGTGATGTTTAACAATTTGGTATATACAAAATAATTTTGGAGGGTGTCAGACCTGGGAGGTGGAAAGTGGGGAGGAAACAAGAAAAACTTCTTTAGGAGGTCATACTTGAGTTCTTTAAAGGGAGCTAAGGATTGTGAGAGGGAGAGGAGAAAGGAATTTCAGGAATGGAAGAGGACTGCTTGTGTCAAGGAGGCAAGGAGCAGACAGAATGTGTAGAGAGCAGCAAATAGGATAATTTGAATTGTAAAATATATCTAAGGGAATAAAATCTATGGGGAAAAGTCCTTGGTTGTTTTTTTTTTTTAACTAGAAAATATTTCAGTTCCTGACTCAAACTTTTTCTTTTTTAGATTTTTGCAAGGCAATGGAACCCCATTGGTGGCTTGCCCAAGGCCACACAGCTTGGTAATTATTATGTATCTGAGTTCAGATTTGAACTCAGGCACTCCTGACTCCAGGGCTGGTGCTCTATCCACTGGGCCACCTAGCTGTCGCCTGACTCAAACATTTAAAAAGGTGAAAGAAAGTTTTGAAGAGCATATTTAAGACAAGCCGGTGAACTCTCCTCATAATAAGGAGGTATAGTGTGTTAAAACCCCTAGATTCTTCCTGAACACTATGTCTGAATGCTTTTTTGCCCTAGATTTCCTGCCTAGTACCACATTTCTTTATGTATATGGTATGTTTCTTATAAACTCGTTAATAACAGAGAGAAAACATAGTTTAGTGGATAGAGGGTCGGATGGGGTGTCAGAAAGACCTAGGTTCAAGTCTTGTCTTTAACTCATACAAACTGTAAGGGTAAATTATCTAATCTCTCAACATCCCCAAGCAACTCTCTAGAACAAGAAGTTTTGAATAGATCCCCAATCTAAATGAGTGTATGGTTTCTCTATCATTGGGAATTCCCCATACTGAAAGACTTTAGATATAGACCTCCAAACCACCTAAAAAGCCCTGAAAAAAGTGACACTGACAGGGTCTGAATTCTGGATTGTTTTCTATATTTTTATCCCTTACATCTGGAATATCTTTCAATATTTCTAATATTTGTGGGTTATTCTTTCTGAGCTCTTTTCTACACCAAAGCAGACCTTCACTTCTCTTTGCTTTAGGGGATTGAGTAAACTTGCAGTAATGAATTTATCCAAATCTAATTAGTTCTTATACAAAGGTTTTCCCTATCACCAGGCCTACCTTGGCAGCAAGTGCCAGAAATTTCCCTCAACTGGTATAACTTTTAAGGATCCAAGATCACCTTCAGGCTACCTTGAGGCATCAGAATAGTCTTTAATGGAGGGCCTGGCACCTAAGAAGTTCTGAACAAATATTTGTTCAATTGATTTAGATTAGTTCTGGTTGAAGTCCCTGAATGAAGTGACCTCTCAAGGTATGTCCCAGCCATGTGGTATCCAAGAGTTACTGAAACATATGTGGCCTAAAAGCCCATATGCTTTCAATTTCTTCTGAAGCACTGATGCTTTCACTGTGTTTGCACTGAGACCTGCCTTTCTCCAGATCCTTATACCATTGAACTCCTTCTGCCACATAGTCTGGAGGTGGAGGGAGGTTAAAATAGCACTGCAATGGAAGAGAGCCCAACCACTTCGTTTGGTATAATGGAATCCATTCCACTATGGTCCTAATTTCATCCACTAATGCAAGTCAACACCAAACATTAATGAGGGAAGGTTTCCAATTAGATATAGTCTGATACTGACCCTGCTTCTCAGTCACCTTCAATTGTCAGCGATAAAAAAGGACAGTTCAATCTGATATGGATCATTCACTCCAAATCTCCACAACTCATTTATGACAAACACAACCAACAGAGCATGGGGAACAGCAGAATTGTTTTTCATTATCCTGGCACATTGGCTTTCAACTACAACCGTAATGATCTTCAGTGGTTTTCCATACAGAGCACTGTTAATGAGCAGAGTGAGTACAAGAGACTGGTGACCAAATTTTCAGCTGACAATCTTAGCTTTCCAGTTGATTTTAGAAGGACTAATGGGCCATTGGGGAGAAGGAAAAAGGAGGGGGGGGATGAAAATATAGGAAAGGGAAGAACTGAAGACAATAAGAGATGCTGGTTATGACTGAGATTTAAGGGATGATGATGGTTAATGTCAGCATTGGTGAAATGAAGATTTGAGCACATCACTGCTGGGGTCTTGAAGCAGGGTGAAGTGTGGGGATAGGGAGATAGGGATATCCTGAAGACTACTAGATGGCCTAGTATATTGAGAATTGAACTTGGAGTGAGGAAGACCTGAGCTTGAATTCAGCCTCAGATACTTACTTATAATGTGAGTTAAGGTCTCTATATCTCATTTCTATTTCTGTAAGATGGTGAAAATAACAGCACCTCCCTCCCTGCATTGTTGTGAGAATCAAATGAGATAATACTTGTAAAGCACTTTGAAAACTTTAGTGCAATATAAATATCATCATTATCATCATCATCATCATTATTAAGCTGGAAGTATAGGATGAGAGATGGGTAGAAAATTAAGCTAGATATGGGAATATACTGGGAAACTAGAGTTCATGGCAGAGTTGTTGGTCAGAAGATAAATGGATTTATGGATTTATGGATTTGTTATCAGACAGTCTGTAATCATAGAATTCTGGACAGGACAAGGGCTTGTTAGGCAAGCAGGAATCACATGAGAAATGAAAACCAAGTATAGAAGTAGTCAAACCAGATAAACAAATAGGTAGTAGGAGGCAGGGTAAAAGGAAAACATTTGAAGGATCTGTGTTTGAATTTTGGTTCTGCTATAGATCACCTTTATGACCTTGGGTAAGTCATTTAATCTCTCTAGTTCTCAGTTTTTTTCATCTGTAAAATGGGAGGAAAGGTATTGATCACAATGGTCCCTTTAATGGTCCAAATAAGTATATAAAACAAAACAATAAAAATTATATTTATGTGTTGCTTTAAAGTTTGCCAAGTACTTCATCTACATTATTTCATTTGAGGCTACAATAATCTTGTCAGTTAGGTACTACAGGTGCTATCGCCATTTTACATATGAGAAAACTATAGTTCAAAGAAATCATGAGTTTCCCAATAAATATATCAGAGGCAGGATTTAAACTCAGACCTTCCAGACTCCCATGCCACCTTGCCTCCCCAGCCTAGAGAGAGCAAGACACAGAGAACTCCAAAAACTGAGCAGATAAATAGAAACCAGGAAACCTACAGGAAGTAGAGGGTAGTAAAGGACAGGGCAATGAGATCAGCACTGGACAGCAGACATAGAATTAACAGACTTCCATATAGTATCAACTTTCTATTCTTGTCTGAGAGACTCTCACAAGCTTCTTTCCCCCGGAACGGGCCAATCTTTTTTCTACAACTTGAGAATTCTGGGACCTATAGATGGCAATAGACAAATGGATACACATGTCTAGGGGCGTATGATGGGTCCCAAATGAAGGCAGATTCTGACATGTCTCTCACTAGGAGGTCAACAAAAATGATTTTTCTACCTTGTTATGAATAGTTTTCTAGTCTAAAAACATAAATGCTGATTCTTCTTCATTTGTGGCATTTGAAAGTTAATCCCTGAATCTCACTTGGAGTTATCACTGAGAAGCCCTGAAAAGTATATTCACAATGAGGTATCTAATCCTGAATCATGATCAGAGAATGTGAGAGGTAGAAACAACCTTCCAGATCATCTAATCTAATCTCCCTATTTCACAGAAGGAACTATCTTATAATAAGGTTCAGTCATCAAGTTAGTGGCAGAGTTCAGACTACTCCATTCTTTCCTGGTCCTAAGTCCAATGTTCTTTCTATTTATATCCTCACTTTTAAATAAATGATGAATAAACAAACTTCTATTAGCATGTGACAGGGATTCTGTTAAGCACAGGGATAAAAATATAAGAAAGCAAAATAGCCCCTATTCTCAATCTAATGAGAAGGAACATAACTCATAAAAGGGGCTAGGAATGAGGAATTAGGAATATACCTCATAAAAGTGGTTAGGAAGTGAGTTGAAAGCCTGTTACTAGGTTGAATAAGAAAAATGGCAACTTATTATGACCTAGGGTGGTTCTAAGCAGAATCTAAAGTTCTGGTGAGAGGGGACAAAAAAGATAAGAATGATAGTTGGAATATATGCAATGTGTTTTGAAAATGGTGTTCCAGTGCCTTTACATAATCATATGAACCCAACTAAATACTTTCCTCTTGCTGAATGAGAATCTGACATGTGCTTCCAACATGGCATTGTTTACAGGATTATAGAAAAGAGAAATGAAAATGAAGAGACCTCTTAGGCCCTGTATTCTAGCTTCCAAGCATCCTTGTAACACTGCTTCCTGTGTCCTTGGTTCAAGAGCTATGGATCAGTCAGGCTTCTTAAAAGCCCCAAGTGACCAAGCTCCACCTCTTCACTTGGAAGCCTAATCCAGACAATAACATATTTATTTCACTCTAAGTATTTCCTTAGGCTTCATTTACATTTACCTCTTTCTTAATTTCATCCCATTATCCTGAGAAGTTATTCTGTTTCTGCCTTTCTAAATAATATTGCTGCCTCTGATATATTTACATCCTTCAAATATTTATAGATTTCTCTGCCTTTCCTCAGTCATTAGCCAAACCAGACAAATTGAACACTCTTCTCTGCCTCCATAAATCAATGCCTGAATGGCTGTCATCTCATCTGCTGGTCTTCCTAATACATGCCTTCCCATTTCAAAGGGACTCAGAAGAGCCTCCATTTATTCCTTGAAGGTTGAATATTACCACTGTCATCTACTTTCTTGTCACCTGATAAAAGGCAGTAAGTGGATGTTTATTGCCACATTTTCTTGCCCCTTACAGTATCAAGTTCAATTCCTTTTTCTCCCAAACCCTTTGATACTGAGATCATGACTCCTAAGTCAAAGGTGGCTCCTTTACATGTAACCAAGTGGTCTTTGAATACTTTTAATTCATATGTTGGATTTTGGGTAGATTATTCTCTTCAGAGCATACAGAAGTCCATTTAGAGCAAATATCACATGCCTGACTTCACTGATGTCTCCTTTGTTATCATAACTTTCACCATAATGAGCTTAATGGTGTTTTAGATTATTGCTTTCCTGGGTAATAACTAGCATTCTCACCCTCCTTCCTTCTCCAAATTAAACCCCAATTTATCCATCCCCTTCAATGTGGCAGCATTATTTATTCTCAATGGTGTTTCTATTTCCTCTTAATAAAATATCACCTGAAAATTTCATTAAAGTGCTATTTACTCTCCCTTTAAGATCATTAATGGAAATGATTAAGGGTTGGGAAATAAGAACTATGAGGAAAGGTTAAAAGACCTGGGATTATTTAGCCTAAAGGAGAGAAGTGACTTAATCATAGCTTTCAATTATACGAAAGGCTCTTATGCAGAGGAAGAAAACTAGTAGTTTCCCTTTCTTTACTGATGAATAAAAAAGAGGAAATGGACTTAAACTAAAACCAGAGGGATTCAAATTAGGAACAATGAAAAATTTCCTGTGTGTTATAGAGGAAAGAATCATGACTTAGAATCAGAAGAGCTGAGTGTGAGTCTTCAGTGTTATCACAAGCTGTAAGATAAGTTACTTCATTTTTTGTGATCCCATTTTCCTTATCAGTAAAATGAGGAAGTTGGACTAGATGATCTCTGTACTCCTTTCCAGCTCTAATGATTGATCTTGACACTATGAGGATGATTTGATCTTACTGGCATTGCAGAAAGAGTATTGAATTTGGAACCTGACCTTGGCCATATTGTTTAACCTCTCACCCTCAGTTTTCCAATTTATTAAATGAGAATAATAACACTTACTCTGCTTGCCCTAGATTTTGTGAGGAATCCCTCACTGCATTGCTTCATCTTGGTTTATTCCCTCTAAATTATGTCTAGTGTTCCAAGCCTTTCTTCTCTTCCCTAATAAGATTTTAGGTAATGAGAACTAACAGAAAATAATTTAGATTTGGGAGCAGGGTAGGAACAGTTATCCTTCACAGGGCTATATTTATACTTAATATCCCACACTCTGATTTTGTACATGCTGTTCTCCACACTTAGAAAACAATCTCTAGATTGTCCAGAGCACCAATCCTGGATCAGGAGGACCTGAGTTCAAATCTGGCCTCAGATACTTAATAATTGACCAGCTGTGTGACCTTTGGCAAGTCACTTAACTCCATTACCTCAAATAAAAATAAAAAAAGAAAAACAATTACTTTTTGCATCTGCCTCAGAGAATTCCTGACTTTCTTCAAAGGTTAACTCAATTACAATCATCTATAAGAAGTATATTCTGTACCCTGCAATTGGTAGGAGATTCTCTCTCCTCTCTCTCTGTCTATGTCTATATGAATATAATTTTGCATGTAATGGTTTTTTCAATAGAATATAAGCTCCTTAAAGGCAAGAAGCATTTCATTTTTTCTTTCCCTTTAGACATAAGTGCTTAATAATTGCTACATGGATAAATGAATCAATGAAGTTGCCGTTCGTTTTTACCATCAGAAATTTTTAAATTATATACAAAAGTGATTATCAGGATGATTACACAAAACGCAGTTATAAATGTATACCTTTTATTGATTCAGACAGCAAATCTATGCTTTGCAAATTTATTGTTTCTTATTGCACTGAAGACCTTGGATTGAAGTGAGGGACCCTAAACATCCAAATATAAACTAGGGAAACATAACAGAAATACAGATCATAGTTGTCTTCCTTTGGGGCAATAACCAACCAATATTGGTGGATTTGGAATGAATGGTTCACTCTTCTTATTGCACCCCAAACAAGGACATCATTAAATTTATGTGTGTTTCATAATCAAACTCAGTGGGAAAACATGTTTACTTTAGATTATGATTGTGAGAGGATGAAAAATCTTTGCTGATTGACATTTTATAATACACCCCATCTACAAGAGCATAATTTCTAACGAGGCTGAGCACATGAAACTCTCTCTCTTAATTTCTAGGAACATTACATGCAACAAACAACACCTCAAGATGTCATTCTGCCAACAATACATTTTGAAAATCCCCCCAAACTGAGATTTTTTTTTAAAAAAAGGATTTGACATTAAAATGTCATTCTAAAAGAAAACTATGCCTTAATGCCAGGGGAATGAATCTCTAATGATTACTTCTCAGATTTTGTAACAAACAAATGGGGAATAGATTTTGAAGAAGGGAGATCCGAACATAGAATATAGGGTAAGAAAAGAATGCAGACATCCACTCCAACACTCTTATTTTCTATATAGAGTAAATGAATCCCAGAAATCGCAGATGGCCTACCCAGTACGTGGCTAGCCAGCTAGAGAGTGGTAAGGCTGAGCCATGTAAAAGGGTCTTTGCTGATTTCATTTGCCCCTATGATCCTGGTGCCAATATTTGTAAAAGATAAGATTTGTCAGAGAGCATGGGGAATGGGATCATTATTGATAGCCATGAGAAAATGACAACAGAAAAGAGCAACAGCAACAACAACAAAGCATACCTTACCACCATTTTATCTTCTATAGGAAAAAGACTTTGGCCCCTTTAAAAGAATAACCTCTGATAAGAAATTAAGTCTAATAAGAGCCTCTTGTAGGCCTGAGGCACTGAGAGGAAATAATTGGTAAGATGGGTTGAACAGTAAGGCCTAAGGTAGCTGTGAATAGACACATTGGATTGTGTCTATTTTTGACCTTTCTTTGGTCAGGAAAGATGGGAGTTTTGTCGTCGTCGTCGTCGTCGTCGTCGTCGTTGTTGTTTGAACCTTAGGAAGATCAGAGAACTATAGGGAAGTGACCCTATAGTTTATTAGGAAATGACTCTATCCCTGAGGCAAGGAGACAGTTCTGCCCAAAATAGGTCTAATCCAGACAATAATTGGTCAAACCCAGAAGTATTTGAATAAGGCCATATATATAATATGGGAAAAGTCCAAAATGCAAAGAATTTTGACCTAAGGTAATTTTGCATTTTATTCCTGGGAGAACAACAGAATTTAGGCCTAACAGTGATGAGTTAAATTGCTGAAATCTAGTAAAACTGACTATGTTCTTTGGTATTATTTTTTTTTAAATTGGTGGAAAATGATAGCTTTAATAAATTAATATGCAAATGTGGGCAATTGGTGCTTCAAATGATAATTACACTCTTGTTTTAATGTATTTTCACTTGCCAAAAATTAGGTTTGATGGAAACATATTCTTCATCTCACTTCTCTTAATAATCTCTATTTGGGGATAACCTAATTCTTTCAAATAAATCAGTTCTCCTGGTTCCTAGCACACTATTCTTTCCATAACACAATGTTGCCTCTCTCCTAACTCTATTGTGATGACAATAACAATTATATAGAAGTCAGTAATATCTCTAAAACATAGGTGATAAATAGGAAAGAAACCCTGGTTGTGTTTTTTTTGTTTGTTTTATGATTCCCAAATGAATAAGTATGCTATAAGGAAGATCTCTACAACTTAACAAGGTGGTATGATAGATTAAGGGTGTAAACAGGAACATGGCTTGGAAAATGAATCATATTGACTAAATTCTAGAAGGGAAACATCCTCCTTGTGTGAAATACTATATTCAGGGCCCCAGATCTTCTTTCTTCCTATTTCTTCATTGGAGCATAGGACTTTAGAGATCATCTGGTAGAGTCTCTTCATGTTACAGATGAGAAAACTGAGATTAAGGAAATTAAAGGAGATTAAGCAGTTTGCTCAATATTACACAGCTAATATGAAAGAACCGGGATTTGAACCCTTCTGATTTTAGACGCAATATATTTTTTGTTGTACTTTTCCTTCCTTCCTTCCTTGCTAAAGTCATCCTCATTTGTCAATTAAAAACTCTAATTTGAATCCATTCATAATGATTGGAAAATTAATTATTTATTCAAGCAAACTGGATATTGCATAGCTGAGAGAGAGATAGAGAGAGAGAGATTGAGAGTCAGTCAGTCAGAGACAGAGAGACAGAGACAGAGTCAGAGAGGGTGCTAGGCCAGGTATATGGTTTTCTCGCTTACCTAGAGGATTTTCCTCTCCCTAACATTTGCTGTTGTGGTAGTGACCAGAAACAGAGCAATCATTAAATAATTATTATTTAAAATGTGTATATTATGCCACTCATTATGCTAAACACTGGGGGAAAAGAGGCAAAAGGGAACTTTTGATATCAAAAATTAGGTTTAATATAGAGTAGTTGGAAGACTTCAAGAAGAATTTTGAACAGGAGTAAGCAGGTCACATGTTAATGATGAATGACAGTGTAGTCTGGATATGTGCAGGAGAAAAAGTGCTACTTCTTTAAGTATTTGACCCTTTGGAAGAAGTATTTTCTTCCTTTTGACAATTCCTGAAGAAATAGTTTCTTTTTCCCCCCACCTTAGAATTTATCCTTAATGAGCTCAATTTCCCTACTTTTCTAAGCAATCATTACAGGGGTTAAGGAGAAAATATAAAACATGGTCTTTGCTCTTAATCTAGCTGGAGAGTAAAAACTAATACATATAACTCAGGAAAGAATTAGATAGATAACAAATCCACACAAAAAGGTATCATCTCTGTTTTCAGGTGACTAACATCTGATGCCATCATTCAGAGAAGATCCAACTAGCTAGTTCCATTTGGTGTTGTTGTGTTTTTTTTTAAATTTAAGGCAATGGGCTTAAATGACTTGCCCAAGGTCACACAGCTAGGCAATTATTATGTGTCTGAGGGTGGACTTGAACTCAGGTCCTACTGACTCCAGGGCCGCTGTTCTATCCACTATGCTACCTAGTTGCCCTACTTGTTCCATTTTAAGTGTAATCTAGTTAACAAATCAATCAAACAATAAACCTTTATTATTTGCCTATTATGTACCAGGCACTTTGCTGAGTAATAGAGATACAAAAAAGTGAAAGACAATTCCTACCCCTTAATCCAATGGGGGAGGGAGTGTGAGGAGTGTGACAAATATATATAAAAGGATAAATAGGGAAGAAATTAACAAAGGGAAGGCATTAGAATATTTTTAACATTTAACATTGAAATACATTTAATATTTTGAAAGAAAGTTTGCAGACACCAGATTAAGAACACTTGGATTAGATGATGGTCTTCTTGCTTTCTGCATTGGAAACAGATAGGTAAAGTGAAAGATGATTAGATTTGAAGTCAGAAAACCTGAGTTTAGGTCTCAGTTTTTCTCTTTAGTATGTATGTGACATCAAGAAAGTCACTTGGATTTCAATTTCCTTATATGTAAAATGAAGGAATTAGACTTTAAAATAATCTTTTAAAGTTCTTTGCACTCTATATTTATTGTACTCTGATTTCTATGGTTATTGCAAATGAATTCAAAAGTTCTACAAAACAAAAACCTCAAAATACATTTAGGGGAAGCTGTGGTTCACAATTTGTTCTAGTCTTTTTAATTGCTATTTTATTTTTTCAAATACATGTTATGAAAGTTTTTTAACATTCATCTATATGTATATGCATATTTTTAAATTGTAAAATTTTCTTCTAACCTCCCTTCCCATCCCCCTCCCCTTAGCAGCAAACTGTCAGATTAATACTGTACATAAATATTTGTTCTAAACATGTTTACAGATTAGGCATTTTTGGTATGAGAAATTAGTATCAAGGGAAAGAAGTACATGAGAGAAAATTTTAAAATAGTGAATGTAGTTTTGTTTTGTTTTGTTTCTCTTCTTCTGGATGGGAATAACACTGTCCATACATGATCTAATAGCGTTTACCCAGCTCTATGAACTGTTGAGAGGGACTGCTTGCATCGAGATTGATCATCTCCTAATGTTGTTTATGTTCTCTTGGTTGTGCTCCCTTCGCTCGGCATCAGATCCAGTCATTCATTGTATGCTTCTCTAGAGTCTGACCATTCATGTTTCTTATAGAACAATACTATTCCATAATATTCATATACCATAACTTGGTCAACCATTCCCCAATTGATGGGCCATTCCCTCAATTTCCAAATCTTTGCCACTACAAAAAGAACTGCTATGATTTCTTCTGGATAAAGACCTAGAATTTCTGCATCAAAGAGTATGAACAGTTTTTATTGCTCTCCAGAATGGATGGATTCGTTCACAACTCCAACATTGATCATTTTCCCTTTTTGTCATCTTAGTCAGTCTGATAGGTGTGAGGTGATACTTGTAGTTGCTTTAATTTGCATTTCTCTAATCAATAATTATTTGGAGCATTTTTCATATGATTATATATAGCTTTAATTTCTTTATTTGAAAACTGTCTATTCACATTTTTTTGACCATTTATCAATTGGGAAATGACTTGTAACCTTATAAATTTGATGTAATTCTACATATATTTTAGAAATGAGACTTTCATCAGAACTAGCTGTGAAGATTGTTTCCCAGCTTGGGAACGCATTAGAACTGAGATATTTTGGGGGGGAGGATTCCTGTAAAAGATGGGATCTTAGTTGGGACTCAAAGGAAGCTAAGTCAATAGGTAGTGTTGAGGAGGGACAGTGTTCCAGATAATGGGAGATAGAGAAAATTTTCAAAGTTAAAGGAGTGTCTTATCCAAGGAGCCAGGAAGCTGCTAGGTGGTACAGTGGATAGAGCATTGGCCTTGGAGTCAGGAGTAGTAGCTGTGTGTCCTTGGGCAAGTCACTTAACCCTGATTGCCTCAAATCCAAAGCCATCTCCAGTTGTCCTGACACATTTGGTCACTGAACCCAGATGACTTTAGAGGAGAAAGTGGAGCTGGTGAATAAATAAAGCACTCATCACTCAAAACTAATTCATGTGCTTGTCATGGTATCACCTCCCTGAATATGTTTTGGGAAGTAAGGTGTATGAAGAATGGAAAAATAGGAGAGGGTTAGGATATGAAGAACTTTGAATGCTAAAAAGAGAATTTTCCATTTGCTCTTGAAGGCAATAGGAAACTGTTGGACTTTACTGAATAGTGAAGATTAGGGTTGGGGGTGGTGGTGGTATAACTGACATTATCATAGTGACTGAATGGAAAGAATAGATTGATGTGAGGAGAGACTTGAAGTAGGCAGACCCATTAGCATTACAATAGTAATTGTATTACAATAATAAAGGTGGTTATTTGATGGTGAAGGTCAGTGTGATGGCCATATCAGAGAAAAGAAGGAGGCATATTTGGGAGAATTTATAGAGGTGAAATCAACAGACCTTGACACAGATTGGATATAGGGGGTGAGAGAGTGAGGAGTCCAGGATGACTGCTAGTTTATGAGTGAGAGACAGGGAGGAGGATGTTGGTCACTACAGCAATTAGGGAGGTAGAGGAGGATTTAGAGGAAAAGATAATTAGGCAATTTTGGAAGCATTGAGTTGATGTCTATCGGACATCCAATTTGAGATGTCTGAAAGGCAGTTGGAGATGGGAAATTGGAGGTCAGCAGAGATTGGGACAAGATTTGGTGAGAGGATTGGAGTAGATTTGAAAATAATTAATGTTGAACTGGTAATTAAATTCACAGGAGTTGATCAGATAATTAGGGTCAGGGTGGATAAATGATTATCAGTGTATATGTCAGTGTTTGATCAGCAGTCCCTGCCCAACTGTTCCAACAGCTTCTTAAAGCAATTGTGAAAATCATAACAGAATCTGTATTGCCAGGTGATGGCTTCTGTGGGATCCTCAGTTTCTCTATGGAGATGAAGTCAAATGCTGGTCATTAGAAGTAGATAAATTGTAGTTGGTTTTCCTGGAGCAAAGGGAGCATTATTTACTGAGAAAGTATACCAAAAGTTGTGCTCAATCAAGCAAGTTTATAAGTAAAACAGAAATAAAAGGCTAGACAGGAATCATGAAATGTATAGTTATCCAAAGCTGGGAGGCAAGGACTCATTGAGTAAGTCAATTGGAAGGACCAATCAGAAGGACCAGTACTAGGTATCAGTGACTCTCCTGCTCCAGACAGTATCCTTTTTATTTGAAGTGCATACTAGGCAATTTTTGCCTCAATGTTATCATGTAGCTGGATGACTCCTCAAAGGCTAGATGACTCTAGCTCCAGAGTATTAACTCTTCAAGTAAGTGACTCTTTAAGCAAACATTCCAGAGTAGAAGGAATAGTTTCCTCCACCATTTCCTTCATCATACATGGTTCTTTCCACCTGTTATATCATAAATAGAACTATTCATCAGAGTAGCCTCTAAATAAAGACTTCGCTCATAAGGTCAGTTGCAGAGGTCACTTGAACCAGACAGACCTTTGTTCTATTATTGTACATAGACTACATTATAGTCTTAATTGTAAGTTCTGCAAGATCAATGATGATATAGTTTTTCTATATCCCTCTCCTGACTGCAGAGATGACCACATTGCTCCTAAATTTATATTTTAAACAATAAAACTGGCTGAAATGACTAATTAAAGATCCAGAAAACTGCTTTCTGTTTCCCTTCTGTCAACAGCCAGGATCATAGAGCAATCAGTTATCTTTCTTTTAACTAATACACTACCCTTTAATTTTATGTCCTTGGCTCTATGTCTTTTAGTGTCTATCAATCCTGTGTCATTCATGGCTCTGTTCCCACCCATCCACCATTCTCATTCGTTTCAGAATCAGCCACTCATACTTCAGTAATTATGGTTAAATGGTATCTTAATTAGATTAGTAAAAATTTGGTAAAATCAGGGAAAACACTTTATAGGTCTAGTCCAATGGCAAACCCTGGTTGGATTCCATTCACCTTTTCCTCTCCTTTTACCTGTAGGGTAAGAGATTTCAATAGCCTATTAATTGGGTATGTTATTTTCTCTCTGTTCCATTTCTGATTCTCATTCCACTCTATTGCAAAAGCCTTTTCTTGACTCTTATATATGAAATATCTTAACCGATTTTACCTCTCCTTTCCTTCTCCCAGTACATTCCTTTTTCTCCCATTGACTCCATCTTTATATTATACCTTCATATTCAGTTCTCTCCTATACCTTTTCCAATATGCTCCTCCCAACCGCTCTATTAATTGAGTTGGTTTATATGAATTATCAGTATCATCTCCCCATGCAGGAATACAAGCAGCTCAACATCATTAAATTCCTCATGATTTACCCTTCTCATACCCTCTCTTTCATTGAGTCCTGTACTTGGAGATCAAACTTGCTGTTCAGCTGTGGTTGTTTCAACAGGAAAGATTGAAATTCCCCTATTTCATGAAATGTACATATTTTCTCCTGGAGGAGGATGTTCAATTTTTCTGGGCTCTTTTGCCTTCCAGAATATTATTTTCCAGTCACTACAAGTCTTTAATGTAGGCCCTGTTAAGTCCTGTATAATCCTGACTGCAGTGCCACAATATTTGAATTGTTTCTTTCTGGCTGCTTGTAATATTTTCTCTTTGGTTTGTAGTTCTGGAATATAGTTATAATATTCCTGGGAATTTTTTGGGGGGTGGGGTAGATCTCTTTTAGGAGGTGCTGGGTGGATGCCCTCAATTTCTATTTTACCCTCTGCTTCTAGGATGTTGGTAATTTTCCTGGAGAATTTCTTGAAAAATAAAGTCTAGGTTCTTTTCCTGGTCATGACTTTCAGGCAGCTCAATATTTTCAAAATTATCTCTTCTGGATCTGTTTTCCAGGTTAGTTGTTTTTCCCAATAAGATATTTCACATTTTCTTCTGGTTTTTCATTGTTTTGTTTTTGTTTTATTGTTACTCAATTTCTCACAAAGTCATCTGCTTCCCTTAGCTCCATTCTACATTTTAAGGAGTTCTCTTCTATAGAGAGCTTCTTATCTTGTTTTCCATGTGGCCAATTCTGCTTATTAAGGCATTTTTTTCCTCATTAACTTTTTGTATTACTTTTCCCATTTGACCTAAATTGTTTTTTTTTGAACCCACAGAAGACTTTATTATTTTTTTGCCTTTTAACATTTTATTTGTTTTCCAGTTATATACAATAGTAATATGTACCTATCATTTTTGTAAGGTTTTGAATTTTACAATTCCACCCCTTCCCTCCCTCCCTACGGAAGACTGTCTGATAGTCTCTACATTGTTTCCATGCTATACATTGATGTAAATTGAATGTGTTATAAGAGTAAACATAAACCCCCTCTCCCTCCCAAGAAGATGAGAAACCTCAAGAAGAGAGAGAGAGAGAGAGAGAGAGAGAGAGAGAGAGAGAGAGAGAGAGAGAGAGAGAGAAAATTGTACTTCAGTCTGTGTTCAGATTTCAATGGCTCTGTCTCTGGGTTGAGTTGCTTTCTTTATCATAAGTCCAACACAGAAGTTGCTTCAATATTTTTTCTCACAGTTTCTAATACTAGCTGTACCTCTACTCTATTCCTCCCCATTCTCATTTATTCTATTCTGTCTCTCCTCTTTCATGCTGGCCCTGTCCAAAATTGTGTTGAATCCTCTCCCTCCATCTTCCCTCTCTTCTATCACCTATTCCCCCCCACTGCCCTCCCCCATTCCCCCTTATCCTATCCCTTTCTTCTTATTTTTCTCTAGAGTAAGCTAGATTTCCTCACTTTATTAAGTGTGTATGTTCTTTCTTCTCTGAGCTATCTGATGAGAATGAAGTCTCATTTATTCCCCTTTGCCTCCCCCCTTTCCACTCCATTGAAAAAACTTTTCTTGACTCTCCCGTGAAATTTCTTAGCTTCTTCTTCATCTCCTTTCCCTTCCTCCCAGTACTTTCCTTTATCACCCATTAACTCCATCTTTTTACTTTATTATACCATTATATTCAGCTCCTTCCTGTGCCGTCTTCCTGCTCCTTCTAACAGCTCTTATAAATGAGAAAGTTCATATGAGTTATCAGTATCTTCTTCCCATGCAGGAATACAAACAGTTCAATATCATTAAGTTCCTCATAGTTAGTCCTTCTCTTCCACTTTCTCTCTATAGTTCACCAGAGTCCTGTACTTGGAGATCAAACTTTCTGTTCAGCTCTGGTTGTTTCAAGAGGAAAGTTTGAAAGTCCTGTGTTTCATTGAAAGTCCATCTTTTCCCCTGAAAGAGGATGTTCAGTTTTGCTAGGTAATTGATTCTTGGTTGTAAACCAAGATCTTTTGCTTTCCAGAATATCATATTCCAATCCCTATGAGCCCTTAATGTAGATGCTACCAGATTCTGTGTAATCCTGACTATGGAGCCTCGGTAGTTGAATTGTTTGTTTCTGGCATTTTTAAAATTTTATCTTTAATTTGGTAATTTTGGAATTTAGCTATAATATTCCTGGGAGTTTTTCTTTTGGGATCTCTTTCTGGAGGTGACCAGTGAATTCTCTTGATTTCTATTTTACCTTCTGCTTCTAGGATCTCAGGGCAATTTTGCTGCATTATTTTTTGAAAAATGAAGTCTAGGTTCTTCTCCTGATCATGGCTTTCAGACAGCCCAACAATTTTTAAATTACTTCTTCTGGATCTGTTTTCAAGGTCAGTTGTTTTTTTCAGTGAGATATTTCACATTATCTTCTACTTTCTGGCTTTTTTGGAAGAGTTTTATTTCTTCCTAATTTCTTGCAAAGTCATCAGTTTCCTTTAGTTCCATTCTGCATTTGAGGGAATTATTTTCTTCAGAGAGCTTTTTTATCTCCTTTTCCAGCTGGCCACTTCTGCCTTTTAAGGCATTCTTCTCCTCATTTGCCTTTTTGTTTTGCTTTTTTTCCATTAGGCCTAAACTGGTTTTTAGCATATTATTTTCTTCAGTATTTTTTGGTATATCTTTCACCAAGCTGTTGATTGTTGTTTTCATGATTTTTCTGCATCACTCTCATTTCTCCTCCCAATTTTTCCCTCTACCTCCCTTAATTGCTTTTCAAAGTCCTTTTTGAGCTCATCCATAGTCTGAGCCCATTTTCTTTTTCTCTTGGAGGTTTTGGATATGGAAGTTTAGATTTTGTCATCATCTGAGTATGTTGTTTTGATCTTCCATGGGACTAAAGTAATTCTCTATGATCATATTCTTCTTTTTCTGTTTGCTCATTTCCTAAGCCCAATACAGTACTTACAAGGCTTTGGATTTTTTTTGGGGGGGGGACACCCCACTGGGACCTTTATTCCTCCAAGGTCTTTTGCTCTCTTGCCTGTGCTTTGATATGTAGATGCCCACCCCATACTTCCCTCTGCCCTGGGGTTATAAGGAGGATCCTGCTATCTTAGTATGGAAGCCTAAACTACAACCTGGATCTGAGTATAGGCAAACAGTAGAGTCCAACACCAGGGAGTGCAGAAAAATCTCTGCAGACTTCCCTTACTGTCTCTGGGGGTGCAGGCTGCTTTCTCCCGATTCTTGCTGCAGATTCTGAGGCTGGTGCTCCTCACTTCACACTCATTCTGGTGCAGCAGAGTTCTCTCATGGTCCCTTCAAGCTATTTCCAGTGATATCCAGTCTGTGCTGTGCTGTGCTGTGCTATGCTGTTCTGTTCTGTTCTGTGGCCACAGCTGTTTTTCCAACCCCCAGTCCTAGTGAAACACACCTTTCCCACAGAATTTCTAAGTTATCTTGGACTGGGAAAATGTATCACTCAGTCTTTCTGTGTGTTCTGCCCCTCTAAAGTTTGGCTAGAGTCATCATTTGTTTGTTTTTTTGGAGTTTGGAGGGGAAGGAATTCCCTAGAAATGCTGCCTTCATGCTGCCATCTTGGCTCCGTCCCCCTAAACTGGTTTTAAACAGGTTGTTTTCTTCTGAATTTTTTGGTATCTCATTGACCAAGCTGCTGACTTGGCTTTCATGTTTTCCCCTTCATTGCTCTCATTTTTCTTCCACTTTTTTCTTTGCCTCCCTTGATTTTTTTTTGAGCTGTTCCATAACCTGAGCCCAACTCTTATTTTTCTTCTAGACTTTGGATACAGAAGCTTAGATTTTTTTTTTTCATCTTCTGAGTTTGCGTTTTGATTCTCCATGGGATCAAGATAATTATCTATGGTCAGGTTCTTTTTTTTTCCTGTTTGCTCATTTCCCCAGCCTGTGCCCTGGTTTTTAGGTACTTCCCAAGCTTTTGAGTGTTATTGGAACACCCTCACAAGGACTTCAGTTCCTTCAATGTCTTATGAGAGGGTCTGACTGCCCTGCTTACCTGTGCTCTGGTCTATGGATGACCATAAGCACTAATCCTCTGCCCTAGAGCAGTGAGGAGAGTCCTTGCTCTATGACAAAGGGGGGCCCCAGACTGCCACCAGGGTCTTAAAATAGATGAAGACACAGATCCCTGTCCCAGGGATAGTGGAGAGATCTCAACAGTCTTCCCCATCCCCTTACCTTCCATGGCTGAGCACTCTGGAAACAGCTGCCTGGCAGTTCCCTCCTGAGTACCTCCCAGGACTTGCTTCTGTTTCCCAGACAAGGGCTGTGCTGAGGGCCATGCTGGCCTGGACTCTGCACTCACTCTGGCAGAGTTTTACCTGCTGATCTTCCAAATTGTGCTTGGTGATCCCTGGGTTGGGAAGTCTGGATATTGCTTCTGCTGCCACAAGTTATTACCACTATGGATCCAGGTGCCCCGGACTGTTTCTGGAAGACTGAGATTGTTCTGCCCAGTATAGCACAATCCTGGCTGCTCTGCCTGAACCCGATGGAACAGAGCCTTCCCATGGATCTTCAAGTTACCTTGGACTGGAGAATTGTTTCACTGGGTCTTTCTGTGGGTTCTGCCTTTCTAAAATTTAGTTAGAGTCATAATTTTAAGGTTTTTGGAATATTTTGGAAGAGATTTTTTGGGAAATCCTTCCCTTACAACACCATCTTCCTTTCAGCTAAATGTCTTATATTAGCTATTATTATTGTGTGCTTCTCACCTTTGTCTTTTTCTTTCCCATTATAACTCCATATACCTACTGACCAGTATGGAAACATCTTGTACATTCCCCTGAGAAGTCACTCTCAGGACCTACACACTCTTTGGTTTTTAAACCTTCTGGGAGACCTATTCCAGGGAGAAAGTGTTTAACTCCCTAGACATGGGTCCATTATATTTTCTCAGATTCAACACTTTCCTATGGGACTAGTAAATTCTGATTGCATTGAATATTACCACCACATTGCAAAGTAAATCAGGAACTTATAACAATATACCTTTTAGTTAATGTATTATTTGCTGTCTTCTTGTAATATTAAAAAATAGACCTTAGGTTTAGAATTTGATTGTATTTAAAAAAATACAAAACTGAGACTCTCGTTATGGCAACACCTGAGCAAGAAAACTGAGGTTTTGGGAGTCTTACCAGCATCAGTTAAAAGGTACTTTTCCTATACTGTAATTCATGCTTCATATATATGTGTATATATATACATATACATATATATATATATACATATATATGTATATATATTTGTTTATATATTGTATCCCCCACTAGACTATAAAGTTTTTGAAGGCAAGAACCATTTTTTTGCCTCTTTTTGTATCCCCCAGCTCTTAACACAATGGCTAGCACATAGTAGACACTTAATAAATGTAAATTGATTTATTATCACATTAGAAACCCTCATAAGGAAGCCAAACCACCAAAGAAGAATTGAAGTCTTGTTTTGCTTCTTTTTCAGCATATCATATGAAGAGAATATTAGGTCTGTCCAATTATTTGGAGGTTTAAGACCAGGATGGAAAATTTGCTCAGATTTAGAACAATAGCATCCTTTTTATTTGGAAAACAGTCATAGAGGACCAGTCCAGCATGTTTTGAAGGCAGAGGAGTAGAAATGCCAAAGTACAAATTTCCCTTCCGAGCTGACCCAAACAAATACTAAGGCTTAATATATGAAATCTTTTGAAAATGACAACTATTTCCAAACTGCAGTGCCATTTGCTAGTTCTTTGGCAAGAAGAATGAGGACTTGCTGGAATGATTACACTCTTTTTCATGGAGCCTCCCACCATGAAGAGGAAGGGGAAAAGAATCATTCAACATGGTCATGAAAAATGCTTTGTGCCAAATATTTTAACTATCACGAAAATAGCCCAGTTTGGTGAGGTCTCAAACTTTGCATAGCAACCTAGCTACGAAATATACTCCCCTCATATTCCTTTCTTTGTTTTATGGGGTGTTTTGGCAGAGGCTCTTATGACTATAAACAACTGGTGGGACTGGAGGGGAGATAATTTGGTGGATGATTACCTGTCTTCCTTCCCTGTGGGAGAGGTAGGGAAACAATCCAACATTCTGACTTGATGGTTCAGTTTCTGTAATAGAGGACTCCTGTCCTGCAGTCCATCTTCTCAAGCACCCACAGACTCACAGGAGAGTCACAGAAGGACTGTTCCAAGAAGTTTCAAATCCCAATAGGGCCAGGGATTTCAGGTGTAGTACAACACATTTCCATGTTTGTACCACTGGGAAAATGCTTCTCATTATCAAAAGGACAGAAGGAGGAGGAAGGGAGAAAGGAAAGCACTTTTGTGAAGGTGATCTGTTCCACTCATATGGCATTTATTATATTCTGTCTAGACTGGGGCTCTTAACCTGGAATCCAAGAATTCATTTAAAATTTTTTTTTGATAACTGTATTTCACTATAATTGGTTTCTTTTGTAATCCAATGTATTTTTCTTTATGCACTTTAAGACATTTTTCTGAAAAGGGGTCCTAGGCTCCATCAGATTGCCAAAGGGGACCAACCAAAAAGAGGTTAAGAAGTCTTAGTTTATTGTATAATACTATTATTTGTGTACATGTCTTTCCTTCCCCTCTTTCCCATTAATTAAATTAGGCTCTTGGAATAAAGAGGTTTTGCTTTATATTTCTCTATATTCCCCCACAGTTCCTTACCTAGTGTCTTGAACTTAACAGATGCTTATTAGTCAGTGAATGAATAAATGGATCATTTAACCCCAATTTAGTTGAGATTGATACACTTCCCCCTTTCCCTTTCTCCCAAGTAACTCAAAAGAGTTTAGAATATTTTATAGAAAAATCAGGGCTTACAACAAACTGAGACTTATTCAAAAAAACTGGGACTTAGCTACATGTTGAAAGTGTTGTTCAAATAATATATTAATTCAATAAAAGAGTTGGGATAAAGTATCAACTCGAGTTCAAGAACATCACAGATATTAGAGAGAAAGGAAACTTTTGTCCATGGATTTAAATTTGGAAAGGACTCTAGATGCTATTGTGTCCAACCTTCTAATTTTATAAATCAGGAAATAGAGATTCATAGAGATTATGTGACTTGCTCAAGGTCACAGAGGTACAATTCAGATTTAAGTTCCAGATGACTCAAGTTAAGCATTTTTAGTTTAGTTCTCTTTCTATTTCACCAACTCTCAGTAATGAGTGAGGTGATTGTAAAGGAAATAATTTAGTGGATATGTCATTTTTTCTTTTATAGTAAGGCTTGAAAAATTACTTTTTTCAAGAGATTTGCAATTGGATTTAAATATGCATTTAGAATAAGGCTGTCAATAGGTGGCATTAGATATCTTGACTACTTTGCACAAATTATTTGGTATAATAGGTAATAGCGACTTAATGGAGATTATAATGCTCATCTATTAAAAATATACAATATATTCAATTATCTGTTAAAGAGATAACCTTGAAGTAGTTTTCGTATAACAAGTTTCAAAGAAATAAACACCTAGGTACAATCTAAAATCTTTGTTACTTATCCTTAACGGTTATGCTTTTTTAATCTTTTTCTTTCCATTTTGGATAGCTACAGAGAAAGAGAATTTTAGTTCTCTTTCTCAAGAACCCTTAGTGCAAAAATGTCAGGGTTTTGGGGTCTCTTCCTAGTTCTTTGGTTTGCATCACCTGGAATTAAAACCCAGATGAAACTTCACATCTTGAAGGACACTAGTAATTATCTTATTCAAAGTAATAATGACTTTGCAGTTCAGGAAACTGAGACCCAGAGAATGGAAATCATTTGCTGATGGCTTCAAAGTTAGTAAATAGCAGCCCTGAGATCAAACCCCATGAAATTACAAAATCTCAATAATTATAAGTGTAGTCCTGGCTGAACAGATGGGAGCTCAGAAATTATCTGGTCTCACTTCTAGATAACAGGAATCTCTTTACAGTAGCCCAGAGAAGTGGTCAGCCAACTTATGCTGGAAGACCTGGAGTGACTGGAAGTCCTCTACCTTCAGAAGAATTTCATTTTACTTTGGTATAATTTTAATAGTTAGCTTTAATAATTAGCTTTTGGTACAAACAAAGCAAAACAAATCTTACCCTTCTTCCATGAAATAGTCTGCTCTATTCTGCCCAGATCAGATCACATTTGGCATAGATATAGTTCTAAGTGCCAGATTCTAGGATGGAAATTGATAAATGCCAATGTATCTAGAGGAGGGCCATGAGGATAATGACAGCCTCAGAGATCATGTTACATGAAGATTCAATTTTAAGAACTGGGATCTTTAGTATAGAAAAGAAAGGACTTAGGGGGCATATGGTATTTATCTTGAAATGTGTGAAATGGTAGAGGATAAAAGAACTACTAAAAAATTGGAGATGAACAAATGTCCAGAATTTCAAAAAAAAGAGAAGAACATTTGATAATTCTTGGCCAGTAAACTTGACTTTGATTTTTAAAAGCATTCCATGAGGGGTTATTAAAAGCATGATTAATGAACATCTAGAAACAGAAACAGTAATCACTGAGAGTCGGTTTGGTTTTATCCAGAACATATAGTTCAGTTCAGTTCAGCACAAATTTCTTAAGTGTCTTTCAATAAACAAAGAGTTTATATTCTACCAAGAAGGGTGAAGAGATATATTTATTCAGATAAACAAGAGGAAAGAGAGATTCCTAACTACTGGGGTGATCATGAAAAGATTTTTATTGGAGGTATTTCCCAAGTTGAATCTTTGAAGAAGTTATTCATGACATATTAATTTAGTTTCCTTTTTAGACATCATCATTAGACTGGTTAAACAAGGGAATATTATATGTATAGCATATGTAGATTTTAGCAAAGTGTTAAACTCTCTAATACTATTTCTGTGGGGAAAAGGGAGAGGTGATGGCATGACAGTAGTACAGTGGATTTAAAATTGGATCGACAGCTGTATCCAAGGGATTAATGGCTAATATCATCTTGGAAAGAGGTCCTCAATATTTTTGACTCTACATTTCAATATTCAAGTTTATTCAACATTCAGGATTCAAATGGATCATTGCTGAATAGAAAAATAATCGATGAATGAATGAATATCCATTTATTAAGTGCCTTCTACATCTCAGTCATCATGGTTACAAATGCAAGCAAGCAAAAGTGTTTCTGTTCTTAAAGAACTTACTAACTAATAAGGGAAATATAGGGGTATGGTGGACAGGGAGGAGTATATAGCTTGTATTGCTATCTTTACTTTTGACAGTCAAAATTGGAAGGGAGATGGCAATTGATGGGTTCACATTTGGTGGTACAGCAATGAATATGCCTAGGGAATTGTGTAGTTTTTCTGGGTGGGAGATGACATGAATACTCACCAATTAAAGACCCAGAATACCAATACAAGAAACTTGGAATTTCTTAAGATCAGGAGAAGAGTCTGGGGCATTGAAGCATAGGAGCACAGGCAGAAAGGATAGTAGACCTGGGTCTTGGCTGTAGATGATGAATGCTAATACTCACAAGTCAAAAATCCAGAATGCCAGGAGAACTTGTTGTGACTGATAGGAAGTGGAGGCTCCAGAACAGGAGCATGACCAGAAAGTAGCATGGTATGTTTGAGTTCAGGAAAGATGTGGTCACCAACAAGAAGCTCAGGGTGATCGAATAAAATGAAATTTAATAGGACAGATGAAAAACATTTTTCTTGGCTTCATAAATCAGTTTCATTAATGCAAGATAGAGGATTCTTTGAAAGATCTATCATTGTTCTTCTGTGAAAACTTAAGGAAGGTCTTGATGACTATTGAATTTGAAGGGCTATGTTAGTCAATCAGCTAAAATTTATTAGGAGCCTCAGTTGTGTCAGTGACTGTGTTAAGTGCTGAGGGTACAAAGAAAGGTAAAAAAAAAAGTAGTATTTTTTTCCCCTGGAACTCACAGTGTAAGAGAGAAGACAATCAAACAAACAATATGTGTGTGTGTGTGTGTATGTGTGTATATATATATATATATATGTATATATGCATATATACATATATATATATACATATAATAAACTGGGGGTAATCTCAGTCTCAGAGGGAAGACACTCAGATTAAGGAGAACATTGGGAAAGGTTTCTTATAGATGATGAGACTTTAGTAGAGACTTGAAGGAAGCAAGGAAACTCAGAAGGTAGAAATAAGGAGGGAGAGAATTCTAGTTATGGGGGACAGCCAGTTGAAGACACTTGAGTAAGGAGATGGAATATCCCGTGCTAGGAACAATAAGGAGGCCAGTATCAATGGATTGCAGAGAGTGTGGAAAGGAGTAAGATGTAAGAAGACTGGAAAGTAGGAAGGGATAAAGTCATAAAATGCTTTAAAAGCTAAACAGAGGATGCTATAGCTGATCTTGGCATTAATAGGGAGCCAGTACATTTTATCAAAATAGCAGCATGTATCCTGGGCCATGGCTGGCTATCTTGACTTTGGACTAGTCACTGAACTTTGATGACTATAGAAGAGAGAATTAGGCTGATGATTTTGTGCAAATCTGTCTCACATAAATCAAATTGACCCAAAAGGAAAGACATCACTCATGACATTGTAATATCATTGGTCCTCTTTGAAAATGAAGGATGAATGATAGCAAAAATAGAGTGTGATCTGATGAGACCTGAATGTTAGGAAGATCAGCTGAGTAGAAGGTGAATTGGAGGAGAAAACTGAGGCATAGAGATCAACCAGCATGTTATATAAGATCAGAATAGATTTACTTGCTTCCAGAAGTCAGAACTCAGAGTAATGATAAAAGTCTCAGAGAAATTGGTTTTTTATTGTCAAAAATATTTATATCCTGCCAGTTAAAACACTGTCTAAAAGAAGAATGGACCCCTTCAAGATGTACTGTGCTTATCCTTATTAGATGCTGTCATCAGTTGGTTAGATGATGACTTGTCAGGTATGTTATAATGGGGATTCTTACTCAGGTGCAGGATGGACTAATGATTTCTGAGATCTCTTCCAAAACTCTCATCTTCTGAGTGAAAACCTACAGACTTTCATATAAGCTGTTGTATAGCCAGATTTTCCCTTGTTATTCTTGTGTCATTAAGTTTTTAAATCCATGTATAGAACTTTATATTGATCCCTACCTTTTATCCTATTGGCATCATCCCATTATTCTCACCTGTGGAGATCTTTTGGGGTCCTGTCATACCTACGCCTTCTAGGTTCACATGATTGGCAAAGGTGATCAGTATACCACCTAGGAAGGAAAGAATAAAGAGTATTGATTAAATGTCTTATGCACTGCATGAGAAAACAAAGAGGAAAAAAAGGATAGTCTCAGCTTTCTTTAAGTTCCCACACTGAGAAAGACAATATACAAAAGACAAATCAACTTCAGGACAGATGGAAAAACTCAGAAGTCCTAAAGGTATAACAGTGGGTCACAAGGGTACAGGAGTCCTAGGTGGATGACAGTATCATGGATCTGAAGGGCATTAGGGCAGATGTAAAGTTCAGATATCCTCCTCCTAGCTCATTCAAGACCTGTGACCAACCAAGTGGCTGAGATGCTGCCTAATCTTTCTGTTGCCTGGCCATTCTGAATATCTACATTCATGTATTGAAAAAAATACTCAATAGCATAAGATCAGAGTCAGAGACTTCTATCCAAGTTGAAAAGTTAATGGACCCTCTTTGGATTTAGTCCTTCAGTCACTTTTGAGTTCAACTAACTGTACCACCTTCCAGACTTAATTTTTCCATCATATCCACAAGGATAGCATGAAAGACTTTGTGAAATGTTTTGCTGGCACAGGACCTGGGTTCTTTGACTGAAAATCCAGTGTACTTTCCACTTCATCACACTGCCTAATGAGTCAAATGTCTGTCTCCCCATAATCAAAAGTTTTCCTGAGAGCATTATTTTTGGAAGAGAAATAAAATTGCTCCTTTGTCCTCCATCCCTCCATGGGAATGAGAAGTAGGTAGAAAAACTGAGACAGTCAGAAGTTCAGTTCTTCCAGTTTCCATCTTCAGTAGCTACCCTCCTTCTTTTGATTTCCTATCTGAGGAGTCTGAGAAAGTGGTAGGATTTAATTAATCTATTTAACTTTTACATCAATCACTACTTGATAAACTCATGTAGTTCCATTAAGAGTTAAATGCTCTGACTATAGAAGAGAGACAAAGAATCTCTGAGAAGTGACTCAATGGAAATATATTTGTCAGTAGTTAAATATTGCCTTTTAATTACTCCAGAAAAAAGTAAAGGAATCAATCAAGGGAATTCATAATAGCTAGGCTAGCATGTATTAAATGTTTTAAGTTTTGCAAAGTACTCTAAGTAATGTTTTTCATTTGATTCTCACAACAACCCTGGGAGAGGGTTCTATTATTACTCCTAGTTTACATATGAGGAAACAATTTGAGAGAGATTAAGGAATTTATCCAAGGTGGTCCACCTAGCAAGTGCTGTGGTGGGATTTGAACTCTCGTCTTTACGACTGGTTCTGTGTTACCTAGCAGCCCATAGTGATAGTGCAGAAAATATTACCTTATTCCATAGCTCTATTCCTTATATGTTACTTCTGTTTCTAACCTCATCATATTTTGTTCCTGGCTTCTTAAAAAAATACAGTTTGCAGAGATAGAAGTGATTAATCCAAATTTCTTTATAACATGATCAGATTTATGGTCCTACCTATTTCCCCAAATGATATATCATAGAAGATAAAGCTTGAAAGATTTGGGAGTAACCCCTAAATATTATCTCTTATTAATTCTTATAAGCTACTATCTAAAGATAAGGCATCAAAGTGGTGCAGTAGATAGAATGCCCCACTTGAAGTCAGGAATATGCTTCTCAATTCAACTCTGGCCTCAGACACTAACTGTATGACTTGGGCAAGTCTCTTAACCCTGTTTACTTCAGTTCCCTCATCTGTAAAATGAGCTGGAAAATGAAATGGCAAACCACTCCAGTATCTTTGCCAGGAAAACCCCACAAGAATTAGACACAACTGAATGATGACTGAACAATAATAGCACTTATTTAAAGAAGAATTTTTCTTGACCTTTGATGGGGTATTAATAAATGATATGTATACATTGCTTTAGAATTTCTTAAGAGCTTTCCTTAGTCTGTACCCAGTGTTTGTAAAGTATTCCCTCCACATTTCTGTCTTTTAGAATCCTTATTCCTTCAGGGTTCAACTGGTAGATCCTTTGCTATGAGAAATCTTTTCCCATTCCACTTTGAGTTCTTTTCTTTCTCCTCAATTTTTTCAGTATATTCTTATCTGTGAGAGACAGCATAGAACAGTGAAGAAAAGTCTTACCTCTAATGTATCTGTGAACCTGGTCAAGTCACCTAAGTTCTAAGGGACTCAGGAATCCCTCCAAGAATATAAATTGCAGAACAATCACTTATCTTGATCAACAAGGGCTTTTTCCTCACCCAGGGGATTCACTATACTGTTGAAATCATAGCTCCAGAGCCCTTCTTACTCTACCAGTGTAAATCCTAGTAAAGCCCTAGTAGAATGTAATGAATAGAGGATAGGAGCTGGTTTTGTTTGTGTGATCGAGTTTTAAATTTCACTCCTTCCAATTAGCTCAGTACCTTGCCTATTGTGGACACTTAGTAAACATTTTATTAGATTGGTAGAAGGATAAAGAAATATTTTTATTCCAAATTTACAAATGAGGAAATAAAAATTCAGGATTCAGAGGTAGCATGAGGTACAAAAGAAGTCCAAGTGTCAGAACCCATGATACAAATCTAGGTCTCCTCTGATGCCAAGTCCAATGTCTATTCTATCATACCGTCTTACTCCAAGTGGTCCTAATTGTACTTTTTGTTATTGTTGTTTAGTAACTTCAGTCATGTTTGCAGAGATTCTGGAGTGGTTTTATCATTTCCTTCCTTACATCATTTTACAAAGTGGCAAAGAAGGTTAAAGGACTCACCCAAGTTCACCCAGCTAGTGATTTGAACTCAGGATGATGAGTTTTCTTAACTCCAGGCCCAGCATTCTATCTACTGTGCCACATAGCTGCCCTTACTTGTAGATAATTACAACAAAATGATGTGTTAGGTCAGGTTATTTCCAGTTGCCCTGATCCATATCTGGTCACTGGACCCAGATGGCTCCAGAAAAGAAGTGAGGTTGATGATTTTGCTCAACTCTTCCTCACTTAAATCCAAGTTACTTGCATATCATGGTATCACCCCTTGGATATCATGGTCCTTTTCAAGAATGAAGGACAGTGGCACCTAGGTGGTACAATAGATAGAGAGTACCAGCCCACAAGTAAGGAGGACCTGGGTTCAAGTGTGGCCTCAGATATTTGATACTTATTAGCTATGAGATCATGGGCAAGTCACTTTACCCTATTGCCTCACAAAACAAAAAAGAAGAATGAAGGACAAACATCACCAAGTATTAGGTATGGTATAATGTAATTGAAAGAGAATGAGAGTTAGAAGACATGATTGTTCTACTAAATAACTGTGAATTTGAACAGGTTACTTCTCCTTCCTGGGTCTCAGATTCTTTAGCTATGAGAAGAGGCAATTGGTCCAAATGATCTCAAGTCCCCTTTGTACTCTGTGGAAACCTTTATGTCTTTGCCAATAGGCATATTGCAAAATTTAAACAGTCTCATAGAAAGCTTCCCCTAGTTCCCAATGAGCATCAACTTGAATTAAGTGCATTATGGAGGTTTCCCAACTGCAGCTTAAATCATTTAACACTTGTTTAGTGTAGCACCTGCTGCTCACTTATTTTTAGTAGATAAAATAAATATAAATTCTCAAGCATAGATTCTCAGAAGGTTTGTATATCCAAGGAAGAGCTTGAATTTTCCAGTATTCCTCAGAAGCATTCTTTGAAGGACAGCTGCATTTGCCAGATTTATGTAAGGTCTGAACTTTTGTGAAACTCAGCTGGAAAGCTTGGGGCCCTTCCTGAAGGAGTTTATAAGTGGAGGATGTTTTGTTAAGGGCTTTTCCTAGATCTTCGGTCAGTCTGGAGACATCACTGTGATAGAAAGCTAGAGGAAAGGAGCAAGGAGACAGAGAGAGACAAAAAAGGGGGAAAGGAGGCAAAAAAAAGAAAGAAAGGAAGGGAAGACACAAGAAAGAAATTCAATGTGCTTGATTACTATTCAAAGGAGCAGCTACACTCAGGAAAGACATATAGTATAATAGATAGTGCAGTGGATAGAACACTGACTTTAGAGTCAGGAGGATGGGAGTTTGAATCTAGTCTTAGATATTTACTAGCTGTGTGACCTTGGGCAAGTCACTTATCCTTGCTTACCTCTCATCCAGGGCAATTTCCAGTCATCCTGTTTCATATCTGGCCACTGGACCAGATGGCTCTGGAGAAGAAAATGAGGCACAGCCCCCCCCCCCACTCAAATTAATTTACGTGCTTGTCATGGCATCACCTTCCTGATGTCATGGTCTTCTTCAGGAATGAAGGACAAATGTTATTATTGTTGTTATTGCTATTATATTGTGTAATAATGGGTAGTCTGTTAGACCACCAGAGATCAAAATCTGGGTTTGAGTTCTGGCTTGGCCACTTCTTAGCTTGATGCCTAGGTGTCTTAGTAGATTCAGTGCTGCTGGACTTGAATCAGGAAAATTGTTTCTCTTGTCTCTCTCCCTTTTTTCTTTATCCCTTCCCTTCCCTTCCCTTCCCTTCCCTTCCCTTCCCTTCCCTTCCCTTCCCTTCCCTTCCCTTCCCTTCCCTTCCCTTCCCTTCCCTTCCCTTCCCTTCCCTTCCCTTCCCTTCCCTTCTCTTCTCTTCTTCTTCTCTCTCTCTCCTACCTCCCTGCCCTCCCCCTCCCAATCCCCCACCCCTGCCAAGTTAATCTAGAGGGAGTAAGAAGAAAACTTCAATATTTGTATGAAAAGATAGGTTGGAGACATATTGTAAAGGATTTCACCTATGAAACAAGAATTTATAGAATCATGGCTCTGTATCTATGCATGAAAACTATGTTGCCTTCAATCATGCGAAAAGCAATTATTAAATATCTGGTTTGAGTCAGGTATAGACCTGGATATAGGTTATACAAATACAAAAGTGAAGAACTCTCTGACTTCAAGGAAGATATCCTTTAGGCTCTTCTCAATGATTGAATTTTATATATATATATAACGCACATATTTATATTTTATATTTTACATATAATGCACATGCCTATGTTTATATGCATTTTCTTCCCCCCCCCCTGCCCAATTTTTTTTAACCAATGCAATCTGGTTAAGTGACTTGGCCAAGATCACATAGCTAAGTATTAAGTGACTGAGGCTGCATTTGAACTCAGATTTTCCTGATTCCAAGGCTGGCACTCTATCCACTGTGCCACCACCCAGCTGCTCCTTGATGCTTTTCAGTGATTAATGGAATGCAAAGGTTATATCTATCTATCTATCTATCTATCTATCTATCTATCTATCTACCTAGCAATATTGACAATTAAAATAACTACCTGCTCAATTCATTCTAACCCCTTTATTCAGATTTTTTTGACTTAAATGTTTTAGGTAATTGTGGAATAAATATGATTTTTTAGAATTATCTATACAGTTATTTAAGCTGAAAGCTATACTTCCTTCAAATTTCTCAAAGTACTTTTATTTTTCTTAGATTTTTCCTTTAACTCTGGTAAATGTTCTATATTATACATGAGTACTTAAATGTATTCTTGATATTATTGAAGGACATAACTTATCCAACAGTATAAGAAGCAATTCATTTATGTTGTCTTTTCCTGTGCATTCCTGTCCTATAAAACCTCCTCTTATAAGTCCTCAACAGTGAGTCCAGCATGGAGAGTATCTTCCTTTAGATTTCTTGACATTGCATGACCACCATGGATATTGCATGAAGCATAGTAATTTCCCTTTGGCTATTCCTTTCTTTCAAATGTGGTTATGCCATATCATTGTAGGAGAAAATAGTTTTGTTATAAAAGAGTTGGAGGATATTTTACATTTTTAATGTTTTTGTTCATCCTTAAATAGTCACAGGATCCCTGACAATTAGCTCTCTTGGCAAGCTTTCTGTAGACTTGACCTTTCCTCCTTACTTCCACCATTTTCTCCTCTAAGATTATTAAATTTAAATTCTAAACTGATGTTGTTTCTGATCAAAGAGATCTCATAGCCTTAGCAAAGAGATCAAATGTTTACTAGTTGTGGATACTGTTTTTAAAAATTTTATTTATTTAAGGCAATGGGATTAAGTGACTTGTACAAGGTCATACAACTAGGCAATTATTAAGTGTCTGAGGCTGGATTTGAACTCAGGCCCTCTTGACTCCAGGGCTAGTGCTCTATCCACTGCACCACTTAGCTAACCTTGAGAATACTTTCTAAGCCCCTTTCCAAAGGAAATGGTGATTCTCAATGTCCATGACTGTTACTTTATTCCTTTCCCATTTTCTCCACACTGATATGTCATTTGATTAAGTCCTGTCTAGATTATATATGCCTTGTCTTCTCATTTTTATTATTTTTTCCAAATTGGTATTTATTTTAATCTTTGTTCTAACAAACTGTTCTCTTGACTATAAACAGAGAAAACTGATTAAGAAATGATTCCTGAATTTTCTACTTATTTCCTTCCTATTAACCAATGCAGTGGTAGAATATAAAATTCAATTTTGTGTTATACTTATTTGTGAGATAAGTGATAAAGAGTTGGAAGGCACTTAGTTATCATCTATATTACCCCTTTTATTTTTCAAATGGGGAAACTCAATTCCAGAAAAGAGAAGTAATATTCCCAAGCATTCAAACTTAGGTCTCTGATACTAAATATAGTATGCTTTCTACTTTGCATTTTTCTTTCTATACATGTCAAATTCCCCACTGGGACAAATCAATTCTTAAGGACAGGAACCAGTTTTTTTTTTTTCCATTTTGGAGGTCTCATAGCCTAACACAATATCTAGAACATTGTGGAAACTTGATAAATTTTGAACTGCATTCACTTAGCAAATGTCAATGCAACCCGAAAATCACCCAAAGTAAAAGTTGGAATAACTTAAGATATATATAAAGAAAAGTCTTTGCCAAAATATTTAGTGTATTTCCCCCAGTTCACTACTGTTTATCTCTATAGCGAGAGACAGGGTTAAAGACATTAGAAGAAACATAGAATCATAGAATCACAAAGTGCCAGAGCTGGGTGGGACCTTGGCAATCATTGTATCTTAACCCTTCATTTTGAGTGACTAGCTATGACCCCTTGACAGTCAGTCAGAAAGCGCTGGCCTAGAAACCTTCCCTCAAATAGAACATCCAAATCACATTGTTCCTGAAACAAACATTTTGAAAGGTAAAACTAGTTCCTGTTAAAACAAAAATCCATATTTCTTTAGACTAGATTATTCTTTTCTTCCTGCACAAATATTTATTTTTTTGGTGAATTTGGCTTTAAAAGCTTGTGATAGCTTTTCCTCATTCAAGGTTCTTCATTACTGAGCTGTAGTCCATCTATCCCAATTTATTTCTCACTACTCCTCAACATGATATGACAAAAAATATCATCATAGTCTTTAATTGCTATTCCTTTCAGCATTGTTGGTTGTTTTTGGAATCTCTTCCCAAGCCCTTGCTCCTATTCCTTTTTGGAAGTTCCCTGCTTTGTGGCATATTAACTTCATACAGCCTGCTAAATAAATTATTAGTTATAAACAGGGTATATAATGATCAATTGAAGAAATAGAAAAAATATATGATTCAGAAAGGACATAATTACTGTCCTCGGATATTTGAAGGACTTTCATGAGAAAGATTAGGTCAATTGAGAAGAACATGCTAGACTTGTTTGGAATTAGGAAATATGAATTGGAATATCATCCCTAAACACTTGTTGGCTGTTTGGTCATATATAAGTCCCTTAAGCTCTCATAGCCTCAGTTTCCTCATTTGGAAATTGGGATTGATATGATAATACATCATCACTGTGTGGCTCACAGTGTGATTGCATGAACAGTGCTTTGTAATGAATGTGAGTTGTATTCTGTTTGACTCTAGAGGTCAAGACTAGGACAAATGAATGGAAATTACAGAGAGATAGATTTTAATTCAGTATAAGAGACTGTAGTTAGAGTAGATTAAAAATATTATGGGTTGTATGTAGATTCTTCAAAGTCTTCAAAGCAGAGGATTCATAGATTATTACCAGTGAATTCTTGTTCATATTTGTAGTTTCTTCTAGCTCTGAGATTCTGAAATCACTTGTTCATTCATCAACATTTCTCAAGGTCTTAGGACTTCAAAGCACTAGTTTAAGTGTTGGATGAAAATTAATTCTCCACTCACATACATTGGTTATATAGGTGATGGGTTCACATGTAAACACATACATACACACAATTGGAGCTATTCAAAGTTTCCTCAGATATCTGCCCAATGGGTATACCTCTATAGAAAAGACCAAAGGATGGGGCAACTAGGTGGCATAGTGGATAGAGCACTGACCCTGGAGTCAAGAGAACCTGAGTTCGAATGTGGTCTCAGAAACATAACACTTTCCTAGCTATGTGACCTTAGGTAAGTCACTTTACTGCATTGCTTTGCAAAAAACAAAAAAAAAGTACAGAAAAGGCCAAAGTTGGAGATGAGAAACTTCAGCAGCTGAATGCCACATTCTTCTTCTACTACCCTGGCCTTAACTTCTTTCATCAACAGTATCACAAAGGTATCTCGAGGAGACTCTGGCCATCTTTCTTACTAAAGCTCTGGTCAAGGACTCTGTCATTGAAATTGTTCATCTAGGCTACAAGACAGAATTAGAGACAGATAAAATTTCAGACTCTATGGAATATTAAAAACCCATTAATTGAACCTTCTTACTTTTTCAGATGAGGAAACTGAGGCATAGCAAAGTGAATTAAATTGTTCCAAGTTTGACAATCCTAGCTTTTCAATATTAACATGTGCTCAAAATTATTCAATAGCAATGTTATTTCAATATTATTCAATGCTAGGATCATTTCAATTCTAACATTCAATTTATTCAATACTGACATGCCCTTCCTCAGAAAGAAAATTATTATTTTTCTTAAATGGAAAAAGTGAAAAAAAGAGGTAGACCTGGTGATGGTGATGATATTAAAACTTCTGGTTTCATCACTGTAGAGAACTCCTAAGGGATAAACTCCCTCCACTAATGCATAGAAAGGTTAAATAACTTGTCAGTAGTCACAGAGTTAGTAACTGAGGTAGGACTTGAATCCAGATGTTTTTGACTTCAAAGATGGTCATCTATCTGCTCAACCACACCACCTCTCTTCACAACTTCCCTGAGCCTTAGTTTTCTCATCTGTAAAATGGAAATAATAATAGCACCTACCTCACAAGGTTATTGGAAAAATTAAATGAAAAACTATGTCATGCTTTACAAACTTTAAAGTGTTATATGAATGTCAGCTATTGTATCTTGGTCATTGTAGTAGGAATCCATATTTCCTTCCTCCTCCTCCTCCTCCTCCTCCTTCTCCAATGAAAGAAGCAGTATAATCTAATGGAAAAAAATAAATAACTTTAGAAGTACCAATAGGGCTGGAGATTTGGGTACTATTTGTTGCTCTGTCACTAAGTAACTATGTTACCTTCTACAAGTTACTTAGTCATACTATGATTAAGTTTTCTCATCAGATGAGAGATGAAAGTAATTTTCATTGTACAGAGTAAATAAATGAGAAAAACATAGAAAAGCATTTGATGCTGGGGAAAATCTAAGTGCCATAAAAACAAAATGGGATAATAGAGATTTTTTTTAAAGTACTTGTCATACTGCCCTCGGAGCCAAAAACCTTGAGTTTAATTTATAATGCTCTAGGCAACTTACTAAAATCTACAAGTTGTAGGGAATGTGGGGGACCTCCATTTCTCCATTAAAACGTGCTCTTTATCAATAAAAATACGGGTGCATTCCCTATCCTTATAGCAGGTGTTCTTAACATTTTGTGTTATCATGGACTCTTCTGTAAGTCTGGTAAAACTTATGGACCCTTTCTCAGAATTGTGTTTGTAGATGCATAAAGTAAAATATATATGATTATAAAAAATTATATTGAATTCTAGTTATAGCCCACTCCCCACTTTTTAAAATACTACTCATGGACCCACATTCTGCTCTGTGCCTAAGCTACAGAAGACAATATCAGACAGGCTTGGCATCATGTGGCCCAAGCATTATGGAGAAGCAAGTTGGTAACTCCAAGGTGTGAAGGCATCATTGTGAATCTGCTGCACCTACAGGGAAGACAAGGAAACAAATGGGCAGACAAATTTGACAGAGTGTGTTCTAATGAGCTCTTTACTAGCCCTGTCATTCCCGCAATGACAGCTGTTAATAAAAGGAATTTTCTCTTTAAAAAAAATAAGCCACAACTTTAACTTTCTAAGAACTTTTATGGGTTGTCATTCACAGCCCCAGGGTGGTAGATTAAGAGGTAGTTGTATGTGGATCAGCAGCATGGGACTGTGGGTAGAACAGCTTAGCTCTGTAACATAAGTCTTTCAGAGTGCTTGGTGTGACACCTCTATAATTCTTCCAGAGAGCACCAATAAAAAAATGATTTGATTTCTTAAAAAAACTGCTTTTCAAATGTGTTTCTTATGGGGGGGGAAGTAAATAATAAAAAAAGACTTCTCTTTTCTCTATGGGAAATAGTTATCTAGGAAAAGAGAGAGAAAGGAGGGAGAGATGAAGGGATAAGGGAATAAGAGAGGAAATAAGTATTTATATAGCTCCTATTAAGCATTTTACAAATACATTCTCATTTGATCTTCATATCAACACTATGAATTAAGTACTACTATTATTTTCCTCATTTTACAGTTGGAGAAACAGATAAATTGAGATTAAGTGACTTACTCAGGGTCACATAATTGGTTGGTCTCTGAGGCCAGATTTTGGGGAACTTGGAATTTCAGACTGCAGAGATAACCAGAAGAGAAAGAGAAAGACTTGGATGGCCTTCTGATTACTCTGGGTCTAATTCTGGCCTGCTTGCTCAAGTCTTCTGTGATTTACAAGCTCAAGTGTAAATCTGGACAGTTCCGACCTCTCATGATGTCACTTTGAACCTGGTGGCCCTTACTAACATATGAGCACATCCACCCTCCTGACCCTTTAGAGGAAACAGAAGGGTCCCAGGACCCTGAGTGAATTAGTGGGACTGCTAAACATTAGACACAGTCATCAGTGTGATGGGATCAGGACCCCTTAGTCATAAGGGTACAATCCTGAATTAGAGAACAGGGCAAGATTAACATTTATGTGTAAGAGACAGGGAATGAAATGTGTCTCCTTTTTTGGTTTTCAGTGACTCATCCAGTTGCCTTTGTATGAGGTGTAAATGACTAATGCAACTTTAATGCAACCTTCCTTAGTCACTTAAATATTTTTTTTTGAAAAGTTGCAAGAAGATAATGTTGTAGCTCAAAAGAAGGAATCTCTAAAAACTGAAGTTTATGCATCAGTGTGGGGAGTGACAGTTTGATATAGTGGAGAGATTCTTACTATGGAATCTAAAAGTTTGATTTTTAAAATCTTTTCATAACCATATTTCAGTCTAATTAGTTTTCTTTGCAATCCTATGTATTTTTTTGCATTTAAAAACATTATTCTGAGTAATCCATAGATTTCATTTGGCTTTAAGAAAATACATACAATTGAATCTCTGGTGTAGTAAAAGAAAACCAGATTTGAATAGCAAAAAACTTGGGTTCTTTAAGTTTTCCTAGCATGTTAAAGGGGCTGAAACAAGCTTCAACTCTTCATATCAAAGATATGAATGATCCCTTTGAAAATTTAACAGAGAGAACAGGTATAGATTGGCTACAGAACTAGGATGGGCCTTAGAGAATGTCTTGTCCCTCCCCCCCCCCCCAAGGAAAATGGATCGTTAAAACCATAGATACAAAGCAAGGAAGAAAAAAGCAGA
The DNA here is from genome assembly GCF_037893015.1 of Macrotis lagotis. Taxonomy (NCBI): domain Eukaryota; kingdom Metazoa; phylum Chordata; class Mammalia; order Peramelemorphia; family Peramelidae; genus Macrotis; species Macrotis lagotis. The sequence continues at coordinate 71,193,728 of NC_133665.1, forward strand.
GGTATTGGGTAAGAAGTTCCGTGTCTCTGACACTGGGCAAGTCTGTTGCTCTTTCTAGGCCTTTATTTCCTGTTTAAGTAAGTGAGAAGATGGGAAGAAGTCTCAGGAAATTGAATACTTTATTTTGTGGATAAAATCTATTGTGCTTTGGTATAAAATTGATATTCTTGTGTTGTGTGTGTGTGTTTGTGTGTGAGATAACAGAGTTAAGTGACTTGCTCATGGTCACCAGATTTAAATTCAGGTCCTCCTGACACTAGGGGCTGTGCTCAATGCACTTTGCTCCCTAGCTGCCCTTTGAGATTCATTTTTAATCCTTCTAATAGGAAACAGCATCAACTTTTTCCTTTAAAATATTTGTCTGAGGGGGAGCTAGGTGGCACAGTTGATAGAGCATTGGCCCTGGAGTGGATAGAGCACCAGACACTTAATAATTGCCTAGTTGGGTGACCTTAGGACAAGTCACTTAACCCCATTGCCTTAAGTAATTTTTTTTAAATAATTGTTTGAAGAATTTTCCCCCCTGGTCTTTCTCTGTGGGGTGAGGGGCTCACTGGGGGTGGAGATACTGCAATTGATTATAAAATGAAACAATTAATACCCTTGACTCAGGAGGTTTTCCCTTTCAGTAAAAAGAAAAAAAAAGAATCAGGGTGGTCTCTTGGGGTGAGTCCTGAGCTGGGAGGAGGACACATAAGAGGGCAGGCCCCATGCCAGGAAGAACTGGCTCCCAAAGCAACATCTGCTAGGCTACCATGGAAATTTGAAAGCTGAATCTCTGAGTACCAACACCTGTCACAGTTTGCGGTGACATTTTGGATAACCAAGTTCCTTGTGTGAAAGGGAGTCAAGAGGCCTCATACACATTTTAAGAGGTCAGTGACAACTTTTTTTTTTCCCCTTTATGGTTTGGTCTCATTTTACACAATTGGTGGGGAACAGATGTTTCTTCCTCCATGGAGATGGGAGCCAAAGGAAACTTTAGAAAAGGAATTTTAAATAAAATATCTTGATTTGTATTCTGGTTACATTATTCAGTTCAGCCAGGCCTTCGAGCACTGATTTGAACACAAAGCCTATTCTGTATGACTTGGCAAGATCATCTGGAGAAGGAAAGGCTCTGGAGTCATGGATGATGTTCCAGATTATTGATTTAAACAGTAAACCAACCCCTCATTGTTTTTTTGTTTGTTTGTTTGTTTGTTTTCCATCCTTGTTTTATACCTGTGGTTTAAACTTCCTTAAGGTGTTCTTGTCTTGTTTCACTCCCCTTTACCTGGGACCAGCAATGGGGCAAGCTCTGTAAATGTATCTTTTAAAATTTAGTCCTCTATTTTCTTCTTCACTTTCTTAAGTTTAGACAATCAACAGAACAATAAACAAAGCCCTAATTCATATCATTTACTGATCTTAAAGATACAAATGCTCCCACAACGAATTTCAGAACAAGTTTGGTTGGCTACAGAACACCCCTGGATCTGGACTAGAATGGACCTTAGAGAATGTCTTGTCCAAATTTTTTCTTTTGCAGGTGAGGAAAACTGAGTCCCAGCTAAAGGGAAGTGTCCTATTCCTTACAAAGAAGTATTGCAAATCTGAGTTGGAAAGGATTTCAGAGAGGAAACTGAGTCCCAAAGAAGGAGAACGACCTATTCCTAACAAAGGAGTATTGCGGGGCAGCTAGGTGGAACAGTGGATGGAGCACTGTGGAGCAGTGGATAAAGAACCGGCCCTGGTATCAGGAGGACCTGAATTCAAATCCGACCTCAGACTCTTAATAATTACCTAGCTATGTGACCTTGGGCAAGTCACTTAACCCCATTGCCTTGCACAAAACAAAAAGAAAATAGTTTTTAAAAAGAATTACAAATCTAAGTTGGAAAGAATTTCAGAGATCATCTTGAGCAAGGGTTCTTAATTTTTTCCTTTTTTTCCCCATAATGTACCTTCTTGGATGGCTGAGGAAAATGGTTTTCAATGAATAAAATAAAATCCACAGGATTACAATAGAAAACAATTATTTTGATATACAATTATCAAAATATTTTTTGGAAAACCAAGTTCATAGATCAAAGGTTAAAAACTTCTGATGTATCCAACCAGTATCTAACCTGGGATCCTTCTACATCATTTGCAACAAACAATAGTCAAGTTTTGCTTACAAATCACTAGAGAAAAGTACACAGCTAAAGCAACTCATTCTTCTTTTAAATAGCTGTAAAGACCAGGAAGTTTTTCTTTACTTCATCAAATCTACCTTTCTTCAACTTCCATCTGATGTTACCAGTCCTGCCCAGTTTGCCTAAATAGAACAAATCTCTTTGGTATGGTAGTTGTTTTCCTCCTACCTCCCTACTGTACCCCAAGCTTCTCTTCTTCATGCCAAATATCTCCAGTTTCTTCAAGTGATAGCTGTATGGCATGTTGAACAGTCCTTTTACCACTCTGGTCATTTATTATATTTTATTTTATGTTTTTAGTTTTTTGCAAGGCAAATGGGGTTAAGTGGCCTACCCAAGGCCACACAGCTAGGTAATTATTAAGTGTCTGAGGCCGGATTTGAATTTCAGGTGCTCCTGACTCCAGGGATGGTGCTCCATCCACTGTTCCACAGTGCTCCATCCACTGTGCCACCTAGCCACCCCTTGGTCATCTATTTTTATTTTTATTTTTTTTTTTAGGTTTTTGCAAGGCAAATGGGGTTAAGTGGCTTGCCCAAGGCCACACATTTGAACCCAGGTACTCCTGACTCCAGGGCTCGTGCTTTATCCACTGCACCACCTAGCCACCCTGGTCATCTATTTTTAAATGACATTCTTCCTTATGGGTGGATTTCCTCAATTACAGTCCTAGAACTGCATACCATACTGCAGATCTTCAGAATATTATGGTTCTTTTAATGTAACCTAGGTCTACAGGTCAAGCAACAACCTAGTACCTACAGGACTGGTTCTTCTTCCCTCCTCCAAACACATCACATAAATTTTTGCTTTTCTACTTAATATTAAGAACCATGTGACTTGCAACTATGTGTTAACTCACCCATTAGAATTTCAGGTCCTTGAGAGTAAACACTTTCTTTCTTTTTCTATTTGTAACTTCAAGTCTTAGTGCCGTGTTTTGTCCATGGTAAACATTTAATACTTTCTTCCTTTCCTTCCTTTCTCCCTTTCTTCTTTCCATTGTTCTTTCCTTCTTTCTTTCATCTTTGACTCATATTGAACTTTTTAGTTGAATTTCACTCAACTGAACTCCAAATATTTTTGTGCACACCTTGAATCTATCCACCTTATCCTATATGCATGAAATTAAAATTTTACACTTAAATATAATATCCTATATTTATTTCTGTTAAATTTAATTTTATTCTTTAGGATCTATTGTTCTAACTCAGGGACATGAAACCTTTTTTCTACCAAAGACCATTTGGATATTTGTAATAGGATTAGTGGACTATATTTGGTCAAACATTTGATTAATTCAGCCCTAAAAAACTCTAAATTTATTGAATTTTGAGTCTTACCTGCAGTTGCCTTGGCAACACCAAACCAATACAACCATGGGCTACAGGTTCCTATTGATATTTTTTTCTGCATACTGACTTGTTCAATAGATTTGTTGGCTAGCTCACTTTCTTGTCATCTGTCATTTATGGCTTCCTCTAAGTCAATGATAAAGATATCAAGTAGGAAAAAACTCCAGGAAAGATCACTGAGCTTCCTTAAAAGCAGTCTTCCTTCCAAGTTGACTTGAACTCATTAACAACTGTACATTAGATATAGTCCTCCACCCATTTCTATATCTGTTTGACTATACTCTCATCAAGCCCATATCATTCCATCTTACTCATAATATATTATGGGAGACTTTGTCAGATGTTTTTCAAGAAAGTGAGTATTAATTAAACACCTGCTATATATATCAGGCACTTTTCTAGGTGCTGGGGATTTAAAGATTAAAAATTGAAGTAGTTCTTGTCCTGAGGATATTTACATTCTCTTCTGAAAGACAGTATGTACATAAATAACTATATGCAAAATAAATTCCAGATTAATTTTTGGAAGAACACCAGCAGTTAGGGAAAGATATCACTGGCTGGTTTTCTCCTTTATGAACTAGGTCCTCTTCAACTCTAATGGATGGGTACAAGGACAGGCATTCCTTTCCCCTGGGTAAGGACTCAGTCAGATTGCACTCTAAATAGGAAATATTACATATAGATGTTGTTTGAGCAATTCTGAAGAAAACAGGGGATTCTAAGAGGTAGAAGTGAGGAGGGAGTGCATTCCAGTCTTTTCTTTTCTTTTTATGTTTTTGCAAGGCAAACGGGATTAAGGGGCTTGCCCAAGGCCACACAGCTAGATAATTATTAAGTGTCTGAGACTGGATTTGAACCCAGGTACTCCTGACTCCAGTGCCGGTGCTTTATCCACTATGCCACCTAGCCACCCCTTGCATTCCAGTCTTGATGGACAGCCAGGATAAAAGCATAGAATTGGAAAAAAAGAGTGTTGTTTGCAAGAAAGTTAGTTCTACTGAATTATAGAAATTAGCAGAACTAATAAACAATAACGTGGGAAAGGTAATTTGGAACCAAATTTTTGTTAAGAGCTTTGAAAACTAAACAGAGAAGCTTATTATTGATTTAAAAAGCAACAGGTAGACTGGAGTTTATTCAGTAGGAGAATGAGATGATCTCAGTGGCATTTTAGGAAAATCACTTTGCTAGTTTTATGGCTGAATGAGACAAGAGACTAAGTATACTATTTTAGGAGTCTGGTTGAGAGATGATGACATCTTGATAAATGAAAAAATTTTAAGAGACAGTTTCTGGATAATTAATAATCAATATATTAATTTGGCAAGTTGACATTCAATAAATTGATGATCAGTGGTTTCTCTCAGTAACCAAAGACTCCCATTGAAGACCCCGAAAACCCTTCTGAAAGAGAATTCCCATGATAAGTGAAAATCAGTCCTGATTGGGTGAACATTTAATGAGGAGGTAGGCTAAAGGTTTTCGGTCCCTCTAGCTAAGAATGTGGTTTGATCATAGGACTCAACAGTTTCCAATCAGGGAAATCCATTTCTATCCAGATATCACTGGCTGGTTTTCTCCTTTATGAACTGAGTCCTCTTAAACTCTAAAGGAGGGTTATAAGGACAGGGGCTCCTTTCCTCTGGGTAAGGCCTCAGTCAGACTGTTTTCTGTTTATACTCTAAACAGAAATTACCATATTTCCCCACATATGAGACAAACCCTTCTTTGAAAAATATGGAGTCCAAAAACTGGGAGCATCTTATACAATGGTTATAGGTTTTTTTTAACTTGCATTTCCCACTTTTTTGTGCTTGTTGTCTGTGCTCATTACTTTGCATTTGTTACTGGTATATTAGCCCAGAAATGGCTCAGAAAAGAATTTTGGACAGCGCAGAATTAAAATTCAAAGTGTTCCAGTTTGCAAAGGTGAATGGAAATCATGCTGCTGAATGTCAGTTTGGTCCTCCGCCAATCTGAGACTAGCTACAGGAAGAAGAAACCCTGCTGAAGATACCACAGCAGAAGAAGGCCATGAGAGGCAGGTCAGCAAAATGGCCTGATGTAGAGAGGGAATTGAAACTATGGATTGAAGATCGAAGGGTCATTGGGATGCCTGTGTCCACAAGATGGTTTAGAAAGAACTTCAAAATACTCTCTTTAGTGACAGAATTGTACAGAAAATGTTCATGAAAATGCCTTTCATGTTTCTTAATCCTAGTACAATTAAAGAATCAAGGAATTATAGAATTTCTCTGAGTTGAACAGTAACTCTGAGGCTAATGAGTCGACACCAGAGTAGGAGTATTCTTTATAAAACTTGATAAGTGTTTATGTAGCATGCATTGGAAAACCTCCGGTGATGGAAGCATCATTACCTCCCAGGACAGCCCACTCCATTTTTGGAATAGCTTTGACTGATAACAGGTTCCCCCCCCCCCCCCATAAGGAGCTGAAATTTGCCTCCCTATTGCTTTTCACAATTTATCCTCATTCTACCATCTACAGAGCAGAGCAAGGTCTTGGGAAGGTACAAAATGGGAAATGAGAGGCATTACTAGAAGATGAAGAGCATAATAATATGCAGTTACATATATTCACTCAAACTCCAGCTCTGTTACTGTGAAACCATAAGCAAGTGAACCTCTATCAATCTATAACCTCTATGAATCTCAGTCTCTTCATCTGTAAACTGGAAATGACAGGTACCCACTTTGTAGGATTGTTGTAAAGTAAGAAATTGATGTAAAACTTATTGTAAATTGTACAATGTTATGGAAAGATATACTATTGCGCCATTCCTTTATTTTTTCATTCAAAGCATTAGCCACCATTTATTCATGTCCCAGTGTGGGGCCACAAAGATGACCAAGACATGGTTCTGACTTGTAAGGTACTTGCAAACTGCAAGGAAAGAGAAATCACTTACAAGACAGCTATGCTACAAGGAGAGTCTGTACTTCTGGTCTTTTGAAACAGCCTGGTGACCATTCAGTAAGACTCATTTTTGTCCCATTGGCTGCCAGCCTGAGAAAACTCAAATTGTTGTGAGTGGACTCTCAGAGGGCAATAAAATTCAGTCATGATAACTAGGTCTGGGTTTTCACACATTACCTAGACTAGAGGGAGTATAAGCTACCATTCCTCCGGCCTGAAATCCTAATCCATACAGCTTTTTCACTCCCCTTACAAAAATATCTTTGGTTTATCACTGTGTATTATCTCCTCTTGGGAAGATTTTGTGGAAATTGGATCTGCCTCTTTCCAGCATGATTTTCCAGCTGCTTTCCATTGTCTGTCACATTATGAGTCCCATAACAGCATATACACTGGACAGCTGAAAAAGATGAGAACTCCCACATATACCAGTCGTCTTTCTGACTTTCCCTCTCCCTTTCCCCTCACTCTCTCCTTTCATTTCCTACTCCCTTTTCTTCTCTCTCCTCCTTTTCCCTTTCCCTATGCTTCTCTCCTTTCCTTTCCTCTCTTCCTCTTTCCTCTCTTCTCTTCTTTTCTTTCTCCCCTCTCTCCCCCATCTCTCTCTCTCCCTTCCCTTCTCCCCCCTACTCTTTCCCATACCTCTCTCCCCAACACATACACACACACACATACATACATACATACATACACACATTCTTCTTTCTCTCTCTCTCTCTCTCTCTCTCTGTTCCCTAATAAGTGATAAAATGTCCTGAGTAATGAAATAATTTAGACTGAGAAAACATTTTCCATTTCCTGAGGAAAGACTGAAAGCTTTCTGAAATTAAAAAAAATGTTGCTAATCGGGTCCCTTGCCCTATTCTCCAGTTGCTCTCCTCACCAGACCACAGAAAATCTTGGATGATTTTATTCTGTATTTTGGCAATAAGGGAAACACATAAGTCATAAGTGAGATGTGGGTTTCATTAACTCAGCTCCTTAAATTTTCATTTACATTTTTAAAGGCTAAGAGAATGATTAGCATAGATGGTTCTCTTCTACTCTTTAATTACTAATAACTCAATAGAGGAAAAATGGAATGAACAAAGTGAATGGATCAAGAAGTTGTCATATAGGTCAGTCGTATGGCTCTGGCCAATTCTGCATCCATACCATACCAATCAGAGAATCTGAATCTCCAGGAAGTGGCTCCTTTGTTAATCAATTCCATAGTCTAGGAAGAAATGATAGTCTCTTACTACACTCCTAACTACTTTCAGTGGCTGAAAACTAAGGATGGAAAGTTTTGAGTGGTATTCTTCTTAATGAAGAAAACAAAGTTAGGTACTGAATTATGTATATAACTGTGATTACTTGGATTGATCATATGGACAATATGAGCAGAAAACATTAAGGATGCCAGATTGTCATCAAAATCCTTGAGTGGTAATTCCCCTAAATCATGGGAGCAGTTAATAGGAAAAAGAAGAATATGAGGAGAAAAAAGAGGAATGCAGGTAGAATTTTTTTAAGTCTAACTCATTCAAATATTGAATGTCATGGGCCAAAAGCAGATCTCTGAGATAGCCCAAATCTCCACTGTAAATTGGTACAGACTCACAAATGATACCATTCATTTGCCCAGTTCTTTTTTGTAAGACTGGATCTCCTCATCTTGTTCAGGTAGAGAGAACAAAGTTACTTGTCAGCCAGATCCCACTACCAATCTATAAAAGAGCTTTATTCAGCTCCATGTTTTGATCTGAGTAGGTTTGCCCATCTTTAGAGAATTTGTTGGCCTGTTGAGCTGTTGACTACTTTGATGTCAAACTTAATGTAGACCAGGATAGGGAACAACTGGCCTTCAGGTCTTACAAGATACTTGAAATCATTTGTTCTGGTGCTGCCTTGGAACTCAAAATTCAATAAATCTAGGAGCATTTTAGGGGTGAATTAATTAAATGTTTGACCAAATATAATAGCATAATTTTTAAGCTGGTAATTTTGTATGGTTCATGAATGATTTCATGAATGTCCAAATGGTCCTCAGCAGAAAAATGTTTCCCCATCCTTGGTGTAGTCCCTCAATTGGATTTAACCCTACTCCAGTTCAGAACTCCTGAATTCAAATAATCTACTAACCTTCAATCCTTCCAGCAGCAGGAATTCTTTGTATTTGCTATCATGCCTAGTTAGTACCTCTTTTTAGATTTATTTTTTATAGGTTTTTATAGGTTTTGTGATATCTCTCTGAGTTTAGTGATTTTTTTTGAGACGACCACAAAAAAATCACATATGATCCTAGGCTGTAAAGAAAATAACTGAATAGAAAATGACAAAGGTGCTAGTCCTCCTATATGTCACTCTGATTAGACTGCATGGAAAGCATTGAATCTAGTCTGAGGCACCAGAGTTTGAAAATGATATTAATAAACCAGAGAATTTCCAGAGGAAAGCTGCTGGGAGGGTCAGAGAAATGAAGGACATACCAAATTGGACAAAAAAAAAACAGTTGAAGGAATTGGGAATGTTTAGTCTAAAGAAGATTAAATTTAGAGGTAATAAGATAGCTGTCTTCAAATATTTAAAGCATTGTTATATGAAAGAGGGATTAATCTTGATGTGTTTGGCTCTGGGGGCAGAAAGGGGTGGGGGGACAAAAGTTGTAGAAAGTTACATTTAGCTTTCATGAATGGAAAAACCTTAAAATTTCAGCTGTCCCAAAATGAAATTAACTATTTGGAGATGTAAATGGTTCTTTCCCTACAGGGTTATTCTTTTTCTTTAATTAAACAAAACTAGTGACCTTTTGTCAAGTATGTTGCAGGAAGGTAGGGGAATCTTCCCTCCAATTTATTTCACCCAATATAGTCTCTTTTCCAACTCTTGAGTCTATGATTCTCCCATTGGTAAAGAAGATCATGAAGGTGTGAATAAATAGCAAGTCATTCCTATTGGTGTTAAATTACTGTAAAACAAATTCTTAGTAACTAGATGGTAATGAATTCCTTTTTTTTTTGAGAAATGTGTTCATTGTTTTGGCTTCTATTAGTGTTTTATGATAAATATGTTTCTGTGTTTTTTTAACTAGATTATTGAAACTTTACTCCCATTTTGCATCATTCAGGGCACTGAGAATTGACCATAGAATCAGGAAGACTTGGATTAAAGTCCCATCTTGGACACCTGCCATGGCATTTCCCTGACTGACATTAGCAGCTGGGTGATTGTTGTGAATAAAATATTGGATCTGAATTTAAGAAGATCTGAGTTCAAATGTAACTATATACATTTACTAGTTATATGACCCTGGTCAACTTGCTTAAACTTGTTTATCTCAGTTTCCTCATTTGTAAAATTAAAATAATAATAGCACCTACCTACCAGAGTTTTTTTAGGGCAAATTGAGATAATATTTGTATAGTGCTTTGGAAACCTCAAAGAGCTCTATAAATATTAACTATTATTACTAGCTAACTATTATTATTTAGCCTCTCAATGCCCTTTAAGAAGAGTTGCATACCTTGCAGAAGAGTTGCCAAACTCCTCATTGGAGTTTCTTCATTCAAAGTGCCCTAGTCCTTTGAATTCCACTGGATCACAAACCAAAAATGTTTGTTAATTTAAACCAATTCTTGGAGAAGGAGAATATTATTTAGCAACATTGTAATATATTGGGGCTCAATCTTCTTATCCTTGACTCTATAATGCATTTTATTTTCATTTTAACAGTTTGCCTCCCTTTTTCATATTCTCTCCTCTTCCATTCTTTTCTGCTTTCTATCTTTTGCTTTAAAAACTAAGATCAAATCAACACTACCATCCCCCTGGAAAAAGATGTGTCAATCAGCTGCCCTATTGTTCCAGTCACCATCTTTGTGACTCAGAGTCACATTCTTTCCTGGTCACTACTCCTTTACATGAGTGGTTTGATTCATTCGATTATAAATTCGTTGGGAATACAGAAAGACTTCTTGTAGAAGGTATGATTTGAGCTAAATCATTTTTTATTATATTTATTTTATTTTTGTACAAATGATTTTTATAATTACTAAAATATTCTCATTTAAGAGTAAACATAATACCCCTCTCCTCAGAAAATATGATCAATAAAGTAAAGGAAAGAGGAAAAAATTAAAATTAAAATTAAAAAATAATAATAATAGAAGCAGCTAGGTGGTGCATTGGATGGAGCACTGGCCCCTGAGTCAGGAGCACCAGAGCTCAAACCTGGTCCCAGATACCCAACAATCACCCAGCTGTGTGACCCTGGGCAAGCCACCCCAACCCCATTGCCCTGAAAAAAACCAAACTAAACTAAACTAATAATAATAATAATAATAATAATAATAATAATAATAATAATAATAATAATAATTGGATGGAGCACTGGCCCTGGAGCCAGGAGTACCTGGGTTCAAATAGCCTCAGACACCCAACAATCACCCAGAAGTGTGGCCCTGGGCAAGCTATCCAATCCTATTCGCCCCACAACCTCCCCAAAATTGATGATGATGATGATGATGATGATGATGATGACAAAATGTGTTTCAGTCTGTATTCCAACACTACCAGCTCTGTCATGGGTGGGTCACATTCTTTAGGATAAGTCCATCATAAAAGCTACGTCCATATTGTTCCACTGTTGCTATTGCTGATGGCAACTCCCTCCATTCATACTTCCCCACTACCATACCCTATATTTTCTCTCTCCTTTCACTCTGTCCTTCTTCTTAAATGTTCTTTAGGGTATCTGAGTGGTGCAGCAGACTGATCACCAACCCTGGGGCCAAGAGGCCCCGAGCCTGCATATCACCCCTAAGTCCCTGAAACCACCTGGTTTTGTGCTCCCGGACAGGCAATCAAATCCCAGCCCCTTGCAAAAAATAAAAAAAAAAAGGAAATGTGTTATAGCTGACCACTCTCCCCTATGGTCTACCCTCTCCTCCATCACTCACATCCCTCCCCCCTTCCCCCATCTCCCTTCTCTCCTTCTTACTCTAGATGTCTATACCCCATTGAGTATATATGCTGTTTCCTCTCCGAGCCACCTCTGATGAGAGGGAGGGTTCCCTCATTCCCCCCTCACCTTTCCCCCTTCCATATCATTGCAATAGCTCATTGTAATAAAAAAATCTCATTATATGAAATATCTTAGCTCATTCCACCTCTCCTTTCTCTTACTCCCATTACATTTCCCTTTTAGCCATTGACTCCATTTTTACAATATTACAATATTACAATATCTTCAAATTTAGCTCTCTCCTGTGCTTCATCTATAAAAGCTCCTTCTACCTGCTCTATTAAATTAGAAATTTCTTATGAGTATTATCAGTATCATTTTTCTATGCAGGAATACATGCAGTTCATCATCATTAAGTCCCTCTTATTTTACCCTTCTCCTCCACTCTCTATGCTTCACCTGAGTCCTGTATCTGAAGATCAAACTTACTGTTCAGCTCTGGCCATTTTAACAGGAACATTTGAAATTCCCCCGGTTCATTGAAAGTTCATCTTTTTCCCTGGAAGAGGACATTCAGTTTTGCTGGGTAGTTGATTCTCGGTTACATTCTTAGTTCTTTTGCCTTATGGAAAATTATAGTCCAGGCCCTATGAACCTTTAACATAGTTGCTACTAAGTCCTGTGTGATCCTGACTGCAGCTCCACAGTATTTAAATTGTGTCCTTCTGGCTGCTTGTAATATTTTCTCTTTGACTTGGGAATTCTGGAACTTGGCTGTAATATTTCTGTGGGTTGTTTTTTTGGATCTTATTCCAGGGGAGATCGGTGGATTCTCTCAATTACTATTTTGCCCTCTTCTTCTAGGATATCTGGCCAATTTTCCTGTAGGAATTCTTTAAAAAATAATGTCAAGGCTCTTTTCCTGATCATGACTTTCAGGTATCCCAATAGTTTTTATACTATCTATCCTGAATCTGTTTTCCAGATGATTTGTTTTTTCAACGAGATATTTCACATTTTCTTCTAATTATTCATTCTTTTGGTTTTGAAGTATTGTGTTTTGACTTCTCATAAAGTCAGCAGCTTCCTTTACTTCCATTCTTCTTCTGAAGGATTTGAAGGAGTGATTTTTCTTCAGAGAGCTTTTTTATCTTTTTTTCCCATCTGGTCAATTCTGCTTTTTAAAGCATTCTTCTCCTCAATAACTTTTTGAACTCTTTTATCCATTTGACCTATGCTGGTTTTTAACATGTTATTTTTTTCAGCATTTTTTTTGGATCTCCTTGACTAAGCTGCTGACTTCTTTTTCATGTTTTTCCTTCATCTCTCTCATTTCTTTTCCCAATTTTTCTTCTGTCTCCCTTACTTGATTTTCAAAATCTTTTTTGAGCTCTGTCATAGCCTGAACCTAATTTCCATTTTTCTTGCAGTCTTTAGATGCAGGAGTTTGTACTTCCTCATCTTCAGATTGAGTATTTTGACCCTTCTTGGGATCACAGACAATGTATTACTCAATTGTATTTCTCTTTTTTCTGTGTTTACTCATTTGTTTTGGGGTGTTTCCTGAGCTTTTGAGTATTATTGGGACAACCCCCCACAAGGATCTCAGTGTATGAAGCTCTGTCTTCCCTCTTGGTCTGTGTATAACCATAAGTGCACCCCTCTGCCACAGGGCTTCTATGGGGGTCCTAGACTGTGATCAAGATCTGAATGTGGTCAGAGCCCCAGAATCCTGTTCCAGGTACAGAGGACAAATCTTGGAAATCTTTCTCCACTCTCCTACACTTGGTATGCTGAGCACTCCAGCCTCTGTTTCCATCTTGGCTCCCGATTTGAGCTAAATCTTGAAGGAAACCCAAGAGGCAGAAGTGAGGAGGTAAATCCAATGAAGGGAAAAGGCTGATGGTATTTCCTGACTAAGGAAAAGAAAAAAAAGGTCAGTGTTACTGGATCATAGAATTTATAGACAAGAGAAAACTGTAAGGAGACTGGAAAGGTAAAATAATAAAACTCCCTTTACCAAAAGAGGTGTACTCCAAAGAAACTATTGAGGAAATTCCTCAAAAGTAGAGGGGGGTAGAGGTTCAGGAGATTGGGAGGTATCCTTGTCACTTCTCAGCTCATCCAATCAAAGAAGGATACAGTACTCAAGATAAAATGGGAGTGAGACAAATATGTTCCTAGAGGGATTTCTGATGGAATTAGGAGAACCTTTTGTTTTGTTTTGCTATGAAGTGAGTTGTCTGTGAGCACCATTTTCAAATGCTAATTTGCTTAATTTCTAGGTGCTACCTGGATATCTTTGATTGGAGTCTGGTCCCCTCTTTTCCATAATTTATGAGAAAGATTTCTGAAATAGGGGAAATTCTAAGTCACTTGTTATAGAAATATAAGTTAAAAATGTATTCACTTTTGATACACCTTCTCTGCAAGTTATAAATTTAGAAATTTGAACAGGATCACACAATGTGTATATATGCCAAAGATGGAAATTGACCTTATCCTCCCTGATCCACTCCTTCTCCAGTAGACCATAATAAATGCTTCCTTCCTTCCATCCATCCATCTTCCAATAAGTATCTTCAGGGTGAAGATTATATCTGTTGCATTGACTAACAAGTACATAATAAAAGGATGCACATGGGGTAGTTCCAAATATGTTATTAAATAATGAGGGTGATGATGACAATGATGATGTTAACAATAATTATAAATTTTCAGTTCTATGCTCAGCTCTGTTGCCAACTCTGGTATGGAACGTATTATCTCACTTTCTAGGGCTTTTTTCCCCCCCTCAAGTACTTTATTAAAGGTAATTTCTCAGGAAATGTTTTCTTCACATCTAATTATGCAAGACAATGAATTAGTAAAGCAAATGAATAGCAGGCAAATGAGGAAACTTAGCCTTAGTTTCTTCATCTTTAAAATGAGAACAAGAATATGACCTGTTCTACCTACTTCTCTAGGTTATACAAAGGAATTTTTTAAAAGGTTTTTGCAAGGCAGATGGGGTTAAGTGGCTTGCCCAAGGCCACACAGCTAGGTAATTATTAAATGTCTGAGGTCAGACTTGAACTCAGGTACTCCTGACTCCAGGGCCAGTGCTCTATCTACTGAGCCACCTAGCCACCCAGAATTTGTTTTATAAGATTTAAAACTCTATGTAAATATAAGGTTTTGTTACTGTACAATTCTTCTCTTTTGTCATTTTGTTTTATATTATTTTTGATTATCATTTTCTCAAACTGCTACCTCCCTGGTTCCCCAAGCCAAAAGATGTGTGTCTCTTTCCTTTGATCAATATAGGCACAGTAGACTTTCTTATTGTAGTTTTTTCAGAACTTGTTAATATAGTTATTTGTACAAAGGTCTAATCTCTCCCACTACTCTGTAAACTCCATGAAAATCAGGGACAGACTTTTTTCCCCTTGACATTCCCCCACAATGCCTTGCACCTAGTAGAGATTTAATCCGTATAGGTAGAATTGAGTACAATGTAGTGAAATTTGACCCCAGTATAAGAACATAATCTTTGCAAAGCCCTTTCATATCCACTCTCTTTCAAAGTTTTTAATCCTCTCCCTGTTCTCACCAGTTTCTGCTACTACTTCATTCCCATCCTTTCACAGTAGACTGAATCACTCTTCAAGAGAACTGTGATCAGATTTGCCTCGGGATATAGAACCCTGGAGTGACTGGGAGATAGGAACTGAAAGCAGGAAATTGGGATTTCCCCTCTAGGATTCAACTTTGCCATTTTGGTGGTAGATGGGGTGCCAAAGTCCATCTGTATATGATGGCGGACAGGGGAGGGTTTCTGAAAATTGCAAAGACAACTGCCAGGAATTCATGAGGCTTTGCAAAAGTTCATCTGTTTGGTGGCTGGCAAATGGTAAAGGGAATTGGGGCCCAGCATGGGAGAAAAGAGGACCCTGGAGAAATTGTCATTTCCAGCACTGGTTCAAAGAAGACCACTGAGGAAGACCTTCTGAGTTGGTCACTCATCTCCATTCCCAAGCTGGACAGACAGTTTCTCTCCTCATCTCCTTATCCCTTCTACCTTCCTCCTGTACCCCCATCTTAGGGAGCTCAAGGGCTCTCTGCAGCATCATTGCTCTCTCTGCATAGAAAGGGGAGGAGTGGCTCCATGCCAATCTTTCCACAGTTTGGCTCCCCACCAGCCCAATCAGCATACAAATAACTTCCCTCCATTTATGCCAAACTTTTTTCTATTGAAAAATTGAAGCATCTTGTCATTATTTTAAATTTTAAAGAGACAACTTAATTTTATTAGTTAAATGACTCTACAAAGAGAAGGCTTTTTACCTTAGTTGCCATGGCATTGTCTCATCTATCACCTTTTAAAAATCTTAGTTTGGAGTCAGATGCTTCCATGCCCCTCATTGGGCAAAAGAAGCTGAGGCAGGAGCAGCAGCAACTCCTTTTACTCCCTTCTCCCTGGCCCCCACCTGGGCACCTACTTGGTCATAAAGTAAACTTATTGTTGGAAATTTAGTGGCAGAGCTGCAAAGAATCAGAGGGTAGCTCCGGAACAAGAGCAGCTGCTCCAGGCTTATGAGTCTGATCTCAAGAGGCAGCCTGTGCTCCAATGAAATGCATACTGCAACAGATGCCCACTGTAGCAGAAGTATTAGTAGTTATTATAATGGGGATGAGTTTGAAATTTTGTTGGGAGCCTGGGTGCTCCGTAATGATTGCTTGTCTGTTCCCCTCAAAACACTAGGAAACTTAGAAGCCACTAATCTAGAAGGGGATGAGTGAGTTGACTTCATTAACTTACTCCAAATGTTCTTGCTCCTCCTTTCTCTGAGGGGGCAGGAAAAGGAGACTAAAAACTGTAGCAATATCCATTTGTTTACCAAGTTATTGGCTAGAGTTGGTGCAATAATTTTTAAAAAAATCAAACTTAGATATGGGCTTTTTTTCTTCTTTTTTATTTTATTCATTTTTATTTATTTTTAAGGTTTTTTTTGCAAGGCAATGGGGTTAAGTGGCTTCCCTAAGGCCACACAGCTAGGTAATTATTAAGTGTCTGAGGCTGGATTTGAACTCAGGTACTCCTGACTCCAGGGCTGGTGCTTTATCCACTGTGCCACTTAACCGCCCCCTTCTTTTTTATTATTAAAAGATTTTTATTTATTTATTTTGAATTTTACAGTTTTTTTCCCCTAATCTTGCTTCCCTCCCCCAACCCCCCACAGAAGGCAGTCTGTTAGTACTTGCATTGTTTTCATGGTATACAATTTAGATGTGGGCTTTTGATTATTTTTCCTAAAAGGACTGAAAAGAATCATGCTTTAGGTCATATTTTTGTGTGGTCATGTGGTCTCCGGGTATTTAATATTAGAAGGACCTGGTACATCAAACAATGCAAATTTAAAAATAATTTTGCTGTATTTTACTATAATTTCTCCAACTATACAAATCCACTTTTAATCTAAATAATTAGGAGCAGATATGATCATTTTACTCTGGACAATGAAATTTTATTGCATCTCTATTTGCTTTGTGGTTTGAAAAATAAAAATAAACTGCAACTTTATATATTCTTAAATTCCAGTTCTAATGAATAAATCTTTTTTTTTGGTCTTGACTTATGATTTTTTTGAAAGTGATGGGGTAGGGTTACTCCTGATGAGCAAATATTTCACCAATGTCAATGGGCAACTAATTCTTCCCTTCTATAGCTTAAAGTCTCAGACAAAAGATAGTCTGGGAAACCAAAAGGTTAAGTGAACTTTGCCTGTGGTCAGAGAGGTGGTATGTGTTAGTAGCACAGTCTACCCAGATCCCCTTGATTCTCAGGACAACCCTCTGTTGCATTTTTAAAGCTGTTTTTTCTTCTTGTTGATGACATATCTGATTGTCTCTGATATTTTGGATCTTGATCAATTGTGATGCTGTTGTTGCTTGTCCTTCATTCTCAGAGGGCCATGAAATCAGGGAGGTGATGCCATGACTTGCGAGTCACTTTGATTTAAATGAGGGAGGGCAGGGCAAAGTCACCAGCCTCACTTTCTCATCCCAAGCCAGATATGGCCAGGTATAGATCAGGACAACTGGAGATGACTCTGGATGCAGTGGAAGACCTTGGCCTTTTAAGATAAAATCTTTAAAAGGACTCGGTTTGATGGAGGCAATGCCCTGAAAACATAGAGGTCCTTCTTTTTGGATCTTCTCTTTTCAGTTTTATAAGAAAAGACCTTTACTGTTTTGCTCAGTCCTATAACCCCTTCTTAAAGGGTCACCAATTCAATCAGTGAGAATTATAGGCTTAGAATCATGATGCACACAGCACACATATAACTGACATTGACATAATATTGCTATAAAGGATATTCTTTAGGTGAAAGCGAGCATTGAAGGAGAGGAATCTTCTGAATCTTCCCTTTTTTGTTCTTCCTCCAAACCTCATATTATCAATCTCAGGGAATGCACTTAATGTCCTTTCTGCCTGTATCTTGATGGAGCACATAGTTTTGGGCAGTTCTTGAGAGTTGTGTGGGCAGAGATGGATTAATGCCACAATATTTCTAACCTAGGACCACACACCCACTCAAATATTTGTGGGGAGTGGAAGGAGTTTAGATTTCACAATTCAGTAACCTCTCTGGAGAATATGGTTTTGTCTCATCCTTCAACAATCCATCAGGAGATTCAAAGGTGATTCCTCCCCACTCCCCAAATTCCATTTTTCTCTCCAGTCCATGCATAGAAGCAAAATAAGTCAGGTGGCTTGAATTCTCTCAAGAGAAAATAAAAATCAGGAATGAACAATGATACACTGAGATTTCCTGTGCCATGCTAGATACTGGAGTGAGCCAGAATCCAATTCTGGCTTTACTGACTCTCTATATAAATTTATGGCATTTGACAGAGTGGTTTCAGAGATGGAGGATTTGGGTACAATGCTCTGTCTGCTATTTACAACCTTTGAAACATCCAAAGTTACTTTTCTTCCTTTGTCTTCAGTTTCTTCATCTGTTAAAAAAGAAAAGATGTAACTTTAACAAAGGATTACCAGGTCACCATCTAATGCTAAATCCTATGCTCCAATCAATGTCTATGATTAGGAAATGCCTTAGAATCTTATAAATTCAGGGACTCTAACTTCCCAAGGATTCATAGCCAGAAAATGGTATATACAGAAGATTAGAATCCAGGTCTATTGATTCCTAGCAAAATGTTTTAAACATTTTTTTGATTATGATGTCATCTGAGAGCAAATGTCCTGGGTTCTATGAAATCCAAGATCAGCTGGACACCCATCTTCATTTTTATGCCCATCTTGTGCAACTGGTGCTTTATGAAACCTGGTTTACTTGAGCCACAAATACGTCACCTGTTTCCATCCTAGCTAATGTGGACATAAATATAGCTCATGGAAGCTGGTTGTTTCCATTCAGAGTAAGGAACATTAAGTTTATTCTTTCGGGATAAGGATGGATTTTTTTGCCCTTGGCAGGCTATAAAACTCACTACTACTCCAAACTACTTTTATCGTCCTCAACTCTGGAGTGGCAGCACACGGAATTATGCCTATAAAAATTAGCCACCACGTTCCTGAGAAGCTGGGTTGTTTTGTTTTGTTTTAAACAGGGGTGTAAATCTGAATCAAAGTAGCTCAATTTGTATAAAAACTGTTCCTTTGGCCTAATATTCAAAGTATCTGAGAATACCAATAGTGTTTTGTGAATCTACAATGGTCAAATTACTCTTTCATTTAAAACTACTTGTCATGCTGGACCACCTGTCTTTATTTTCTCCATATCAAAACAATATGGAAGGAGGGAGGGAGGAATGAACAAAAGGAAAGAAGGAAGGAAAGCAGAGAAGGAAAAGAAGAAGGAAAGGAAGGAAGAAGAAAAGGGATAAAAAGGAGTGAGTAAGGGTACAAGGAAGGAAGGATGAAAAGGAAGAAAAAAAAGAAAAAAGGAAGAAGAAAGGGAAGAAAAGAAGAGAAGAAGAGATGAGTAAGGGAACAAGGGAACAAGGAGGAAGGAAAGAAAAGAGAAAGGAAGGAAGGAAGGAAAGAAGAAAAGAGAAATGTGCCAGGCACTATGCTGTGTTTTACAAATATTATTTAATTTCAGTTTCACTACAAGCCTGTGAGATATTTGCCATTATTATCCCCATTTTACAGTTGAGAAAACTGAGCTAGGCAGAAGTTAAGTGACAACAAGTGTTTGATGCTGAAGTTGAATTTTGATTTTGCTGAATTCAGGTCCAGGGCTCAATCTCTGTACCACTTGTTTGGTTTTTCTGGGAGGACCATAGAATGTTCATGAGAGAGTTTGAAAATCATCCAGTTCAAGGGCCTCATCTTTGCAATGTAGGAGATTCAAAAGTTAGGTGACTCACCTGGGATCACATAGAAAAAAAATAGCAGTCGGGATTTGAAATTGAGTCTTTTACCTCCAAAGTCATTGTCTTTATATTATTCCAGGACTGGTAGGTGGCACAATGGGTAGAGCAGTGGGCTAGGAATTAAGAAGACTCATCTTTCTGAGTTCAAATAATCCCTTCTCAGTCACTTACTAGCTATGTGATGCTTAGTGGAATTTACTCAGTTTCCTTGTCTATAAAATAAGTTGGAAAAGGAAATGGCAAACCATTTTTTCATCTTTGCCAAGAAAATCCCCAATGGGGTCATGAAGAGTTAGACATGACTGAATAGCAACAACATGCCACATACTTTGAAATTTTAATTAAATATTTATCTAGTTTTCATACAACTTCAAAAAAGTCTCCCTCGGCTGACTTTTTTCTCTTTTATCCCCTGTGTTCAATCTATGACGAAGTCTAGTTGTTTCATTTGAAATAACCCTCAGTTCTGGTCTCTCCTGTCCAATCTCTCTCTCTAGGCCTGAACATCTGCACTGACCTTCTTGCTGGTCTCCCTCTGCCTTGACTCCCTTCTCAAGATATCCTAAATGTTATTGCTCATACTGACCTTCCTCAAAACAGTCACATTTATTAGAACAGGAATTATCTTTCTATTCTCTCTGACATTCTAGCTTTAGTATAGTGCTCTGTACATTGTCAGTGCTTAAATGTTTCATTCATTCATCTTATCATCACTAGGAAGAAGCATATCGGGGTGGGCTGGAAGTAAAGAGATAAATGTTCAAATTCTAGCTCTGTTACTACAAACTGTGCCCTTGACCTTCAGTTCTTTGGACCTCAGTTCTCTTAAGTAAAGCAATCTCTGAGATCTGTTCAGCTGGGACACTTTATGATACCATGATGGATGGTTCTGTGATACTACCCCTCTTCAGAGAGCTACAGTGGTTTACTTTGAACTCTGAGGGCAAAGCTAGTCTTCAGAGAGGTACTCATAGCCCTCTGACACTAGTCTCCATCCTTGCTTGTCCAATGCCATTATTTTTCAAACTCCATTTAAGTGTTTGAGCAAATAACTTTGCTTTTGGAAGTGTTTATCTGTGTAAAGAGAATAGTAATCTTACTAATTAATTGCTAAATTACTAATTAACATTGGTTGTTATATGCCTCAAAATAGCAATATTTGTAGAGTTCTTTACAAACTGCAAAATATTATATAAAGGATGGGCATCAATATACTGTAATTGTAGTTAGTAGTAGTTTGCAGACTCCTCCAGGGCAAGAGCAATTGATCGATCACACACGGTGGATGTTTTATAACTATTTATTGATTAATCACCAAATAGTATTTAGTGCCCTGAAGGCTGGTGAGAATGATCATATTACATTATTACCTATCCTTTTTTCCTTTTTTTAGCATTTAGGTGGTATATTGAGTAGAGGACTGGAAATCCAGCCCCATCCATTTACTGACTGTATGACCCTAGACAAGTCATACTCAACTTCAGCATGCTTCATTTCTTTTTCAACTATGAAACTAGGGAGAATATTGACACCTATCTCCTAGGGTTGTGAGGTCAAATGAGAAAAAATATATTGAAGACTTAGCACAGAGTCTAGTAAATAATAATAAATGTTATTCCCTTTCCTTTGTTTAAATTCAAAGGGGTAGATTTTAAGAAATGAATAAGGAGGAATAAATATCGAAACTGTGTCTGTAATTTTGTTATTTCTATTTCAAAGCAGGTCCAAAGTTAGATGAAACTGGGTGGGGGGGGTGGAGAAATTGAGCACCAGCTTGGTATGGTAGAAGGACAAATGGAACTATAATCAGAAGTGTCCCAGGTTCAAACCCTGCCTCTGATCTTATTCTAACTCTGGAAAGGTTTTTAGTTTCACTGACCTCCAGTTTCCTCATCTGTAAAATGGGGTAATATTATCTGCAGAACAATCCTCATTGGATTGTTGCTAGGATCAAATAAGATAATTGAGGTGAAATCAGTGATTTGAAAACTGTAAAGCTCTATAATTGTCAGTAAAACAATGCCCTAGTATTTAGTCAAACCTATTCTGTGTATATGTGTGTATGTATGTATGTATGCATACAAATCTATCTATCTGCAAATGCAGATACATAATACACATATGTATAATATATATATATATATATATATTCGTACAAAGGTGTATCTGTATGTGTAACACATGCACACAAACACAAATATTCATCATTTCCAAAGATTATTGGATAATTCTACTTAAAACCCCTCCAGATATCTCTAGCAAGAGAAGCAAGTATAAAGGCAGTATTAGTCCGTATTAGTCAGAACCAGACTCCTGAGGAAGAACTCCTCTACTCAGATATCTTTAATGACACCCTAGTGCCTACTGAGCAAAATGTAAAGTCTTTTGCCTGAGATTCAAGAATCGCTAAAATCTGGCATCAACTAATCTTTTTAGCCTCATTTTAAGTTATTCCCCTGTGTAGAAATAATCTATTCCAGTCAAACTTGGACCACTCTCTACCCCCACCCCCCACCCTACCCTGCATTTCTTTGTCTTTTTTCCCATGTTTCCCCCTTTGCCTACAATATTCTTATGAACTGATGTTCTTGAATTCTTGAACTCATATCCTTCCTTTTAAAAAAAAACTGAATTGATTTTTTTTTAATTCAACAAAAATATACTTTATTTCTCATACCTCTCACCATCACCACAACTGCTCCCACTCTCCAGGAAACAAATAGAAACAAAACCCTCATAATAAATATGCACTCAAATAATACAAATCATATTAGCCATGTTCAGAGATTGTGTATGCCTCATTGTGTAACCCAAGTCCATCACCTCTATGATAGGAGTTGGCCTACACTCTATAAAGCACAATATTTTTTAGTTTTTTTTTTTTTGCAAGGCAAATGGGGTTAAGTGGCTTGTCCAAGACCACACAGCTAGGTAATTATTAAGTGTCTGAGACTGGATTTGAACCCAGGTACTCCTGACTCCAGGGCCAGTGCTTTATCCACTGCGCCACCTAGCCGCCCCTTTATAAAGCATAATTTTAAGTCTTCTGCTATGACATCTTCCTTGATTCGTCTATCAGGGACAGCTTCAAATTTCATCTCTGCTATATTATTTTGTATGTTAGTCATCTGTGTTTATATCTTAACTTCCACTGGGACTACAAATTACCTGAGGATAGGGACCATATCTTATCTAAGCTTCACACCTCTCCAAGGTCTAGCCCAGCTCCCTCTGCATAAATGACTTGCTGAATTATTGAACTGAATTATATATTGTGTTGGGGTAGGAAGAAAGAGAAAACAAAGTATCACTTACTCAGCCTGCTACAGTAGGGGGGGCTATAATGGAGACACAAGTCCTTAATTCAAAGGGATTCCCTTAAAAATACCAACGTGTTCCCTGGGAAGAGGAAAGATCACATTAGCACAAGTTGTCAAATGACCTAGCTGTCACTTAGCAGGGAGAAATGTTCTCCTGGGATGGATATAAGACAAATTAGTTTTGATGGTAGTTGAAGGGGAAAAGGACAGGAACATTAAAGACTGCTTCAGAAGACTGCCGTGGACAGGGATGGGATGCTGAAGGGACACAGGGTGGGATATTACCCAAGATGAACTGAACTTGTTCTATAATTCTGCCTAGGCAATTGATTTTCCCCCAATTTTCCTTATTTTATTTCACAATTGAACAGCTGGGTGGTACACTGGATAGAGTACTGGACTTGGATCCAGGAAGACTCATTTTTCTGAGTTCAAATCTAGTTTCAAACTCTTATTAACTGTGTGATCCTGGGGAAGTCACTTAACCCTGTTTGCCTTAGTTTCCTTAGCTGTAAAATGAACTGAAGAAGAAAATGGCAAGCACTTTAGGATCTCTGCCAAGCTAAAAAACCCTAAAGTGTCATGAAGAGGCAGATGCCACTGAAAACAACTAAATATATTTCGGTTATTTTGAGTATCCCTTTACTAAAGTTCTACTGGAATGCTTCATTTTGGTATGAAGAGAAGTCTGAAGTCTCAAAGGCTAGATTAGGAAAGCAAAAGTTCTAACAAGTCTATCAACCAGAAAAGACTCAGAAGTCAGTCCTGATGGAGTGGCTATCCATCTGTTTTTCTTAAGAAAAGTCTATATAAGTTCAGAGAGGCTTATCACCAGCTGATTAGGTACCAGCTGATTAATATTTTTGGTTATAGCAACTCATTAAGTTATCTCATAAGGAATGAAGATGGGATCCGCTTCATTTGAGGATGGTTGATAGGAAAGATGTCATTCTTCTCGAAGAAACCTTGAAGAGGTTTGCCATTTCCTTCTCTAGCTTACTTTACAGATGAGGAACTAAGGCAAACAGGGTTAAGTGACTTGTTCAGAGTCACACAGCTAATAAGTGTTTGAGATCAAATTTGAACTCAGGAAGATGACTCCAGGGCTCAATGCTCTATCCACTATCCATTATAGCCCCCATTGTGGCAGGCTAGCTTCTTTAACTTCCTTCTTAATTCTTTTGTATCCAGATCTGTGATCTTAGGAGGATACAGAAATTCCCTAGCGAGGGGACTCAGTATAGATCTCCAACTGTTATGCAACTTGCAGAGAATTACCTGTGTGATACAAGGAAGTCAAGGGACTTGCCTAGAGTCCCACAGTAACAACTTGAACCCAGTCATCCTGATTACAAGATCAGCTTTATCTCCTTTAAGACATATTGCCTTTTCAGCTTTTCTAAAGAAAAGCTTGTTTATACTTAAATATGGGTGTTTCATTTTTCTTCAGAATCCTACAATAGGGCTCCCCCCACCCCGAACTGAATAATTCTGTCTTTGTGATCTATTCACTGGACATTAGAGCTGTCTTTACCTTCTTTTTATTTCTGTTTCATAGGGAGCTTTAAACATGGCAGAGACACACAGGATAAAGAACAGAGTGAAAATCTGGCTGCTGGTAATTATCAGTGATGGGAGAATGGAAATGCATACAGAACAGGCAAAGAAGGGGAGTTTATGGAATTGCAATTTACTTTTTAAATCTGCTTGGTGGGGACCTCTGCTTTTATGACAGTGTTCATCAATTAAGCTCTCTCTTTTCAGAAACCAAGCATTGATTTGAAAAAGTAATGGCTCCAACTTAGAGAAAATAGAATTTCATTTAAAAAAAACTCATAGATCTTTTGGTTTGTTATTAAAAAAAAAATCTCAAAGAAGAAATTACCCGACTTGATTTTTTTTGTGGGTTTTTATCTGGGATTTGTTTTTACAAGATCTTGGACTACTTCCATTGACAGATACACTTTCAATGCTGGTTTGGCAGTAAAAGGAGTTTTGTTTTTTGTCACTGATTATAATGTTCCCATTTTCACATGTCCAATTAAAAAAAAAACTGCTCTGTAGAGGATGTATGCATCCTGATACTTGACCAATTCCAAACTGAAACTTGTAACTGGACACAAAATGTAAAACATAGTCTTGTGATTCACAGAGACATATGGGAATTGAACAGTACATGCTATAAGGCTAAGAATACCAGTCCTGCAGTTAGAGGACCTAGTTTAGAATTTCAGTCCTGCTCACTCCCTATTCCCTAGGACCCCTTGGGCAGGTGGAGTAAATTCTCTGTCCCACAGTTTTCTCCCAATATGTATTAAGATGTAAGTGTATGCCTTTCTCTCCCCCCTACAGTGTCACAAGCACCCTATCCACCCTGCCTCCCTCCCTCCCCCCTTTAAATGCCTTCTTGACATTCAGAGAAGATCCAGAATAATTTGCATGATATGATTCAGACAACATAGAAGATGATTGAAGAAGAGAAGAGAAGAAGAATGAAAATTGAAGAGGAACACCTCAAGGCTAAATAGGAAATGCTAAGCAAAAGGAATATACTTGGCACTGAAGGTGGGGAAAGATGAGGAACACATAGAAAAATTTGACATAACATAGTAAGAAGTATAAAATTATATAGAATTCAATTCCCATAGTATCTGAAAAGGTAATTTGAGGGCTATAGGAACTATAGGAACCAGCTCCTGAGTCAACTATTGACAAATATTAAAAATCAGGGATTGATTTGTTTTATTGATCATCCAGACTTAGGAAAATGATGGCAGAAATGTTAATAATGCAGATTAAACTTAAAAGAACATTATTAGAACTCTGGATTTTAATATACTGGACCTGGGTGAGTGAAGAAACTCTGTCAGACCCTCCTAGTCCTGGTGTTTGTGAACTAATACCACCTGTAGAAAGACAATCAAAAAGCACAGAGCCCCCAGAAGGAGGAACCACATTGAAAGTGGAACCTTGGTGATGAGATTGTACTATCTACAACCAAAAGTTCTATTTTTCATGTTATTCTAAGTCATAGGGATAATTGGGGAAGAAGAGTAGACCCAACAGAGGTTGAAAGAACCTCTTTTGCCTCTCCTATGGACTTGGAAGATAATTATTTATTGTGGTCCTTCTACACAAAGAAAATCTGTTCTGTGGTTGATGATGTGATATTGAATGCTTTTAAGTTGTGCTGATGGTCTCCCTTTGGAAGAGCTATATACACTAATATATCCTTATACCACCTAGATGAAAAGATATGAACCAGTCACCCTAGAGTGACTTGGACCCTTCACATTAGGAAGGAATTTCTCATACAAGGGCTAAATGTAAAGTGTTGGGATTAGACTAAATGATCTCTAAGGTCCAAATGTATAAATTGACCCTAAGCTCCTTTTTTTTTTTCAGGTTAGGCAAATTGAGGCTATTACCCCCAAGGCTTGTCCTTTGGGAGGACTTCACCTAGAGTTTCTCAGTAACTCCAGATAGAAGCAGTGTAACACAATCAAGTGCAACAGAAAATTGTTGAACTCCTGCTAGACGCAGAACTCCATGTTGGAAGCTGGAAGAGATCCAAAATTTAGATAAGATAGGGCTGGCCTTTTCAAGCTTACAGACTAGCAGAGAACTAACACACAACTCTTTGTTGCTGTTGCTATTTCAGTCACTTTCTGTCATTTCTACCTTTTTTTGTGCCATATGGAATTTTCTTGGCAAAGATAATGGAGTGGTTTGCCATTTCTTTTCCAGCTCCCTTTACAGATAAGGAAACTGAGGCAAATAGGATTAAAGAACTTACTCAGGCTCTCTATCCACTTTGCTACCTAGTTTTGCTAAATGTAAAACTCTAGATTGTTATAAGATGCACTATTGCATGCCAAAGAGCTAACATTTATATAATATTTTAAGGCTTGCAAAATGTTTTATTCACATCATCTCTTTTGCTTCTCATGACTCTGAGAGGCAGGAGTTATTAATTACTGCTCCCCTTCCATACACACACACACACACACACATACATGTTCATAGTTACACACATATAATATCACAGTGCCATATATAGTATATACTATAGTGTCTCATATATGTAGCACAGTGCTCTCTCTATTTTATATATATATATATATATATATATGACAGTGCTCTCTATATAGAGATCTATATGTATTATATCTATATAAAAATATATATAGATACATATGGGAGAGAGAGAGAGAGAGAGAGAGAGAGAGAGAGAGAGAGAGAGAGAATGAATGAGAATGAATGAGAATATAAATGGCCTTTGTGCTGTAAATATGCTGGGGATAAAAAGAGAAAATTAAGAATAATCCCTGCATCTATGTACCTTACATTCTATTAGGAAATTATCCCATTTAAGCAGATCAATAGATGCATGATTATTTGGGGGGGGGGAGGGAAAAGAACACTGATGACTACTAGAGAGAGAATCAGGAAAGGTTTCATCTAAGAACAAGTCACATGAATTGAGCCCTGTTGAAAGAGGCTAGATATTATGAAATATACACATATAAATTTAGATACATATGTGTATATATGCTCACACATACATACATGTATACATACACATATCTGACTAGGGAGATTCCTCTGCTTACTCAGAGAAGCTCTTACTGATGGCACCATTGGTTTTGCCAGGACAAGTGACTTCCCCAGAGTCACCTAGCTATTAAGTGTCAGAGGCAGAACTTGAATGAGATCACCTTGGCTCCAAGGTTGCTCCATCCATGTGCAGACTTTCTAATAGGAAGTTCTTAATGAGAGCTTGTTGAATTGGATTGGACTGGATTAGCAGAAAGAAAGTGTTAAAGAGATATGCCATAAAGAAGGAAAAGAACTATAGAACAATATCTATGAAGAAAGAAATTAAGACAAGTTCAGCAGTTTTCCTAAGGCTACCAATTACCATTAGTGATAGAATTCAGCTTGTTTGCTTCCAAAGCATTTCAATTTGTCCTTCACCACTGTAACTGACAGGCAGAGGATTATAAAATACACAGCAACCCATTTCATATCATGCCACAGAAGTGCCTTTCATGAGCTTATGATCTTTCCTTTGCCTTTTTCTCTCTCCCTTCTGAAGCATTTTTGATTGAACCAAAAAGTTTTGCAAATGTTTTTCAAGACTCTTGATTAGTCCCTAAGATTCCTATCTCTGAACTGATTGCTAAGGAAATGGAAGTTAGTTTTTGCTTTTTGCCTGGAAGATGATGTTTCTGTGATACAGCAAAAACAGCTTTGGATAAACCTACTCTCCAATCTACCATCCGACCATAATCTCCTTTCTTTAAAACCCAGGTTCCACACTCTCTTTGGACCCTATTACAAAGCTAGTATTTATCCAGAGAATAGTAACTCCTAACCACTAAGTTCTGATAGCTAGAGGGAAAATTAAAGTGGAAATCAGCTTTCACTGACTAAAATCTTGACTTTGCTTTTGATATTTTTGAATGAATTTAACTCAGTTTTTTTCTTCACTTCCTTTCTTATATCTCACACTTTGCTATGTACATCCATACACATATAGCCTATGTACATCTTTCAATAGAATTGAGCTTCTGGAAGATAGGAATTATTTTGTTTATACTTTGTATCCCCAAAGTATATGCTTTGTAATTAGTAGGTTCTTAATATTTAATTGTGATTTGAATCAAATTGAATTGAATTTCTACAAGTGTTTTATGATTTTCTGGCTCATGCTAGGATTTATCTCTCTCAGTCATTTGTTCATTCATACTCTTTATCCATATACATATAGTACTACCTGGAAATATTTTTAAAGCATGAAGAATGCTCATTTTAAGTTCCATTAGGAATATAACATGGTGGGGGTGAGGGATAGTCTTGGAAATCAATGCTTTTCAAATTGTTCAGTTGTGTTTGATTCTTTGTGACCCCATTTGGGGTTTTCTTGGCAAAGATACTGGAGTGGTTTGCCATTTCCTTTTCCAACTCATGTTACATATGAGGAAACTGAGGCAAAGAGAAGAGTCTTAACTAGGGTCACATAGTAAGTATCTGAGACCAGATTTGAACTTAGGAAAATGAGTTTTCCTGACTCTAGGCTCAGAGTTGTAAGTACTCTGACACCTAATTGCCAAATGGGAAAGCTCAAATTCATAGAATCATCTGGAAGGCACTGAAGGAATTAAAATTGCTAATAAGAGAGACAACAGGTGCTTGAAGATACTAAATTCAGTTCAGCAAAGGTTGATTAAACATCTGTTATGTCCACAATTGGGTAGGGGAATACAAAGTTTGAAAGAACATAACCTCTACTCTCATATAATTTACTCACTTGTACAGGAATAGGACAAAGAGTCTCTGTAATTTGCAACATTACCTGACAAGCACCTCAGAGAAGTATAAAAACGATAATTGGCTTTCTTGTTTTCTCTCTATATATATACTCAGTGACCTCTTAAATTATCAGGAGTCCCTAATGTTATCCCTATGCAGATACCTCCCTGACAAATAATCTAAACTCTGATCTCATCTTGTCTATGGGATGCCTTCATCCCATAGAAGTTCTATGGATTCTTTGAATTCATTTCTGAAACAGAACTCATTATCTCCTATAATTTAATTCCATTTCTCATTACTCCCTTTCTCATATCACTTTTCTGTGTACATCTTGTAATCTAAGTCTACCCTTTTTTTTAACTTCTTATTTCTATTGTCCTTCTAGTGATACATGATTGTAATTTCAGTCATCCAAGATTTTTCCCTCCCTCTTCTTCCCTCTGTCCCTCCCTCAATCAAAAATGAGCAGTTTAAGGGGCGGCTAGGTGGCGCAGTGGATAGAGCACCGGCCCTGGAGTCAGGAGTACCTGAGTTCAAATCTGGTCTCAGACACTTAATAATTACCTAGCCGTGTGGCCTTGGGCAAGCCACTTAACCCCATTTGCCTTGCAAAAACCCTAAAAAAAATGAGCAGTTTAAGGTACGTTCTATATGTTAAATGCTCTACTGAAGATACAAAGAAAAAAATTAAACCAATACCTGTTCACAAAGAATTTTCTTCTACCAGAGGAGACAGATACATATATAAATATCTAAAGAATAAATGTATGGGGTTGCTAGGTGGCACAGTGGATAGAGTGCTGACCTTGGAGTCAGGAGTAACGAGTTCAAATCCTACCTCAGACACTTAATTGCCTAGCTATGTGACCTTGGGCAAATCACTTAACCCCATTGCCTTGCAAAAAAACAAAACAAAACATAAAAAAAGAATTAATGTATAAAGAATAAAAAACAAATAAAAAGTACTCTTCTCTTATTCAGTCTGTAGTCATGTCTTGACAATTCTCTCATTACAATGTTTTCAAATTCATTTCTTCTCTATCATCCTAAAGCAGTCATTCATCCCATCTTACCCAAATTATTGTTAACAATTTCCTATTTATACTCTTACTCTCTAATTCACCCTTTACAATGCTGCCAAAATAACAATCCTAAAATGACAAGTTTCATCACAACCCTTCTTTGTTCAAGAATCTTCAATGACTCCCTATTGCTTCTGGGATAAAATGTAAACTTCTTAGCATGGCCTGTCAAATAATTATGTATATACTTCTGTTTACATGTTTTATTCCTCTCAGAATATAAATTTCTAGAGGACAGCAACTTAAAAGTTTTTAAAATCTTATTTGTGTGTTGAACTTTTGTTTTTGTATTAGCTTATGTTTTAATCAATCTTTCACTTCTCCCTTACTCAGGGAAGTCTTTCTTACAAATAAGATTTTACAAAAAGATGAAAAAGGCAATTCAGAATTTGCAAACTGTCTGATAGTATATTTTAGTATTTTACACCCAAAATTACCCACCTCAGTTTTATGTTCTTTTTTCATTTATGTTGTTTTGTTATTATTTATATTACTTTCTTTGCGCAGGAAACACTAGCACAAAATCACCCAGCATGATGTGCTCTCATCAGTGAGGGTGTTGTGCTCTGTAAGAAAGACAGAATTGAAGCAGCTCAAAGGAAACATGACACATTTAACTTTGGAGTAAGCAACCCAGGTATTCATCAAGACTATTTGTGCCCAACCTATGACAGAGAATTCTGGGCTTGTATTGGTTTGGTCAGCCACAGTCAGGCATGCTGTAATTTGTCTCAAACATAGTGACATCATTTTGATCTTCTTTGATAATTAAGGACAAGAATCAACCAAACAGCCATTACTTTCTTGGTTATTTACTTTACTCTCATGTGTTCAAATAAAACTTACCAAGATTTTCTGCATTCTTCATATTCAATGTTTCTTATAGTATGATAATGATACACTTTATTCATGTACCATAGTTTATTTAGCTAATCTCTAATTAACAGACATCATCTTTGTTTACAATTCTGTTAGTTCAAAAAAGTATTGCATTAATATATTGTCATCTATGAGACTTTTCTGTTTTTGAGCAAGAATTATTATTTTTTCTTTTTTAGGTTTTTTTTTGGCAAGGCAAACGGGGTTAAGTGGCTTGCCCAAGGCCACACAGCTAGCTAAGAATTATTTTTTAGAAGCGGCTAGGTGGTGCAATGGATAGAGCACCAGCCCTGGAGTCAGGAATACCTGAGTTCAAATCCAGCCTCAGACACAATAATTACCTAGCTGTGTGGCCTTGGGCAAGCTACTTAACCCCATTTGCCTTGCAAAAAAAAAAAAACCTAAAAAAAAGAATTATTTTTTATTTTGTCCCCAATATCTAATAAACTGGCCTGGATTTGGTAAGCACTTAGCATACAGTTTCATTTGTTTGTTGTTGTGTTTTCAACTAACATTGCTATGGTTATTGTGTAAATTGTTTTCCTGATACTATTTACTTCA